>NW_012100320.1:1345835-1361170 GCF_000951045.1 Mandrillus leucophaeus | reverse complement strand
CCCTGCGGGGTGGGGTCCCGGGGCGCTCCAGCTGGTGGCGCAGAGTCCGGTTGTGCTCTGAAGTGCCTTCCCTAGTCACGCCGCTTCCCCGGCCCCGGGAAGGGTGGGGCGCCGAGTAGGTCACCCCGGGCCGTCCGCGGCGTTTCATGCGGTGGGCGGAGGAGACTGAACCTACGTGGTGCGGACCACTCTGTGGCTTCGTGGTAAAAATCCGGACGCTCCAAGAACATTAAAACCTCTCGGGCAGACAGGCACTACGGCCCTCATTTTATACACGAAGAAACAAGCTGGGGAGGCCAAGGGCCTGGCCCCGGGGGAGGCGGGCAGCGGGTTTCATGGGTGCCAGGGCAGTCCAGACTTAGCGTTCGGCTCCTTGCGGCAGGTGCGATCAGTAGCCCTTTCTAGGTTCTGAACACGTGGTGTTAGCCAGCCACCTACATGCTGCGTGGCTGGGCCCACAGGGGCGCCCACAAACCCGCGTTCAAACCCTGTCACTGTGACTCACCATCTGCGTTACCTCCAGCACGTCGTAGGACTTACAAGCCTGGAAGTTCAAGTGAGATTAACGTAGCCTGGGATTGCTGGGCAAGCTAAACTCCCCATTACCAGGCTAAGATAAGAAGGGAAGGGATCTAGCATTTGTTAGACACCTAAGGTCTCACAGCCAGGCACTTCACATACCGCATTTAAGCCTAGTAACAGCCAACCAGCTGTTACCATTCCCTTTTTCCCCGCGGGGGAAACCGAGTCTGTAACTTGTTAATCTGTATGGAGATTGGATCCCTGACCCTCTGACCTCTTTTTAGTAAGGGATTAGGGAAGAGGGCAAGCCTCAAGGGGCCCCTTGGGCTGGCATACCCTGGATGGAGCTTGCGATCTCACTGGGGCACTTGAGGACGTCCGGGGCTATTACAAATATTGCTTCCAAGTTGGGGCTCCTTGTAAAACCCGGCGAAGGAGCCTCGGGGCCAGAAGGCGAGCAGGGGGAGGGGGAAGACTGATGTGGCAATCCTGCGGCCACGGCGAGAGGAGGAAGGAAGGTCAGGAAATGATTAACCGGGCAGGGCAGTGGTTAGAGCCGGGCACCTCCCCGCAGTGCAGTCCTAGAGCAGCCAGGGACGCCCCGTCAGTCACTTCTCACTCCTCCCTACCTCCCACGCCAAAAGTCGGCCTCTTCCGCATAGACCTCTGCCTAATGGTATCCACCCACGGGGGTGCGGCACCTCTGCTCATCCTTTCCCGAGAAGTATTTCTGATTCCTCAAAGATCTGCCCTTTTCCAAGTGGTATTTGATTGCTGTTAGAGCAAGCCTCGGCCTAGGATTTTTATGGCAGTGAGGCATTGTGGAAAGTGCGTCTGCCTAGGAAGGAAGGCCGGCACGGGTTCAAATCTTAGCTCTGCTGCCTACTTGACGGCCAGGCTTAGCAAGTGTCTCTAGCCGTTCCAAGCCTTTTCTAGATCTGTAAAACTGGAAGAAGAATACTTGTCTCGCAAGGAACGTGGGAATTCATGACAATTGCCACCCCAAACTAGGTGGCCAATAACTTATAACTTTGTATTTGTTTTTACTGACACTAGATGAGAACTCTTTTCCTGGGAAGTGGGAGGAGGAGAAACAATAATATCTGCCCTTGGCTCAAGTTCTTCCACCCATCTCTCCATGTCAACCTATTTGTCTTTAAGACCTTGCTCCACCAACCTTCTGTTTCCTCTGGACACCCACCCCCACTTAGCATCCATAGCCCCTTGTTCAGCCCTGGAGCATGACCTCACTCAGGCCATGCTTCATACTGGTACATAATATTTCTTCACCCTCTCAGAGACTCCATTTCCTAATCCCCTAGACTTCAGTTTAAACATCACTTCCTGAGGGAGTCTTTTCCCGACCCTGTCCCACCCCCTGGGTACCTCCCAGTGCGTGATGCCCTTGTCTGCCCCAACACCGGCTTTTAAAAACACTTTAAAACACACACACACACACACACACACACACACACACAAACAACAACAACAACAAAAACCAGAGACAGTGTCTCCTTTATTGCGCAGGCTGGTCTCAAAATCCTGGGCTCAAGTGATCCTCCCACCTAGGCCTCCCAAAGTGCTAGGATTACAGGCATGAGTCACCGTGCCCGGCCTAAAAACACTCTTAATGCATGTAATTATTTGTTTAATGTCTCTCTTCCCCTTGGAGGTCCATAAGGTAGCAAACAAGTCTGTCTGGTTTTCTGCTTTATTTCTAACATGCTATGTAGAACATGGAGGATGTCCAATAAATAAGGGAATACATGAACGAGTGAGTGTGTGGTGTGTTAGCCATGTCTGCCATGGGCAGGAGCTTAGCAAGTGGCCCAATATTTGCCAATATTTGACCCCTAGAGATGATTTCTAAATTTTCTTTCAGTTCTAGCTTTATAATTTTAACGGGATCAGGAATGTGAAAGTGCTTTGTGTAAGGTGTAAACTATTTTAAGGAAAAAAAGAAAGTTTGTATTAGTGACTGGTTTCCCCAGCTAGAATTAAAAACCCTTGAGAGCAGGGGCTCTAATTTAGTCCCAATTGTGATAGTCCCCCAAGGGCAAGCTCTATCAGGCAGTCCAGAGAAGTTGGGTAGAATCAGAGAGGCCCTCCTGGGGCTTTTGCTAGATTTCCCTAAAACGGCGAACTTTCCTGCGTCTTTGAAAGTTTTCGTAATAAGAAAATAGTGGAGAAAAAGAAACCCGCAGTGAGTAAATGAGTCAAATGGGGGAAGACCATAATGCACACTGGGAAATCTGCCTTTTCAGTCCCTAGTTTCTTCAGCTGCATTTAATACAGCATTCGCGTTTTTATTCTTGGCCCGCATCCCTCTGGCACTGAGGAGCTCTGACTTACATCCCAGGGATCCCTGATGGTGACGAGCCAGACTCCAGCCTCCAGCTCCCGTGCTCTTGAGTGCGCGGCTCCCGGGATTCCCCACCCAGCCCTCTGGACATCCGGGGGCGGGGAGGGAGGGTGGTTTCCGCGGCAAAACCTGCCCGAAGCAGCGGGCCTGTTTTAAAAGTTTGCATTTTTCAAAGGGGAGGAATGCAAAATTGCAACCGTACTATCAAATGTTTCTCTCTTAAAGGATAATTGTATATATACATGGAAGTGGCGTGGGTAATGAGGGGAGGGCGACGTCATATGTTGCAGGGGAACCACTTCAGGAAAGGTCTCAAGGTTGCCGCGATTTTCCTAATACCTTAAACTTGGGACTTTTGGTGGAATTGATGGTCCTTAACCTACCATTACAAGGCAGACCAGGCCCTGGGGAAAACTAGCTCTGACTATCCCCACCCAGGGAAGGCTCATTGGAAACACTCCGAGAGGTGGCTTAATTATTAATATTTACCGTAGAGATTTTTCTAGGAGCAACGCCTCCTTGGGAAGCCAAAGTTATATCAAGAGGAGTCTTGGTAAGTGTTGGGGGCAGGGAATGGGCCGCTGCCACTCAGAGACTCTTCTGTTGCCTGGTTTAATTTTCCTAGTGGCACCTATCTGATATTTCCTTGCATGTTTACTTGCTTATCTATTGTCAGTCTCCATGAGAACAAAGATCTTGCTAGTCCTGTTGGTTGTCTGATTTCCAGCCCCTGGAATACAGCCTGGCAGGCCCTCAGTAACTATTTGTTGAATGACTAAATAAATGGAAAGGTGTGGGTGTGGCCTCCAACCACCCAGTTCTCCCTTCCCCACTCAGGAATACTGGTGGTGTCATTCTCCCCACTACCCATTCAGCCCTTTCACATCGTCTCCCTGCTGGAATTCTTCAGTGGTTCCCCATCTTTTGGATAAAATCCAAACCCACTGCTCTCACAGGCCCCTCCGTTTTATTATAGCTTCTTCTTTTTCACTGTTACAGAAGTGCTTCAAATAGTCCCCACATAGAAAATGTGCTTCCTCATACCTCCGTGTCCTCCCCTGTCTCGTCCCTTTCTTCTTGGTCTGCTCCTAGTCCTTCCCCATGAAGCACATAGCCTCTTCCGGGAAGCCCTCCATCACTCACCCAAGCACACTTCTCACATGGTGCTGTTATTTTCTGTTCACATTTCAGTCTCTCTTGGGAATAGGTGTTTGTGTGTGTGTGTGTTTTTTTTCCATCTGAGAATTCTCAGCACCTAGTTCAGCAAAAGCAGATCTTAAAAAAAACGATTTGTCCACTGAATGTTGTCAGAAGTGCTCCTTTTTAAAGCGATTACAGCAATAATTGTATGATATGGTCGCCTAAGTATTCAGAGAAATGACCTCAAGTGTTTGAGAAGAGAAACCTATATTTTATTGGGTCCCAACTAGGTGCCTGATACTGTGGCACCTAGTTGGGACCCAATAAATACTATGATTTTTATTTCTTTTTTAATCTTTCTGCCACCCCTACCCCCCCAAAAAAAACCTGGGAGGTAGATAATATCATCTCCATTTTACTGGTGAGAGAACTAAAGCTCAAAGAATGTTAAATAATTGCACAAATTTACACAATCAATAACTGGTCTTTTATCAAAAAAGGTAAAGTTTCACCCCTCATGCACATGGTCATGTATATGATTTTGCAGTGTTACACAGGAGAAGCCAAAGTTCCGAATAATGGAGATGCTTCGTGACCACAGGACACAGACAAGCCTCTGAGTAACTGAAGAAAGATTTGTGTTCGGTGCCATTGTCGTAATTATAAACGGCTTTTAATGCTTTCCTCTTTATCATTGAAGTCTCCTTTTATGAAGGAAATGAGGAGATTTTCTTGTTTAAAGACCCACTTTGCAGATAAAGCACTGACAGATTAAGCAAAACAGTGTGGCTCTAGCACCAAACAACTTATTTATTTGTTTGTTTGTTTGTTTATTTATTTATTTGAGAGAGGACCTCTTTTGCCCAGGCTGGAGTGCAATCACAGCTCACTGCAGCCTTGAACTCCTGAGCTCAAGCTATCCGCCTGCCTCAGCCTCCCAAGCAGCTGAAACCACAGACATGTGCCGCCACACCTGGCTAATTTTTTAAAAAATTTTGTAGAGATAGGGTCTCACTATGTTGCCCAGGCTAGTCTCCAGCGGTGCCTGCCTCAGGCCCCTGAGTTGCTGGGATTACAAGCATGAGCCACCTTGCCCGGCCCCAAACAACTCTTTGAGAGTGAATAAGTCACTTCTCTCTGGGCCCCAATCTTTCTTTCCATCTGTAAAATCAGGGGATTGAACTAAATGACCATTGAAGACCTTTCCAGAGAGAGAATCCAGCAATCCGGTGATAGTTCACAGTCGTCCAGTGACACGAGCAGAGGCAAGACGGCCTTTGTATGCTGTGGGAGAGACTGCTGTTTACACCAAATCTGCTTTCTTTTCCCCTTGGTTTCACAACTCGTAATTTCTCAGCTTTGCTTGTAACTAGGTGTGGCCATTTTAGCCAACGATGTCTGAGCTGAAATCACAAGAAAACCTTGGCTAGGGCTGGGCGCGGTGGCTCACATTTGTAATCTCAGCACTTTGGGAGGCCGAGGCAGGCGGATCACAAAGTCAGGAGATCGAGACCATCCTTGCCAAAACATGGTGAAACCCTGTCTCTACTACAAATATAAAAATTATCTGAGTGTGGTAGCGTGTGCCTGTAATCCCAGCTACTCGGTAGGCTGAGGCAGGAGAATGACTTGAACCCAGGAGGCGGAGGTGGCAGTGAACCGAGATCACACTACTGCACTCCAGCCTGGGTGACAGAGTGAGACTCCATCTCAAAATAAATAAATAAATAAATAAATAAATAAAGCTTGGCTGGGGCTGTGAACAGCTGCCCATGACAAAAATACTTCCATGTCCAGTTTTGTTTATCAATAACACATGAAGGAAATGGGAGAAATACATTAGGCCAGGCCTAGAACGAAACATGGGCCTTCTAGGCTTGTAGTCTGCCCTTTTTGTGTTCCCTCTTCAAATATTCATTTATTTGGCACATCTTGTCTGTGCTCCTACCACGTGCCAGGCACTTAAGATTCAGCAGCTCAGTGCTACATCAGTCTTCCATTCTGTCGACATCTCTTTGCCACTATTAGGATGGAAAAAGTTGTGGTATCACTTATTTCCCCTTGCTCATTAGTTGCCTGATTAGACATCAGAACCTCTGAGTTTCAGTCAAAGGGCTGTCTAGATTCAGAGCTTTAAGCCTTTTAATTGTGAAAATGACATCACCGTAAAGGGCCTGGCCTGGTGCTTGGCACACAGTAGACCTTCCATAAATGTCTGTTTTCTTGAGACCTTGACAAAGAGGAGGATTGATGTGGGAGGTGGCACAGAAGGTTAGATTTTTGTCCTTTTAGAGAGATCTGAGCTAGATCATTCATTCAACAAATATCACTGTTGCACTAGGCTTTGAGATAGAAGAGTGTGAAACACACAGATTAAGCCTCAAAGGGATGAGGCAAGGTATAAGACAGATAGACTAGCAAATAGGCAATTGCAACACAGTGTGATAAGTGCTAGGAGGGGAAGTACAGGATGTTTCTTAGCCACAAACAAGGGGCAACTAACCCAGGCTGGTGAGTGGGGGTGGGGGAAGCATCAAGCAAGGCTTCCTGGAGGAGGTAGCATATGACCTGAGACTTGACGGAGACCTAGACATTAGGAAGGTGAAGTATGGGGAAGGAGTGGGGAAGGGTGCAGTGTCCCAGGCATACGGAACAGTTTCTACAAAAGCTCAAAGGCTCAGAGAGGATTGAAACTGATAGTCTGGCTGAAGAGTCATGTACAAGGGGATGGAAGGCTGAGAGATGAGGCTGGCAAGGTAAGATGATGAAGGGCTGCTGAAGGGTTGTCACAGAACTGTGAGTAGAGGATTCTGGATCCCAGGACCCTGGCATCTTTCAGGGTGGCATTTTGCGAGGTCCTGGGAGAGGGGATAAGGGGACAAAGATACAGAAAGAAAGGGGAGACAGAGTAAAGAAACAAACTAACAATTACTAAAAATCTATAAGATGTTCATAGCCTGGGCAACATGGCAAAACCCATCTCTACAAAGAATACAAAAAGTCATCAGGTGTGGTGGTGTACACCTGTAGTCCCAGCTACTTGGGTGGCTGAGATGCGGGGATCACTTGAGCCCAGGAAGCCAAGGCTGCAGTGAGCTGTGATCGTACTCTTGCACTGCAGCCTGGGTGACAGCGTGAGACCCTGTCTTAAAAACAAAACAAAAAAAAGTTTGATTGTATTAGTCATCTGAGAAATGCAGATAAAAACCACAGTGCCTACCTAGCTAGAAACAAATAGGCAGGGGTTAGAATGGAGATGTGACTCTCAGCCTCACGCATACCTTATCATTACCAGATCTCTCCCAGACTGCGTCCCTGAGGAGTTTACAACCCGCTGAGAAGGAGAGACTTACAGACTTTAAGAAGTGAATTGTGATGGGGAGAAGAATCCAAGGCTGAGGGAACCTCCACCTCTGTCTTCCCCTCTTCCTTCCTAACCCTAATCTGAAGTCTCCATTTTTCTATTCAGAATATTCAGCTGACCAGAAAATGAATTTCCCAAACATACAGAACATAGATTTTCATAGTCCCAGACCTTTCCACGAGGTGCTTGATGCATTGGAAAAAAGCGGGGCCAAAAGTCAAATATCAAGCAGGCTGGAGTCCTGCTTCTACTGATCTTGGACCAGGAGCCTGACCTCTCCTGAGCCTCCATCTCTGAAATGAGAATTAGCTGCTTCCAAAATGGTGCCATCCCTACTTTATCTCCCTCAGCCAGATACTTAATGTTTGGAAAGAGAGAGTAAGGATTTCTATGTTATGATCAGCACCATTTTCTGAAGTTGCTTTTGTGCATTTGTGTAATCATACCACAGGTTATAAGCATATTTCATAATGAAGTCATTAAGAAAGCTCTGTGCTGACCCCATTATAAATATTTTCTGGCAGCAATAGCAGGGGGAAAAATACATGTATAGTTAACATTACTACTGTCCAAAGAACAATGGTGAGAAAGTAAGGAAAGGGGCTTAGAGCTCTTTGGCCTTTCTCAGTTACCTGTGGGACAGCTGGGGTCTTCTGGCTAGAAATGGAGCCCAAAAGCAGCAAGGCTTCATGGAAAATTATGCTTCCTAAAAGCCCGTGGGGCAGAGCAATTAGAGAACTGGCAGGGTCAGGAGTTTCATAGAGGAGGAAGCTGATCCCAGATCCAGCATCACAGAGTCCTCTGGTCAGCTTCTGATACCATAATGCTCCTTGCTTGCCAGGTTCTGTGCAAAGCAAGCTACAGAAGAGGTTTTGGGGCTCTGAATTGGCCTTTTTCCAGTGTGCAAACGGTGCAAGCTGATTTTACTGGGGGAAAAGATGACTGCAGAGGGAAAAACACCAAATGCAGCAGTCAATATAGTAGTTGCCACCATCAACAACCTCCACACTCATGCCCAGGAGCCCTCTGAAGGCAGTGGCAGCACCAGGATAGAGTGCCTGGCACAGATGAGGCACTCAGGGAATTACATTGATCTGGAAAATAAATGTGCATTAGCAGTGAAAAGCTTACTCTAAAGCTGGTTCTGCAAGGAACTGGGAACAGCTGTTGGCCTGGGGGTGGGGAGGCTGGGAGAAGAGAGGGAGGGGGAAATTACTTTTTCATTATATACCATATATGAATTTTGTACCATTGGTTATCAAAAAAGTAAGCAATATTTTAAAAATTTTAAGCCTAATGTTATTTCCCAATCAGGAAAATTTGCAGGACAATGGGAGGGAGAAAGTGGGTTTTTAGAGTCAAACTAACTTGGGTTTTGACTCCCAGCTAATCCTACTACTTCCTAGCTGTGTGTCTGAAAACAAGTTACTTACCTTTTCAGAGCTTCATGCTACTTAACTATAATGGGGAGAATGAGCCTCCGCTGCATTGTGATGTAGGTGAAAGTGATAACAGCAACACTTAGGAGATTCACTATGTGCCAGGCACTCTTCTGAATGCTTTCTGGCTGTGTGTGGATTCATTTCATCATCAGGACACTACAAGAGGGATATTTTTCTTTTCTTCCTCCCCATTTTACATATGAGGAAACTGAGCCATAGGGAGACTAAAGAACTTGCTTTAGTCCTTTAGTTCTTTAGGCGGGCTGTTTACCTCCCAAGCCCAGCATTTCCTACCTCTACACTGCTGCCTTGAACTGTTAGCATCCTCTTCCTTTCAATTAGGAATTCTTAAAAATGCAGACATTTTCAAGATCCAAAGAAATGTCTTTCTCATAATGGGCTGTTGGATATGGTCACAGGCTAGTGAGGGCAGTGCTGGTTGGGGAATTAGCAAAGCAAGTGAGAGAGAGAGAGCAGTTCAACTCTAATGAAGGTAAGAGTTTTGCAATTAGAAAATGTAATTTAATTGTAGCATAGCACAATCATAGCTCGCTATAACCTTCAGCTTCTGGGCTCAAGCAGTCCTCTTGCCTCAGCCTCCCAAGTAGCTGGGACTACAGATATATGCTACTATACCCGCCTAATTTTTTAAACAATTTTTTTTTTTTTTTTTTTTTGCTATTTTGCCCAGGATGGTCACAAACTCCTGGGCTCAAGTGATCCCCCTGTCCTGGCTTCCCAAAGTGCTAGGATTACAGGTGTGAGCCACTGCACCAGCCTATTTTTATTTTAAAATGTTTAATTATATATTAGAGGAGGATTCCATAAGGTCTTCAGGACTTAGGGCCTCCAAAAACATTAACGGGTGGAGCCAACTTTTAGTCAGGGTTGCCTCCTCGACCCCCCTCAAATGGGTCCTGGGCTGAGTCACCTTCTGCTTATATTGCTGACTCTGTGGTCACCCATAGTAGGTCTTTTTGTGGTTGACATCCTGATACTAACTTGTCTGTGGTCATTTACCTATTCTACTTCTAAGATTGAATCAAAAACAATCACAGGGCCAGGCGCTGTGGCGCACGCCTGTAACCCCAGCATTTTGGGAGATCAGGGCGGGAGGATTACTTGAGCCCAAGAATTTGAGATGAGCCTAGGCAATATAGTGAGTTCCTGTCTCTACAAAAAATATTTAAAAATTAGCTGGGCATGGTGATGCATGTATGTAGCAGTCCCAGTTACTTGCGAGGCTGAAGCAGGAGAATCTCTGGAGCCCAGAAGTTTGAGGCACTCCAGCCTGGGCAACAGAGCAAGATGTTGTCTCAAAAAAAAAAAAAAAAAATTCCCAGTGACTTGAATGTTCCAGGCAGTTGGCTTCTCAATTTCACTGACTTTTTACTACACTTGGAAAAAAAAGGGTTGTTTTTCCCTGCATTTCTTTAAAAGAGTTTCAAAGAAATGAGCCTGAATGGGCAAGGGGTAAGGACACTTTTTTTCCTTAGGCTGAATTGAAGATTCTTCCTCCCCATGTCCCAGAATGGTTCATTTCCTTCCAATTTCCCTTGTGCATCCTCACTACCCCTCCTACTCTAGGACCTTCAGTGTTTCCTTTAGGTCTTTCCTTGTCCCTCAGAATTAGGCCACTCGCCCTTCTGAGCCCCTCCACAGGCCTTGGAGGGGCTTTAGGCTCAGCCTCTGCTCAGAGCAGTCCCAACGCTGGACCATCCCTCCTCTTCCTGCCCCCTCAAGTGTCCAGCCTGGCGGTGGACCTTGGCCAAAGAAGAGATGAACCATGTGAAGACCTCATCCCTGCCTCCCACCACCAGTTTTCTTTGCAAGCTTGCATCATCTCTTCCTGCCTGTCATGCTTTATCGATAAGCAGCTTTCAGCAGCTCCTTACTGCCCCCAGAAGCAAGCCCAGACTTTTCCCCTGGCATCTGGACTCTCCTCCATTCGATTCTGACTGACCTGTCAGGCTTACCTCTCTCCACACCCCGACACAGACCTGACTCCATAGCAGATCCTGAATGCTGTCACCCTGGCTCCTGGCTCGAGCTGTTTCCTCTGCCTGTTTCTCTCCAGCCTGGGGAAGTTGACCCATCTACCAGGGCCTAGCACGAAGCCCATTTCTAGAAAACTTCAGCACTTATTCATGTTCTCTCTCCTTTCCTTCCCTCCTTCCCTCCTCTCTTCCTCCCTTCTTTCTGTCTTTCTGTCGAGCTTTCTCTCTCTCTCTCTGTTTCTCTCTCTCTCTGAGTGTATATTGATCTCCCTCCTCAGCCACGTTCCTATGGGACTCCCCTTCTACCTCTGAGACAGCACTTACTTCAGGCTGCTTTGGAGTAGAGTTCTTCATGTTCACACCACCTCCCAGGTTAGAAATTGTGCTCCTGGAATTCAAGAGCTACCCATTCTTCATTCATGTGCATATTGATCATCTGCTGGCCACATCCAGGGTTTTGCACCTGGAATAGGTTCCTAATAAATGTTTGGCACTTGGTACAGTGGCTCGAGGGACAGAGTGAGCCTTGGCTTTAGCAATGGACAGCACACCTCCTAATGTGTGACCTCGGACAAGTGACTTACCCGCTACAAACCCCTTAGGTCCAAAACCTATAAAATGGGGCTTAAAATAGTGCCTACGCCATAGAGTGGTGAGGGATAAACGAGATGATGTGCAAAACATGTAATGCACACTTACCACTCATAAACTAGGCATGAGTCACCAGCTTCATCCTACACACACTTTCAGAGATTTACTTTTGCCCTGGATCCTCTGGAGTGGGTACTGGGGAGAAAGTTACCAGGATATTCATGTTGAAAGACAAAGATGACCTCAACGCAGCCTGGTCCTGGCTACAGAAAGGATGGTTAAGTCTGAATGGATTCTAAAGAAATCAAGGGCACAAAGCTGGCAGCCCCAGGCCCTTATAAAAGGTGGGGCCTCTCTCTTCCCAACTAAAGAAATCAGACACTACCTAGAAACCAGCTCCTTGGCCGGGCGCGGTGGCTCAAGCCTGTAATCCCAGCACTTTGGGAGGCCGAGACGGGCGGATCACGAGGTCAGGAGATCGAGACCATCCTGGCTAACACGGTGAAACCCCGTCTCTACTAAAAAATACAAAAAACTAGCCGGGCGAAGTGGCGGGTGCCTGTAGTCCCAGCTACTCGGGAGGCTGAGGCAGGAGAATGGCGTGAACTCGAGAGGAGGAGCTTGCAGTGAGCTGAGATCCAGCCACTGCACTCCGGCCTGGGTGACAGAGCGAGACTCTGTCTCAAAAAAAAAAAAAAGAAAGAAAACCAGCTCCTTTAATCTCCTTATGCTAAAGATTAACACCTACCAGAGTCCCTCGTCCAAAGCCGTCTTCGTACTTTAATGTGAGCCTGAATAATTGAAGTACAGGAAAGGCAATCTGGAGCATGGAGAAAGGGAATTTTCAAAGGAACCTGGCCATTGTGTCTCTGGCACTGAGGTTGAGGGGAACAGAGGCCAGGAGGGTAGGACTCTAGAAAGCCAGGGAGCCCCTCCTGTCATTGAGACACACACTCCGGCCAAACGGACTTCTGCCTTTTCCTTGGATTCCAGGAGCAGCGGTCCTGGACAGGGGCAGTGGAGGGTGAGGTATGGTGGGAAGGGAAGGGTGGGTGGGAGCAGAGTAGTATCCTCCCTCTGTCTGGCCACTGTGGTTCTCAGCGTACATTCTTACATGGGTGTTTTGATATATTTCAGCCTCTGAGAATGTTGGCAGACCACCAGCTTTTCTCAGGGCCAAGCTCCCTTGAATAAGTCGACATACTTCTGCACACCATCCCCACTGGCCTGTCCACCATCTAGGTTCCTGCGATGGAGTGGTGGTGTGGGATTGGAGGAGGGGTGGGGGGATTGAGGCTGGGGACAGAGCAGTTGCTGTGGAAGATTTGAGTCCTGTGTGGCAGCCTTTCCCTTGGAGACAAGATCCTGGGCTAGGCTGTTGGCACATGAATGACTTTTGGACTACAATCTACCCTTTTATAGATGAGGAAACTGGGACCTAAAGAGCCCGAGCCAAGAGGAAAACCTAAATCTCACCCCAGTCCAGGGTTTTTGTCCTGTTTCTCTGTGACAGTCCCATAAAGAAATTTTGCTATGATATGATGCACGTGTCACAAGGTTGAAAAGGACAAATCTGGATTTAACTAGAAAGTGTCCTGCTTGCTCAATCTCACATTGGAGCCACAACTTGCTCCTCGCCTGACTTGTAGCTTCTCATCCTGTGGTGTGGGGAGGGGTGGGCAGAGGGAGGACTGGTGCAAACAGTGTCTAGATTTCCTTTCTGATAGACTCCTGGGGTGGAGTTGGAAAGGTCCAAGGTGAGATGTGAGGGTTTTGACTTGATGGGTCTGCTCTTTTGAGTGCTGGGCAGGTAAGCAGGCATTCCATTCCTCCTTCCCTAAAAGATCTGTAGCCTCTTTGGGATCAGAGGAGGCTGGTGTGCAATGGGAACGCCACTGAGAGGTGGCGCCCAGCACCCATCCAGGAAAAGGAACAGAGTGGAAAACTGATGATGGTAACTCACATGAGTTAAAAAAAAAAAAAAGCAGAAGTAAGCAAAGCTGGCATGGATATGACCAATGGAAAGGCTCAGAGAATGGGGATGTAGAAAGGATTGATGAAACTCTCAGGGGAAATTCATTCACTCAGTCAAGAGCTCTTTAACTGAAACTTACTCTGTACCAGGTTCAGTTGTTGGCACTGGAGAAATCACACCAAGAAGACTGCAGAGACCCATTGCAAGTGACCCGGGAAGAGGAAAGCTCAGTCATGGGCAGACTCCCATTTAAATGAAAATCAGAGTTAAAGGAGGACAGTGGGAAGAATGAGATCTTGAAAAATCCATCAGCAATTTCGGGATGATAACATCTGCACAGATGATATTTTTTAAAAACCTGGGAGAACGGAGTCAGAGGGAGACACAATTTGAGAGCTACTGTGGCACTCTGGGGACTAAAGTGTTTGCACCACATGCTGGGGTAATTCAATCACTCAGCAAGCACTATCTGAGCACCTGTGTTTCTCTGGCCACACTAGTCTCCCTGCTGTTCCTTGTCCTCACCAGGCATGCTTCCCTACTCTGCCTTTAATCTACAGGGGCACTATCATAGCTCATTGTAACCTTGAAATCCTGGACTCAAGCGATTCTCCCACTTCAAACCCCCCAGTAGCTGGGACTACAGGCCTGCACCACCATGCCAGGCTATTTTTTTTTTCTTTTTTGGTATAGGTGGGGTCTCACTATGTTGCCCAGGAGGTCACTATCTCTTGGGCTCAAGCCATCCTCCCGCCTTGGCCTCCCAAAATGCTAGGATTACAAATGTGAGCCACCACACCCATCCAGAGTTCCCCTTGTTTTTGAGGGCTTCCCCCTACTCAGTAGCACCATTGTCTTAGGTCATTTTCTGTTGCTGTAACATATACCACAGATTGGGTAATTTATAAAGAAAAGAAATTTATTTCTTATAGTTCTGGAGGCTGTAAAGTCCACATCTTGTGAGGGCCTTTTTGCTGGTGAGGACTCTCTGAAGAGTCCGCAGGTGGTGCAGAGCACCACAAGGCGAGGGGACTGAGCGTGCTAGCTCAGTTCTCTCATCCTCATCTTATAAAGCTGCTAATTCCGCTCCTGTAGTAACCCATTAGTCCATCAACCCATGAATCCATGAATGGATTTATCCATTTATGAGAGCAGAGCTCTCATGGCCTAGTCACCTCTTAAAGGCCCCACCTCTGAATATTGCTACACTGGGGAGTAAACTTCAACATAAGTTTTGGAGGGAACAAATATTCAAGCCATAGCAACCATTTAGCAAATGCATAAACAAGCTGAAATTGTGGTGACAAGAGAAGGCACATCATTCTCTCATTTTTCTTTTTTTTTATTTTCTACTTTTATTATGATTATTTTTTAGAGATGTGGTCTCCCCAGGCTGGCCTTGAACTCCTAGCCTCAAGTGATTCTCCCGCCTTAGCCTCCCAAAATGCTGGGATTACAGGTGTGAGCCACGAAGTCCAGTTATCTCACTCATCATTGTACCCTAGTGCTAGGCACATAGTAAGCATTGAGGAAATGTTGAATGAATGAATACAATTTTTAAGCACTGAGGAAACCTATTTTAAAAATTGTAAATGTTATTATCACAACTTTGTAAAAAGTGCATTTTAAAATGTTTTTAAAATCCTCTAATAAACACCAACAGTAAGCCAGACATGGTAGTGTGTCCATAATCCCAACTACTCAGGAAGCTGAGGCAAAGAGGATCATTTCAGCTTAGGAGTTCGAGGCTGCAGTGAGCTGTGATTGTGCCACTGCACCCCAGCCTGGGCAACAGAGCAAGACCCTGTCTTTAAAAAAAATTGCAAAAAGAAATACCAACAGCTGTTGAATGGTGGAGTTCTGGGAAATCTTTTCTTGTTTCTTTTCTTTCCTTCCTTCTTTCTCTCTCTCTCTCTCTCTTTTTTTTTTTTTTTTTTTTTTT
>NW_012100320.1:1336464-1345010 GCF_000951045.1 Mandrillus leucophaeus | reverse complement strand
TTGGTGTTTCTTGAAACAGCCAAACTGGCCTCTGTCAGATGCTTGGGGAAGGGGGGCAGGAACTGGATGGGGGGTGTGTGGCTCTGTTGGCCTCAGAAGACCTCTGGATCTATAACCCAGGTATGCCACTTTGCTGGCAGAGAAGGCCAGGACCTGGGAGCTCTGAGGACCTCCGGCTGACAGATTTGCAGCCTCCAAGTGGAGCTGGTGCTGCTCAGACTTCACAAAGAAGCTTTTCACCACAACAGGAACAGCACGAACACCCCATCCTCTCCTTTCCTTCCCTTCCCAGCCTTCTAGATATGGAGAGCTCATAAGGTACTGCCTGAAATGTCATCAATAAAAATGTGTTGGGGCAGCAGAATGATTGCCTTTGAGAGGATTAGAGGAGAGAATATTCATTCACACAACACATGTTTATTGAGAATCTACTATATGCCAAGCATAAGGGAGGTCCTGTGCATACGTGATATCATTTCCTTGCATCAGCCTGATGAAGATGGTATTAGACCCACTATACAGATAATGAAACAGGCTGGGAAAGGTTAAGTTAGTGACCCTGAATCACACATTTAAGTAAGTGGTGGTAGTGGGGAGGGAGGGGGAAAGGGAGGGAGGAGGGACTCAGACACAGCCCTCTCAGTGGTGGAACGCCTGTGTTCCACACTGCACACTGTACCACAGCGAGGCATCCAGACTTCGTGCTTACAGCCTTTGTGACCATCAGCAGCTACTCCGGGTCTCGATCTCCTCGTTTATAAAAATAAAGTGCTTGAGTGGCTCACACATGTAGTCCCAGCACTTTGGGAGGCCAAGGCGGGCGGATCACTTGAGGTCAGGAGTTCGAGACCAGCTTGGCCAACATGGCGATACCCCCTCTCTACTAAAAATACAAAAATTAGCCAGGTGTGGCGGCGGGCACCTGTAATCCCAGCTACTTGGGAGGCCAAGGCAGGAGAATCGCTTGAACCCGGGAGGCAGAGGTGGCAGTGAGCTGAGATTGCACCACTGCACTCCAGCCTGGGCGACAGATTGAGACTCCATCTCAAAAATAATAATAATAATAAAGTGCTTGAGAAAATAACGTTTCCCAAGTGTCCCAGCGCTGGGTTCTTTGTCGCAGTGTTTCCTCCTCTTGCCTTTTTCCCCACTGTGATCCCTTTTCGGTGATCCTCTTGCCTTTGTAAAAGCTCTGCCAGACCAATTCTCTGCCGCCAGCGCAGAGCTCCCCTGGGGACTCCAGTCTCTCCCCAGCTCGCCCCCTAGGGGACACAGGTGGTGCTGCGGGAGCACGGGCTCCCAGTGAGAGTCCATGCAATGGTCAGACCAAGTCAATATAATCACGGGTTTGAATTCAACTTCGATTGCTGCTTTACCTTTAAAAAAAAAAACCATGGATCTAGAAAATATCCAGCCCTTCCCACATTCACCAGGGCAATGCTGCTGAAACATTTAATGACGGCGAGTATTTGTAGCCTGAAGACCTACTGGTTCTATGAGTCATATTTAAAAATGGGATTATATGTTTACTTCCTACACCTCAGTTTCTTTTAGGTTCTGTGAGACTACTGATTGATCCAATGCTGATTTTGCAGGGATGCCAAAATGTGATTATAAAACAATATATTTGTCTCTACTTGGTTATTTTTATTAAAATAATCAGTTTTTGTTAGGTAATATATGCATGTGGCACAATATCCAAAAATCACTAAGAGGTTTTCAGTAATTACCATATGACCCGGCAATTCCACTCCTGGGGATATACCCAAAAGAACTGAAAAACAGGTGTTCAAACAAAAATTTGTATACAAATATTCACAGCAGCACTTTGCATGATACCCAAAAGGCAGAAACAACCCACATGTCATTGATAAATAAACAAAATGTGGTTTCTCTATACAATGGCATATTACTCAGCCATAAAAGGGAAAGAAGTACTAATACGTTCTGCAATATGGATGGACCTTGAAAGCATTTTGCTAAGTGAAAAAAGACACAAAAGGCCACATATCATTTCATTTGTATGAAATATCTTGAATAGGCAAATCCGAAGAGACAGAAAGCACATGAGTAGTTGCTGGGGCCGGAGGTAGGAAGGAATAGGAAGTGCTAATGAGCACTGAGTCTCCTTTTGGGTGATGAAATGTTCTGAAACTGGATGCTGGTGGTGGTTGCATGACATTATGAATGTACTGAATCATACACCTTAAAATAGTTAAAGTAATAGATTTTATGTTATGTGTATATACCACAGTAAAACAAATAGTACTCTTCTCTATCTTTCCAGAAATGATGATGATGATGATTGTTATTTTGAGACAGAGTTTCGCTCTTGTTACCCAGGCTGGAGTGCAATAGTGTGATCTCAGCTCACCGCAACCTCCGCCTCCCGGATTCAAGCGATTCTCCTGCCTCGGCCTCCCAAGTAGCTGGGATTACAGGCATGTGCCACCATGCCTGGCTAATTTTGTATATTTAGTAGAGACAGGGTTTCTCCATGTTGGTCAGACTGGTCTCGAACTCCCGACCTCAGGTGATCCATCAGCCTTGGCCTCCCAAAGTGCTAGGATTATAGGCGTGAGCCACCACACCTGGACTGTAATAATTTTTATTAGTTTGTTTTCTGCCTTTGTTTGTTTATATGTTTATTCTTCAGAAAATTTTAAAGTTTTTTGTTGTTGTTTTTTGAGACGGAGTTTTGCTCTTGTCACCCAGGCTGGAGTGCAATGGCACGATCTCAGTTCACTGCAACCTGGTTAGGTTTGTTTGTTTGTTTGTTTGTTTGTTTTTTAGACAAGAGTTTCACTCTTGTCGCCCAGGCTGGAGTGCAATGGCACGATCTCGGCTCACTGCAACCTCCGCCTCCTGGGTTCAAGCAATTCTCCTGCCTCAGCCTTCCAAGTAGCTGGGATTACAAGTGCCTGCCATCACGCCCAGCTAATATTTTGTCTGTTTAGTAGAGATGGGATTTTGCCACGTTGCTCAGGCTGGTCTTGAACTCTTGGCCTCATGAGATCCGCTTGCCTTGACCTCCCAAAGTATTGGGATTACTGACATGAGCCACCGCACCTGGACTGTAATGATTTTTATTAGTTGTTTTTTTGCCTTTGTTTGTTTATAGGTTTATTCTTCAGAAAATTTTAAAGTTTTTTGTTGTTGTTATTTTTTGAGATGGAGTTTTGCTCTTGTCACCCAGGCTGGAATGCGATGGCACGATCTCAGTTCACTGCAACCTCCCTATCCTGGGTTCAAGCAATTCTGACTCAGCCTCCCAAGAGACTGGGATTACAGGCGCCCTCTACTACGTCCTGGCTAGGTTTTTGTATTTTTAGTAGAGATGGGGGTCTGCCATGTTGGCCAGGCTGGTCTCGAACTCCTGACCTCAGGTAATCCACCTGCCTCGGCCTCCCAAAGTGCTGGGATTATAGGCATGAGCCACCACGCCTGACTAAAGTTTTATATACTCAAATTTGGTAATGTTTGCCTTTATGGTTTCTGTATTACATGGCATGCTTAGACAGAGCTTCTTCATTCCAAGATTATAAACATATCAACTATATTTTCTTCTTGTACCTTTTTTTGTTTTTGAGACAGGGTCTTCTTCTGTTGCATAGGCTGGAGTGCAGTTGTGTGACCATAGCTTGCTGCAGCCTCTCCTGGGCCAAGATTCTCCCGCCTTAGCCTCCTAAGTAGCTGGGACTACAGGTACACAGCACCACACCCAGTTAATTAATTAATTTTTTTTTTAGTGGAGAAGAGGTCTCACTAAGTTGCCTGGGTTGGTCTTGAACTCCAGGGCCTGGACTATTCTCCCGCCTTGGCCTCCCAAAGTATTGGGATTACAGGTGTGAGCCACTGTGCCGTCCCCTTTACTTTTATGGTTTCATGTTTGACATTTAGGTTTCTATTCATCTGGGATTGATTTTGGAATAAGGAGTGAGGTAGCAGTATAATATAAATGGTTTTCCTAAATGGAAAATGATGTGTAGCCTGTTGTCTTGATACTATTTACTGAACAGCGCTTTTTTCTTCTTTGATTTGAAATGCCAACTTTAAAAGTATTAATTCACATATACTTGGGTCTATATCTGGATTTTTTTTTCCTATTGGTTTATCTGTCTATTTCTCAGTCTATAATGCTTTGTTAACCAGAAGTCAGTTTTCAATTTTATAGGGCCTTCAATATAAATACTACTAAATTTGACATAGGTAACTCTTGAAAGTTAGAACACAGGAAAGGGAGGGTAGAGTCCCTTCATGTCTGAGAAACTAGATGTTAATTCAGGAGGAAATATCAAAAAATTGATTTTTTAAACCAAGGCTTCCTGAATATTTTTTGTTTGTAAGGTAAATAAACATTAAATGTCTGATTTTAACCATTAGTTCTGTTGATTTTTGGCTGAATGAAAACATCAAAGTTTGAAACTATGACTTTATGTTCAACTTGTTTATTTTCTTATATTTCTCACAGGTCATATATTTACAAAACTATCAAGACCGGGAACTTGCAACCCTGAGGGACTCTCTCTAGGTATGCAGCGTCTTCCTCACACAAGGTTAGCAGCTGCTAGGATACTAATGCTCAGGGCTTTCAGTCTTATCAGTGATTATCTCAATAGAAACTTGAATATATTTTGCTTTCTTCTTTTTGTTTTTTTTGTTTTTTTTTTTTGAGACGGAGTTTCGCGCTTATTGCCCGGGCTGGCGTGCGATGGCGCAGTCTTGGCTCATCGCAACCTCCTCCTCCCGGGTTCATGCAATTCTCCTACCTCAGCCTCCTGAGTAGCTGGGATTACAGGCGTGTGCCACCACGCCTGGCTAACTTGTAGTTTTAGTAGAGATGGGGTTTCTCCATGTTGGTCAGGCTGGTCTCAAACTCCCGACCTCAGGTGATCCGCCTCGGCCTCCAAAAGTGCTGGGATTACAGGCATGGGCCACCATGCCCGGCCAAAGCTCTCCATTGTTCTTTCTAACCAGGGATCGGAAGTGTGGAATGTTTTTGCCTTGAAATGTTTTTATTCCAGCAAGAAGGCACAATTTTAAACACAAAATGTACTAACACAAAATGTTTTAGCTCTGTGCTCCCAAACTTCCAAAGGGAAGATGTTTTATAAATTTGCTGAATTCTCTGTGGGTTTGTGTTTATTAATTCCCACCATTTGCAAAGTATTTTGTGGTGGCATAAACATCATTTTAAAACAGGAAGTTAGCTTTTAGTCATTAGTCTGAAATCAAGTGTTTCAGAAGAAATGAAAAGGCTTCAGCCAGAGGAGAATTTAACATGACAAAAGTCACGACAGGAAATTAGGTGACTCTGGCGTGGCCTCTCCATTCACAGCTTTTGGGCATGTTCATTCATTTTGCCCGTCTCTTAAATACCTACTTTATGCTCAGCCTCATCTAACACTGTAGTATACACCAGTCAAATGAGCTACTCAGTCAAACTGCAAGGACTCTGTTAATACACAGTCTCCTCATGTACAAAGGTGGGGAAAAGAGGCATTATTTTCACTGCTATACAAATATTCTGATGTGTGAATGAACCATAATTCATGTATTCATTCTCCTGATAATAGACAACATTTTGGGTTGTTTCCAGTTCTTTTCTATTGCAGACAATGCTGTAGTGAACAATCTTGCACAACCCCATGGTGCACATGTACAAGAGTTTCACTAAGGCAGCAGTCCTCAAAGTGTGATTCAGGGACCCTCAAGGGTCCCCAAGGCCCTTTCAAAGGGTCCACATGAGCAAAACTATTTTCTTTTTTCTTTTTTTTTTCTTTTTTTTTTTTGAGACATAGTCTTACTATCGCCCAGGCTGGAGTGCAGTGCAGTGGCACAATCTGGACTCACTGCAAGCTCCTGGGTTCAAGCGATTCTCCTGCCTCAGCCTCCCGAGTAGCTGGGATTACGGGCACACGCCACTATGCCCGGCTAATTTTTGCATTTTTAGTAGAAACTGTGTTTCACCATGTTTGCCAAGCAGGTCTCAAGCTCCTGACCTCAGGTGATCTACCCGCCGTGGCCTTCCAAAGTGCTAGGATCACAGGTGCGAGCTACCGCTCCCAGCCACAAAACTATTTTCATAATACTTTTCACTCTCATCCTGTCAGGGGTGTGCTGTGGAGTTTTCTGGAGGCTGCATGACACATCCACAATTATCTGAAAAGGCTATTAAAATACTCCCACCTCTTCTAATTACATATCTGGGTGAGGCTGGAATTTTCTCATATACTTCAACCAAAACAACATATTGCAACACTTGAATACAAATAGAGATTCTAGCTATCTTCTAGTAAGCCAGACAATAAAGAGACTGTAAAATATGAAACAATGCCTCTCATCTCCCTAAATTTTAACATAAATAGTTTTTTTCATAAAATGTGTTAATATCCATTGAGTTTATTTTAAAGGTGATTAATAATATTTTAACTTTTTTCAGTTTGAATTTCTAATACTGTAAATATAAATAAATATAGCCCACATGAACAAAAGCTTTTTGGGGTCCTTGATAATTATTATTAGTGCAGTGGCACGATCACAGCTCACTGCAGTCTCCACCTCCTGGAATCAAGCAATCCTCCCAAAGTGCTAGGATTGCAGGCATGAGCCACTGCGCCCATCCTGATAATTTTTAAGGGCATAAGAGTCCTAAAACCAAAAAATATGAGAAGTAGTGCCCTAGGGTATATACCCAGGAGTTGTGTGACGTAGGGGCATATTCATCTTTAAATGGTAACTCTGATAACCACTGATGATTAAGTTCAGTTTGACATCATTTATATAGAGCCCCCAAAACAGCACAACTAAACTTTATACAGCTCAGAAATGCATGCATATTTACTAAAACTGAAAAAAAAAAAAAAATAGAAGGCAAGGTTAAGCTCACAATGTAGGATAGTAGTTACCTTTCATGGAGAGGCAGGGGGATGGAGGGAGAAGGGGCAGATTGGACTGGTTCTTAGGTACAGTGTTTAGTACTGTGCTTTATAACTTACAGATATGCTGCATTTTCTTTCATATGTGTTCAATACTACATACTTTTTTATTTACTAAAAATAAGAAAGAAACAGTTTCTGCCCACAAGAGGTTCCCTGTCTGGTGATTGTGAGTGGAAATCACATTCCTCTTCCCTCTGAGTTTCAGCTCATTGAGAAACTGACCAGGAATCAGATAAGCTGAAAGTCCAGGCTCTATTATCTGCAAAGCTGGATTAGAGAATGTGGAGGCCAGTGGTTTTCTCCTCCTTGCCTACCTGATCCAGTTGGTCCTCTGCAGACCAGGGAGTCCCCTGCTGACCTCTCCCCAGGTGGCAGGATCTGTCTAGTGGAGGAGGAGACCCAAAGTTATGCAGGTGTTAGGGGATGGCACCTGTGATATTAGAACCCAGATCTATCCTCCTCCAAGGGTGATGGCTTTGGCTGACCCTTCTGGGCCTCCGTTTCCCTTCTGTAAAAAGGGAATCACATATTACAGATGTGTCATGAGCACTAATTGCATATCTTAGCACAGGGGTTGGCTTTCCTCCTTCCCTTCAAATGCAAGCTCAGGCTACACCCCTAGGATGACTGTACCCACCTCTCTGGGTTTGACTGTTCTCAGTCACTTTCAGGGAAGAGATCTATCCAGAGAGGGCAATACTATGACTCATGTCACAAGCGACACAGCTCATTCCACATCATTCATTCTCCCATGTTTCCAGTGCTTACATCTTATCTCCTCACTGGGAAACTGTAGGGGAACTCCCCTCCCTCCCTCTCCTTCCTTCCTCCATTTATGCTGGGTCACTCTCAGGCTCCCCGCAGAGACTCACACTCTGGGACTTGATTCAAAGCCAGTCATTTACCCCAGGCAGCAGCTATGAGAAACCAGGTGGACGCTCCAAGCAACGAGCTAAGAGAAATACTCCCAAACCAACAGAATGGGCCCTCGCACTGTGCCCTCCTCCTCTCAGACACCAGACAAAGGTAGGCTCAGCTGGGCTGCATTTAAGAGGCTGGCTGATGGCCCTGATCTGCAAGCCTGGTTTAGAACCTGCCCATTCAATTTGGTTTTGATTCTATTCAATTAGATTTAATTCCTTTCAACAATGAAGTGTCAGGTGCTGGGCAAGGCCAGTGTGTTTAAACCTCTGAGGCTCACCTCCCCAGAAAACAACTTTGTCAGTGACAATTCCAGAAGTGGAGTCGAATGCAAAGGTATTTTAACTGGGACAAGGAATGGAAGGAGAGGGAACTGCAGGCTACGTAGGTTTTGTCATGATTGAGGAAGCGAGTTCTCTGCTCCTCCCACTGAGGCCTCCAAGCCTCACCAGGGAGATGGGGGATTCACATCAAACAGGCCAAGGCCACAGAGGGCTGGTCGCCCCTCGGTGTAGCTTGGAAACCTGTGTGTGCTGTGGAGCGGGAGCAGGAAAACCAAGGGAAAAAGAGCACATCATGAGGGAAGAGACAGTTCAAGCTGTCCCTTTTGGTATCCTCCCTATTGGAAAATTCCAATTCTGACATTCCAGTTCTTCTTCTTCTTCTTCTTCTTTTTTTTTTTTT
>NW_012100320.1:1333932-1335689 GCF_000951045.1 Mandrillus leucophaeus | reverse complement strand
TTGCTGTTGGTGTTGCATCTGCCTGCAGCCACCACTGCTTTACTCACTGACAAGGAACCTAGCGGGAAACCCCAGGAACCCAGGCCTGGGAGGTCTCAGGAGCTTCACCTCCTGGAGGCCTGCTCAAGGGGCTTGGCCTCAGAGACCTGCACTCAGGAGGGGTCAGAGACAGTAGAACCTGGGGTCCGCTCCTTGGCTAGCTAATTAATTCTTGAGCATGTCATGGAGAAGGTAAAATGAGTAAGATGAGATCCCTGTCCTTGAGGGGCAGAGAGAGTAGAGGTGCATGTATACAATTAGTTGTGATAGAAGGCCGAGTTGAGAGGGCAAACAGAGTCCTACAGAAACTCTTTTCCTCTTCATTGTTGTTGTTGTTGTTGTTATTATTATTATTATTATATTGAGACGGAGTCTCACTCTGTTGCCCAGGCTGGAGTGCAGTGACGCGATCTCGGCTCACTACAACCTCTGCCTCCTACATTCAAATGATTCTACTGCCTCAGCCTCCTGAGTAGCTGGGATTACAGGCGTGCACTACCACATCCGGCTGATTTTTGTATTTTTAGTAGAGACTTGGTTTCACCATGTTGGCCAGGCTGGTCTTGAACTCTTGACCTCAAGTGATCTGCCCGCCTCAGCCCCACAAAGTGCAGGGATTACAGACAACCATCGTGCCCGGCCTTCTTTTTCTTATATAGGTCATGTTTTTATGGAAAGAAACTCAGCAAGGATGAAAATAAGCAAACGGAAAAAATGAAAATCACTCCAAATCGCATCAGCCAGAGAGAACCACCATTAACATGTTAATATTACCATTAAAGGTGTATCTTTTCAAATGTTTTCTTATGCAAATAGATGCATATGTTAAAATATATATTTGTTCTGTCTATATAAACATATTTTTTCTGAAACAAGATTATATTATATATAGCATTTTACCTTTTGGCATCTAAAAATATACCATAAGTATATTTTCAAGGAACACATATATACAACTGGCGCCGACATATTTAATATCTGCACTGCTTCCATTATTTGACCTTGAAATAACTTAGCCAACCAAGGTGGAGAGATGGGAGGTGGCTGTCCTTTCCCTCAAGTCGAGTGACGGGGTTCCGAAGGCAACACACATTGTGGTGCGCAGAGCCCGCGCTGGTGTCGAATCCCGCTTAAGAAATCTCAAGGGCATGCAGTCTGGCTGGTAGCTGATGGACGGGATAAAGGGCAGAAGCTGTGCTGGGATCAGCCACCACTCCCAGGGTTGCCAGAGCCCAGGATTTGCAAGCATTTCCCAAGGACCACAGGCCCAGAGAAACAGGTTGCTTGGTGATCAACATAAAGGCTACAGCAGAAGGGAGCTTGCACTTTATTTTGATACTAATGAGCGTCCATTGGGAGGCTGAGGAGGGAGATAGTTCTCTTAGAGCCTGGCGGTAGGAGATGAATGTCACTGTGTGTAAGACACCTGGAAGGAGGGAGACAGGAGAGCAGGAAATCAGTTCAGAGGCTGTTATCAAAGTCTGAAGAGAGACATTTCCTCCTTCCACAGGAGTTACAGAATCTGGGCTCAAGTCCCACCTCTCCCACTGATGAACTTGAATCAGTCACTTCACCTTCCTGAGCCTTAATAGCTCACCTGTAACATGGGCATAAAAACAACCTCAATGAGGTATGAACATGTTTCACAACTTGATAGAAGTGGTGGTTGTACAATATTATGAATGTACTAAATGCCACTGGATTTTATACTTTAAAAT
>NW_012100320.1:1328255-1332877 GCF_000951045.1 Mandrillus leucophaeus | reverse complement strand
AATGTGAAACTGCCTTTCCATCTGGCTCCTGGTCACAGCCTCATCCGAGTGCTAGTGAGAAGAGGGAGGGTCTCCACCTGCTTCAGTCAGGAGTCCACTGAAGAGACAGTATCCCCATGGGTGCTGTACAACGTGTCCTAGAGCAGCATTCAACCTGGCTCCCACCATGGAGGACACCAGAGGTGGAAGCCACATCTGTGCTGCTGTCGGTGTGGGCGGGAGAACTAGAATCCCTCCTTCCAGAGCTCCTTCAGTGCTGGCTCAGCTGAGTGACCACCCAGGCTGCCTGAAGGTTCTTGCCTCCCCAGATCCCCAGCACCCAGCTAATGCTTTCTTTTGAGGGTCCCTCCCCATGTCCTCCCTACTCCTGGTCTTCCAGCTCTTAGGGAGAAGCCGTTCTGCTGAATTCCAATCCAGAACTTGCTTTCTCACTCACCACTAGTTAAGAGATGCATGTAAATCTCCTCCCCCCGACCTCATGCTCAATATGTCATTGATTCCAGGCTAACATTTTCTTTCACTGACTCAATGAGGACAGATGACATCTGTCATTGATGGCTCCTCCCTCATCTATCCCTGGTCTGTCATGGTTATCACATGATGAACTCTAGGAAAATAGTCATTGAGGAAAAATGGATGGCAGAGAACGAGGAAAAAGAGACCTTCTTAACATTTGTTCCCAAGCCAGACCATGTCAGCTAAAAGCACACCCAGTAGCCCTTTGCTTGCCAGCACTTTAGACATCTGGCTTTTCTGGAGGGAGCTATTGCAGGAAGACAGATGTAAAAAAGTTAGAGCTTTTCAGACTGCAGTGGAAAAGGAAAAGGCCAAGAGGCCAGTCTCAAGCCCCTGCCTTCCTCCTAAAGCTAAAAGTGCCCATCACGCTGAAATGGCACAGCAGGAGAACTGGCAGTGACCTTGCCTTCCTCGTTTCAGCATGAAGAGCTTCTACCCATACTTCTGGGAAGCTTTGCCCATCCCCCACAAGGAGATGTTAAGACTCCCTCCTTTGTGCTCCTCAAGCGGTTGTGCCAAGGCTCCATGCGATGTCAGGTGTGGAAGAGCAGAATGCTTCACACAGGGCCCTTCGTCTCTCCCCTGCGGAAATGTTTCCATGAGGGTCGCTGGACATCGTGTGGGTATGTGAATTGTCCAGCCTAAGCTATGAAACACCGTGTTAAAAATAATACTCATCTGGCTGTGTGTAGTCAGTTGCTTGTACCTATACCTGAGCTGTGAACTCTTTGAAAACAAGAATATTTTTTTTTTAAAAAAAGGAGGCTGGGCGCAGTGGCTCACACCTGTAATCCTAATACTTTGGGAGTCCAAGGCAGGCGGATCACAAGGACAGAAGATCGAGACCATCTTGGCCAACATGGTGAAACCCCATCTCTACTAAAAATACAAAAATTAGCCAGGCGTGGTGGTGCACGCTACCCGGGAGGCTGAGGCAGGAGAATCACTTAAACCTGGGAGGCAGAGGTTGCAGTGAGCCGAGATCGTGCCACTGCACTCCAGCCTGGGTGACAAGAGCAAAACTCTGTCTCAAAAAAATAAAAGGAGCGTCAACAGCTAGCACAATGCTGGGCACAAAGCACACACTGACGGACGCGGAGGGCGGGGGAACTCTCTTCATGCAGACCCACACCTGGGCAGGAGGGCTGGCACCTGGCTCTTTAGAGCAGCCTTGGCTAGCTTTGCTGGAGTCAAGGCCCCTGACTGGCTGCTCATCTTCCCTTGTAGATGACTGTCGTCCTGCTTGCTTTGACCTGCTCCCAGCAGCTCTTGCTACCAACTCTACAGATTCCTGGCACCTCCCACCTGTTCACCCAGCATTCAAGCATGACCTGTTTCCTCAGTTCCTCCTACCACCCCCTACCGGCTTCTCTGACTGGACTAGTCCTCGCTTCCCCAGCACTGATCGCTGTATGACTGACACACGATGTCTTAGCAGGCCAGGACAATCAATGGATATCACATTATGGAGACCATCAATGCTATGGACTGCTGGGCGAGCGGTAGAAGAGAGAATATGGGGATATCTGGGTTCAAATCCTGGTTCTGCCACTAGCTAGTTGTGTGACCCTTACCAGTTGCTGAACTTCAAATCTCAGTCTTCTCATCTGTATATGGGGATTAAAATGAAAAAACCCAAACCCTATCTCATAGGGTTACTGTGAAGAGTAAATACTATGGCACATATTAAGCCTCTGGCCTTGTGCCCGACACTTGGCAGATTCTCAATAAGTGTTTGTTCTTTTCCCTTCCTTTTTTCCACCAAGATCTCTTCCAAGTCTAAAAGTCCATGAGCCTTTGAAACATATGTTCTCTTGTCAAACTATAACTTGGAAAGGTCAACAAGCTGCTAGAAAGTTTATCTTTCCCAGAGCAGCAAGGATCCCAGGTGACAGAAGCAGCCTGTGTGTCCCATATTACCCTGGAAAAGATCTCTCGTTCCCTGTCCAAAGTCCGACTAATGAAGAGAGGGTGTTGTAGGCAATCAGAGTTCATAAACCACACTTGACTAAGCAGATGAAAGCAGGTTCAGTCTGCAGAGAAGCTGTGAGTGAACGGAAAGCCCAGAGAGGCCTCGGAATGCCCCCTGGGGTTCAGAGAGAGAGCAGTGACCTGAGAGTAGATGTGTCTGTAAACAACTGGGAGCAAATGGCTTAGCCAGGAATCCTCTGTGCTGGGTCAGGGAGGAGCCTGCAGCCTCCCACACAGACTCCCATGGAAACAGATAGGCAGAAGTGAGGGCAGCATTCGCCCCGGCCCTCTGCTTCAGGCAGGTGAAATGGGTCGATTTTGGAGATGTCAAAATGAACAGAAAGAGGAGGAGCAAGAGGCAGTAGTGTCATCTTCTGTTAACCCCAAGAGCAGTGGTTCTCAGAGCAAGGTCCCAGGGCTAGCTGCAACACCAGCAAATCTGGGGTTGCCAGAAATGCAGATTAGCAGGTCCTGCCTTAGACCTAATGAATCAGAAACTCTGGGACTCAGACCCCGCAACCTGCATTCTATTAACACAGACTCTGATGCACACTAAAGTTTGAGATCCATTGGCCAGATGCTTTTATTCAAAAATGGGAAACTTCCTTCCTATTTTGAAGCGGTGGGAGATGGCACAACAATGGAATGGTCATAATCTTTAGAGACAAGATGTGAATTCAGATCCTGGCTCTGCCCCTACGTGGCGGTATGATCTTGGACAAATCCATCCACCTCCCTGGACCCTGATTTCCTCACGTGTAAGATGTCTACCTTGCAGGGTGTGGTTAGGTTTAGAGAGAATGTAAGGGAAGCACTTTTCAGAATGCCTGGCACGAAGTGGGTGCTCTCCATCACCACTGTCATCATAACCACGATAGCTGTGGACAAGCCCCTGGGTGAGTAAGAGCTGCATGCATTTAGGGAAAATTGCCAGGCCACACGGGACCCATCTTGCTTTCTGAGTGTTTAACATGTTGCTCAGAATAGTATTTGATGCCATATATCACCTGGCTCCATTTTCATGAAGCTAGGAACCTAAAGACTCAAAGATAATATTTCCTTTTCAAACTTGATGAGAAATACATCTCTATCTAATTTGGACATACCAAGTGAAACCCCAGTGAGGAAAACCACTCTCATTATAATATGACCTCAGTGTTTTCTCACCCTACCCCTTTCCCTGTTCCTTTTGGGTAAATCTCTTAAGCACACAGTAGCAGTGGGCAAATATTTGTTGAGTGTCAAATGAGTGGATTGGCTCAATTTGACTTTAAAATGCCCTGCTGTTGTGCAATACGAAGAACCAAATTCATGATCGGGCCTTTAGCCTCCTAAGCTGGAAACATGATGGGACTGACCACAGCACCCACGTGGGTAACACATAAAAATCTCGGGGAATCAGACACTGAGGGGGCTGTATGAGACCGAGTTGGCTAGCACAGGTCATGTAGGTGATGGTCTGAATTTACAATGAGATAGCTATGGCCCTTAGTCCCTGATAAAGGCCCATGCTCCAATAAAGTTCAAAAGAAGTCGACACTGGACACGTCCACTTCCCCACGTTCTTTTTATTATTATTATTATTTGAGATGGAGTCTCGCTCTGTCACCCAGGCTGGAGTGCAGTGGTACGACCTCGGCTCACTGCAAGCTCCGCCTCCCGGATTCAAGCGATTCTCCTACCTCAACCTCCCAAGTAGCTGGGACTACAGGCATGTGCCACCACGCCTGGCTAATTTTTGTATTTTTAGTAGAGACGGGGTTTCGCCATGTTGGCCAGGCTGGTCTTGAAATCCTGACCTCAGGTGATCCACCCGCCTTGGCCTCCCGAAGTGCTGGGATTACAGGCATGAGCCACTGCACCCAGCCCACTTCCCCACCTTCCAAACCAGCTGGGGGTCTGCCCTTGCTGACCAGTCACTTGGTCCCATGGCCTCTACAATGCAGAGCAAACTGGAACCAAAGCACCAAAAATGTCCTGCCAGTTTGCCTTCTAGGGGTGTGAACGTTCTCCCTCCCCCTTCCCCTTCTCCCTCCCCCTTCCCCCTCCCACTCACTATCTTCTCCTCCTCCTTTCCTCCTCCCTCTCCCCCTCCCCCTTCCCAGTCACTATCTTCTCCTCCTCCTTTCCTCCTC
>NW_012100320.1:1312884-1327497 GCF_000951045.1 Mandrillus leucophaeus | reverse complement strand
TCAGGCTGGAGTGCAGTGGTGCGATCTCAGCTCACTGCAAGCTCCGCCTCCCAGGTTCACGCCATTCTCCTGCCTCAGCCTCCCGAGAAGCTGGGACTACAGGCACCCGCCACCACACCCGGCTAATTTTTTTTGTATTTTTAGTAGAGACGGGGTTTCACCATGTTAGCCAGGATGGTCTCGATCTCCTGACCTCGTGATCCTCCCGCCTTGGCCTCCCAAAGTGCTGGGATTACAGGCTTGAGCCACTGCGCCCAACGTCCTTTTTGTTTTTCATGACAACATTTCTGAAGTGTCTAGGCCAGTTATTTTGTAGAAAGTACCTCATTTTGGGTTTGTTTGATGTTTCCTTGTGATGAGTTCTTGTTGTACTAATTTGGCAGAACTATCCCAGAGGTAATGCTCTGTTCATCTCAGTGTGTCATGTCAGGAGGTATGTGATGTCAATTTGTTTCATTTCCTGTGATGTTAACATGGGTCACGTGGCTGATTTGTTGATATGTCTGAGTCCTCCCCTGGCCCATGAAACCCTTCTCAAGGTCAAAGAGAGACTCCGTCTGATTCATCCTGGCATCATGGTAGCTGAGTACTTGGAATGTTGGGAGGTGAGGAATAAACACCTACAGAGCCCCTCCCACATGCCTAGCTCTGTGGTCGCTTCTCATTTAAGACTCACAGAGACCCTATAATTTATCCTCATTTTACAGGTGTGCTCAATGAAGATATATTATTTGCCTAAAAGCCTTTGACTGGTAAGTAGCAGATCCAGACTCAAATCCAGGTCTCTCCGCCACTTCCATAACACTAATTCCCTGGAACTGATACACCTAGTCAACATCATGCAATGCTTTGAATGAATGTTTTTAAAATATTAAACAGAAAAATCTAACACCAAGATGACCAAGAAACTTAACACCTTTCTATATCAGCAAGGATTCATTTTTTCCTTCCTTTTTATTCATTTATCCCTCCAACAAATATTTACGGTGGGCTTACTATGTACCAGATGGTGTTACAGATAATAGGGATATAATAGTGAATAAACAGCTTACATTCTAAGTACTAGAAAACCCAACTAAGGTCATTTCAAAAAGCAAAAGGCTAGCATTAGAGTAGCTTCGAGGTTGGTTAATTTAGTGACTCAAAGGTGTCGTGGCTAAGGTTTGGGTTCTCTGAGACTCTTTCAGTCTTCTCCGTCAGGCAACAAGGTGTTTGCTTTCGTTTTAAGCAAGACATCCTCAAAGGAAACACAGGGGATGTTCCTGTCGTTGTCCCTTTATATTAGCAAAGAAAGTCTTGCTAGAATCCTCCTGGCTGACTTCCCTTCCACCCCATTGCCAGAACTACGTCATCAACCCATGCCTAAATCCATACTTGGCAAGAGGATTGAGCCACATGCCTGGCTTAGGCCCTCTGCACTCACACCCCCACCCCACTCCAGACCACCTCTGAGCTCAACCTTCCCCAAAGCATTTGGTCATCAGAAGAGTAGGCAAGTGAACAAAATTGCAACTTTTTTTTTTTTTTTGAGACAGAGTCTCACTCTGTCGCCCAGGCTGGAGTGCAGTGGCGCAATCTCGGCTCACTGCAAGCTCCGCCTCCTGGGTTCACGCCATTCTCCTGCCTCAGCCTCTCGAGTAGCTGGGACTACAGGCGGGTGCCACCACGCCTGGCTAATTTTTTGTATTTTTAGTAGAGATAGGGTTTCACCGTGTTAGCCAGGATGGTCTCGATCTCCTGACCTTGTGATCCGCCCGCCTCGGCCTCCCAAAGTGCTGGGATTACAGGCGTGAGCCACCGCGCCCAGCCTGCAACTTTCTTTTAGGAAGGAAAGGGGGGAAAGATTGTTAAATAGCCTACTGACAAAATTTTTCAAATCTCCCCTCTCCTAGTTTACCAAATATTTAGACTCTGTGGCTTCTCAGAAACTCTTGTTTATACAAATATAAATTTGCCTCACTGCTATTCCTTGTATTAAGTTCTGCTTTTTTTACTCACCGTTAAGTCACATAATGTCTTTCTCTATATATTCCTATATCTTGTCCCATTCCAAAATAAGGTTGCTTTTCCATGAGTATACAGAATCTTAGCCAGGGGAGGTTTAAAAATATTTAATAGCTAGTACTAAGATGTTCATTGACCACTGCTTCATATGGGATCCTGAAGGCTGCTGGGCCAGGCATTTACTATTTAGTTGCTGGATCAGGGGAAGCTCAGGAGGATCCCAGTGGAGGGGCAAAGGAGACTTGGAGGACACTCTGGCCCTACTGTTTACCAGCTGATATGAAAGTATTTGTTTTAACAACTAGTATAACAGTCCCCACGTGACAGGCTGGATGTCGGTGCTAATCTGCATAGTGGCCATTTCCAGTGTGAGGATAATGACCACGGCACAATTTTCCCACCTTCTGCCCCACGGTCGGGCATCTGGGCTGTCTCCAGTTTTAACTGCAGTATCAAGCTCAGTTCTGCACAACTCTATATGTGCTTTTGTTTCATTTTTATATTTTATAAACTTATTTATAAATATGTATTTCATATTGTTTCCTTGGAACATATTTCCCAAAGTGGTATTCCAAGGTCAGAGGGTCTGATCAATTTTATAATTTGACATGGTGATTTTAAAAGCATTTAACCGTGGGTTCAGAAACATCCTTGCCCATGTTTTCACAGACTCCTGTTGCTGGAGAGCTGGCAGGCAGTACGGTATAGTGGAAGGAGGGTGGGTGTTGGAGTAAGGAGAGCTGGGCTCGGGTCTGGGCAGTGTTTCTCTACTAGGAGTTGGGGACTTGGCAGTGTCTTAACCTCTGTGAAACTTGGTTTCCCCAACTGTGAAATGTGAAACGGGGGAGGTGCCATCTCTCCCAGCATCAGGCACAGCAGGCATCAGTTGCCTACATCTGTTCCTGATCTTGGCCTGAGGCCCTGGCCATCCTTGTCACACCCTCACCCTGGCCCGCCTTTGTGGAGGGTGGGCTCAGTAACTTGAACAAGTAACTGTCGAAGTGTCAAGGAACGTGTGGGTTCTGCACCATAAGGAGGGGTGTAGACTGCCATCTTCTGGTGCAAAGTGTTAGTGTCCAGATGACTTAGGGATCAAGCTACTCCCCCTTGTGTCTGCGTGAAGATCTGCCCCCACGGGGGAAGCTGCAAGAGAAGGAGAGGGAGGTTCTCCTAACACAGGCTGGCCCTAGAGTCTGGTACTTTAAGGTGATGTCCTCCTTCTGCCTGAGAGAGAGGAAGATGCTGGGTTTTGAAAGGCTGCTTGTAAATGAAGGTGCTTTTGGAGACTGTGGAGGTGATGGCAGAAGGTATCTTCGCGAAAACAGGAGGTCTATATCAGCGATTTATTAAACGGGTTCGGAGAGGCTGACAGCAGTGGTCAATCAGTCCACAAATATTTACAGAGCGCCTACCATGTGGCAGACACATGCTCTGGCAAACGCTGTTGAACGAGACAGGCAGGGTTCCTGCTCTCATTGTCCAGTGGGAAACTTTGGTGATAAGGTTCGTTCTTTTTTAACTGATATGCTTTCTTTTTTATTTAGTTGGAGATAAACAGAAAATTAAAAGTAATTTAAACCACAATATTTTGCCTCTCAAACACTACAGCCGCTTTTATTTCAATACCTTCCAGCCCTCGCAGATGTATATGCACACTTTTAGCAGAGTTATGATCATAATGCATATGCGATCCTGAAGTTTGTTGTATTTGATAATAAACATCTCTACATTGCTATCAATCTTCATAATTATCCTTATCACTGTATAAGAGGCAAATGTGTGGCTGTACCAAAATCTATATAGCAATTCCCTCAAGTTTAGACTTTTTTTTTTTTTTTTTGAGATGGAGTCTCGCTCTGTCACCCAGGCTGGAGTGCAGTGGTGCGATCTTGGCTCACTGCAACCTCCACCTCCCGGTTCAAGCTATTATCCTGCCTCAGCCTCCTGAGTAGCTGGGACAACAGGAGCCTGCCATCACCCCTGGCTAATTTTTGTATTTTTAGTAGAGACGAGGTTTCTCCATGTTGGCCAGGCTGGTCTTGAACTCCTGACCTCAGGTGATCTTCCCGCTTTGGCCTCCCAAAGTGCTGAGATTACAGGCATGAGCCACTGTGTTGGCCTCTTTATGCAGATTTTTATTCCATTACTTCTGAATAATCATGGATATAGTTCTTCTTGTGTGTTTCCATATTAGTTCCCAAAGGAACTATTACTAATTTCCAATGCCACCAATATTGTATCAGTAAATCAAATTTGCTGCAATATCAGGCACATTGAGTATCATTGCTTTAAGGCATTTTTGAAAATATTTTTAAATAGAGTCCCAAATTTGCTTTCTGCAGCATATCTTTGGATGCCAGTAGGCAGGTTCTTTTTTTTTTTCCCCACATGTGCTATTTATAATTGCTGTTGTGTGAATGTCTGTTTATATTGTGGTTAAAAATATAAACAGTTGAATGAGTTGAATGAGTCCCTTGTTTGATGGCTTTTCTTAAGAGAGAAAAGCAATAGAAGATTGCATTATTATAGCCCAGAGGGTCAGAATGGCACATAGGGTGTTACTCATTGGGTTAATAACTCTGTCTGGAATCTTCCCAAGAAAACTCAGCTGTTTCAGGATCTAGAGTGCAAGTCTCTTCTGCTGCCCATAACTGCTAAGTGAGAAAAGTGATTCTATAACACCCTTGGTGTGCTTGATTCAGTCATGGAAATGACATTATTTCTCAGTGTTTATGAAAAAGAGTTGGACACCAGCCTAGGTTACAATAATGCAAATGGAAAGTATGCAATTGGAGGGTTGTTTCCTAGTGACTTGGAAAAATGCATGGCATCCTTGAGTGTCTCAGTTGGAAGAAGGCCTCTTCAGATATGGCCCAACCTAGAGAAGTGAAGTGACTTGCGGAAGCTCACACAACAAGCCAGAGGAGGACTAAACCCCTAGCTGGCGTCTATTTTAAATGAACCTGTGATTCTCTCCTTCCAGGCTTCCTTTTCTCTCCATTCCTTCTTCTCCCACCCATGGCCTGCCTCCTCCCAGCCTGCATAATTACCAAAGCACACTCTGGGAGCGCCTTCTGCCTTGGGAGTAGGTTTCCTTTTCCTACATACCCTCTAATAAGACCTCTGGGCCCTTCTCTCTGGGAGTTCAAAGTACTGTGCCACACAGTGTTCTGTGCAGTAGCTAAAATATTTTGCCAGAGCACAAGATCTTCTCCTCAAAGAAGACTGCGGATGTTAGAAACTGGGCCTGTGTGAGGGTGGGAGATCTTGACTTTGTCAGGAAGGCTTTTGGTTTAAAACCTCGCTGGGCAAGGTGACTCACGCCTGTAATCCCAGCACTTTCTGAGGCGGAGGCGGGTAGATCACCTGAGGTCAGGAGTTTGAGACCAGCCTGACCAACATGGTGAAACCCTGTCTCTACTAAAATTACAAAATTAGCCAGGCATGGTGGCGCGTGCCTGTAATCCCAGTTACTTGAGAGGCTGAGGCAGGAGAATCACTTGAACCTGGGAGGTGGAGGTTGCAGTGAGCTGAGATCATGCCACTGCACTCCAGCCTGGGCAACAAGAGCAAAACTACGTCCAAAAAAAAAAAAAAAAAAAACAACCAGCAAACACCTCACTACTATTTTCTGGGATGATTAGATGGAGAAAAGAACATTCGATTAACACTAACCATGTAGTAGGCACTACCTCCCTTAATTTCCTAAAAACACCTATGAAGTCAGAGATTTGGAAGTGGAGGTTCAGAGAGATTAGGGAACTTGATCGGCTCCCACAGCTATGGTGTTACTAATCCACTGCTTCTGGGAAGGCTGATCAGAATCACCAGGGGCGGGGGAGTTCCAGACTGGTGCTCATATATGTTTCCCAGTGAGAACAGCTGCACCCTATGGTGCTCAAGGTAGGATCTGTGTGCCAGGACACTACCCCACAGACGTCCTGGTCTGGACAAGTGTCAACAAACTGATGAGGTATAGCAGGAGCTAGAAATCCATATAGAGGGTTTGTGGCAAAGCCAAAGAAAATAGCATCTGGAAAAGTTCCTTGGGGAAGAAAAAATAGAAAAATCCTAAAGATTGGGACAAGGGGAGCATAATTCAAGGCCAGAGGAGGGGGAAGCTTGGTGGGTGGGAGGGTACAAGGGGGCAGGGCCCAGGACAGGCTGACCTGTTCCCAGGAAGGATGCTGGGGGTGGGAGGATGTGGCAGGGCTTGGGAAAGGGAGGAGGCACCTGGGCAGAATCTCTGTCTACCACACTTGAAACAGGCAGGCAGCTGCTGTGCTAGGAGGAGCACTTGACCAGGAGGTTTAAGATGCAGTTCTGGCTGTGTAGCCTCAGACAAGTCACATTAGCTGTGACTTGCTTTCTTTCTCATTAAAAATAGGCATAAAAATAATCTTCTCTGCCTGCCTCTCAGTGGGATTATGGGAACTGACTGAGTTAACTCATATAAAAGTGTTTCATAAACTGTGAAACACTATACAAATGTCACAGAAGGATTATTAGATACAGCAGTAAGTTCTAACTCATTATTATTCAGAATTCCAGCAACTCGGCTTGTTCTTGGCTGTGTTTTATTGACAAGGCAGCATCTGATGCCCATTGAGATTCTGCTCATTAAAGCCTGGCACAGAGTGAGGCCTCCGTGTTAGCAGCCCTCCCCACGGGGCCAGCTCATTTGTCCTGATGTTCGTACACCCTCAGTCCAACTAGGATGGATCTCAGCTACGCAGAAAAATCTCTGATAGTGGTCTGACTGCCCTTGAAAAAAGCCTAACTCTCATTCTTAAAAAAAGCTTTTGGTGAAAACTTCATTCATACAAGAATATATATATGTGTGTGTGTATATATATGTGTATGTGTGTGTGTGGGTGTATATATATATATAATGTGTAAGTACAGTTTAAGGAATAATAAAACAAAACACACTCTAAACTTTAGAAAAAATAACTACCAGTGCCTGCAAAGCTCCTATTGTCCTTCCCTGATGCATTCTCTTCACTCTCCCATCCTCAATTTTGGATTCATCTTTCTCTTGCTTTTTTTTGAGATAGGGTCTCACTCTGTCACCCAGGCTGGAGTGCAGTGCTGTGATCATGGCTCATTGCACCCTCAATCTCCCGGGCTCAATTGATCCTCCCACTTCAGGCTCCCAGGTGGCTGGGACCACAGGCACGTACCACCACACCAGTTTACTTTTTAATTTTTGTTTTTAGAGATGCAATTTCACTATGTTACCCAGGGAGGTCCCAAACTCCTGGGGTCAGGCAATCCCGCCTCAGCCTCCCAAAGTGCTGGGATTACAGGCGTGAGCCACTGCGTTCAGCCTCTCTTACTTTTAGGAAGAGCTTTCCCTCCTATATATTATCCTTAGTTTTTCTTGCCTCTGGACTTTGATCAAGGGGATCATACTGTAAGTATTCTTTTATAACTTGCTTTTTGCATCTGTGATCTCTGTATGTTGATGCATACAGCTGTGGTTTATTCATTTCACAGCTATATAGTTTCCACTATGGGAATGTGTTAGAATTTATTCCTCCTACAGCAAATGGACATTTGACTTGTTTCCAATTTGGGACTATTTTAAACCATGCTTGTTTATGTCTCCTATTGCCTATACATGAGAATTAATATTTATCTAGAAGTGGGATTACTGAGTCCTAAGGTATGCATGTCTTACATTTTATCAGATAAGGCCAAACTGTTCCAAGTGGTTGTACCAATCCACTCTCCCACCAACCATGTATGAGAATTCTCATCATTCTACATCCCTGCCCCTGCTTGATATTGCCTTTGTTTTAAATTTCTGCCAGCCTGGTGGCTGTGGAATTGTATCTAATTTTTATTTTAGTTTGCATTTCCCTTATTACTAAGGAGGCTGAGCATTTTTTCATATGTTGGCGGTCTTTTTGTATTTCCTCATCCCTGAAATGCCTGTTCATGTCTTTTCCCCATTGAAAAAATTAAATTGTTCATTCTTATTGATTTGTCGAAGTTTTAAAAATAGATTCTGGACAGGAGTTCTTTGCCTGTTGTATGTGTTACAGTGATCCAGTCCAGTCTCCTGGCTTGTCTTCTCCCTCTCTGTATCATGTTTTTTATGACTAGAAGTTCTTAATTTTAGTGCAGTCGCCCTTCCTGTTTTCCTTGCACTTTTGGTGTCTTAAGTGATTTTTTTACCCGAGGCGCTAAAGACAGTCTGGATTTTCTTCTGAAAGTTTCAACATTCCAAATATCTTTCTTGGGACTGCTCTGCCTACTGAGCTCCTGAATCTTTCTACAAAACGCTTCTGCAAGCCGGAGGTTATTTCCATTCCAGTGGGCCTCCTCTCTGCACAGAGGGCCCCCGAGTTCTGCCAAGTGCCCAGAGAAAGGCTCCATTCACAGGACGGGCTGCTCTGCGTGGCCACGTGTGTCCCGCGCTCTCTGCCGGCCGCGGGCCCCTAGGAGGCGCCTTTGCTCCAGGCCTGGAGCTCCCTCCCGGGGCTCCTCTTGCACCCGGCTCCTGCCCCGGGGACCCTTCCTTCCTGCAGACGGCGGGGGCGGCATCTCCTCTGCGGGGAGCCAGGATCTCTGCATGGGGCCACCGCCCTTGGGCCTCGCTAGCCTAGTCCTGCCCCTGACCCGCTGCGGCTGGGCCTCTCTTCCCATTCCTGCTCCCTCAGTCCTGCTTTCAAACCTACCCTTTCACCTCCTGCTCAGACGCCTTTCTTGGAATCCTCTTGATTCCTCCCTTGTCTTTAAGGGAAGCCCCACAGTAACATTATTTTATGGGTCAGATGCTGCTCAGGGTTCAACCTACCCCAAACTGTTGCAGCATGTAACTGACGAAACTGCAGGCTCCCCAAAGGATCAGACACTAGGGAGCCACAAAAGGTACAAAACCGAAGGGGGCACCGCATGTTTCAATGTTTGATTTTGCCTGACCTTTTCCGCTCCACCAGTTAAGAGTTGGCTCCACGGTTTCCTCTTTCCTCAGTTTCCTTATCTGGAAAACTGAGTTAATAATCACTACCTTCCCGTTTTTGTAAGAATGAAGTAAGATAACTTGGGTAAGGCTCACGGTACCTGGCACATAATAGGGATCCACAAATATTAGTTTCCCTTTATCTTAGTTTGAGACCCCAAAATACACAGCCAGAGGCCGAGCTTAGGCACATACGCTTTTTTGGTTGGCTTCATACCTCAGGGAAGCAAGAGCGGAGGAAAAAGAGAAATGAAGCAGTCAAGCAGAAAGCAGATTCAGGGTGGTGTGGAGGGGCCGGAGCAGGTCAGGGGCCATGTGGGGTTTTCCTGGAGAGGCTGCATGGAGAACCTGGAGGAGAGGAGAGCTCTCTGCCTGCCGGTGCCTGCCCACTTCCTATCTTTCATTAGTCAAAGTTCGCCTTGTGGGAGGTTAAGTCGCCTGCATTCTAGGCTGTTTCCCTCGGAGCCCTCTGGAGGACTTCTCGGGAAGCCAGACCTGCCTCAGGTCTGGGTGCCTGAGCTACTGCAGCTCCTGTTGCAGTGCGAGGGATGGGAGCCACACCACACCCTGACCGTTGTCCTTAGGGGAACCCGAGGCAACCAGTGGCATTAGCAGATGCGGTGATGGTGGTGGCTGTTAGGAATCCATGACCTCAGGAACAGTGTGAGTTACCAATAGGACCACTCTGGCCAAGAAGCAGGGTGAGGGGCCCAGATGCAGGATGGGAAAGGCAGGTGAGCCGTGTGGACCTGTGGCGTGAGTAGACTGCATTTGGCACACCTGTCACTTTTCTTGTGTTCATGCGAGCTCTGCTTCGCAGGACATCTAACATCAGGAACGTTCACATTCATCAAATACCAATAGGGCTACAGAGATGAATGAAGCAGGCATGCGGTCTATGGTTTCATGCACTAAACAAATACTGTGTTTCAGAAGGATGGGTGTTTTTGCTCATATCATTGTCCAGTGCGGGTCAGTTGTTCTCCTGAGTGGCTCTCCTCCATGCGGTGACTCAGGGATCCTGGCTGCCTTCCTCTTCTGAAACCATCATCTATACCATCCCAGTCACTTTGAAAGGGGCAGAGAGGATTGACGGCTCTCATGAGAACTTTTAAGGGCCACATCACTTCTGTCTACATTGTCTTTGTTAGAATTCAAGTTCAAACCCAATCTAACAGCAAAGGAGTCCGGGAAAAGTTTTCCTTTGTGTCTAGGAGGAGGAAACATCATAGGAAAACACAGCATTGTCTCTACCACAGAATAGAGAGAAGTTAAGGTATGACCTCTGTCTCAGAGGACTTCAGGATCTAGCTGGGGAGAAAGAGCAACTCGAAGGAAAAGTTGAATAACAAAACATGATTGCAAATGCTTTGTCAACAGGATTCTGAAAATAGCAATAATAATAATAATAATAATAATAATAATAATAATAATAATAAACAGGCTGGGCACAGTGGCTCATGCCCATAATCTCAGCACTTTAGGAGGCTGAGGTGGGAGGATTTCTTGAGTCCAGAAGTTCGAGGCCAGTCTGGACAACATGATGAAATCCTGTCTCTACAAAAATACAAAAATTAGCCGGGCATGACTGCAGGTGCCTGTAATCCCAGATACTCGGGAAGCTGAGGCAGGAGAATTGCTTGAACCTAGGAGGCAGAGGTTGCAGTGAGCTGAGATTGTGCCATTGCACTCCAGCCTGGGCGACAGAGTGAGACTCCATCCCTCCCCTTCTCCCCCCGAAAATACTGTAAGAGTTCACATGACCAAGAGTGAATCAGAATGGTTGGATAAGGGTTTATGGAGAAGGTGGAACTTGAATTGGGTTTCGAAGGACTGGCAAGATTTAGCCACAGAATAGGAACTATTCTGCAGGTGGGGGAAGAAGCATAAACCAATGGTCACACTGGAGAAGGCAGGAAAGAGTTAATCCTGGTTAAGTGCAGGCACTAAGGAGTCCTCTTGATTGTTGGCCAGGGAGGAGGTTCCTATGGAGGGACTGGGGCGGAGTAAGGGAGGGCTGGACAAGAGTCAGAGAAGCTTCCTAGCAATTTGCCTCCCTTCCCTGTGCTGAAGTATTTCAGTGTTTTAACAACCAGAATGGCTTCATCAGTGCATATAGGCTGAACATCTGCCCTGTGTTAAAGACTTACAGTGGCTGAGGATGGAAAGAAAGGTTGGAACTAAATTGTGATAGACTGTGAGTGCCTGCATGTTTGAGATTTCCAAAACAGAGATGAATATCATTTATTTTCACAAAGCTTAGAGACACCTCCTCCCAATAATAACCAATAATAAACAAATGGTTACATAGAAATAAATGATAGTACATTCCTATGATAGGATACTCTGTAATCATTAAAATCCAACTTCTGAAGACTTTTAATGACAGAATAAGTGAAAACATAAAACTGTAGAGTATAAGATCAATTTAGTAAAGAAGAAATATAAAAATATCAAAACTAAAAGAATAAATATCTAACTGGAAATAGTGATTATTTTTTAAATTGACAAATAAAAATTGTGTATATCAGTAACATGTTGTTTTGAAATATGTATAATTAGTGGTTATTTTTGAATGGTAGTACTATCATTGATGTTTCTTCTCATCAAGGTTTTTTTATGTTTTGACTTTTTCTATAATGAAAACATTACTTTTATAGTGAAAATATATAATAAATGTTATTCCTCAAAAGTAAAGTATAAACATGTGGAGTTTGGTATGGTGGCTGCCATTGCCATTGTTTTATTCTTTCTTGCAGGTGAATCCCATTCTCATTTTTGCAGTATCTGAGAGCTGGGTGCCTACATGATGCGGCCCACAGTGGCTGAGCACCTTCTGCCCCTGGGATCTCAGACTCTGCCTGCCACAGAGCAGAGGACTGGAAAACCCCTCCCACTTGCTGTCATCATTCCTGAAAGGTCTTCAGGTGTGCCTGTAATTCCAGCAATTCTCGGAGTGAATATCTACACCAGAAAAGCACATAACTACCATGAGCATAAGATGTGGGAGTGCCAAGGATTGACCATAGAACTATAGACAGTGGATCACAGCCAGATACAACTTCTCATTTTGTAGATGAGAGACCCAAGGCCCAGAAAGAGGAAGGCACTTGCCCATGGCCACACAGTGAGTTAGTGAGACTTGAGCCCAGGTCTCCAGGGTTCTGTGCTCTACTAGTCAAAAGCTGTTAGGCAATTGGCTTTCCTGGGTTCTGGTCAAATTCATTTTTTGCCTACTCTGCCGCATCTACACAGTCAGATATGATTTGGGTTAAAGTTCATTGAATCATGTCTATTTCTCATCTGTTCAGTTTTGTGGCTCCCTGGGTCTCTTTGACTAACTTTGAGAACTTCTGTTCTTGTTAAATCCAATATGGTATCAATACATGGTGAAAATATTATCTGCAAACAGTCTGGCACTTCCTCAAAAAGTTAAACATAGAGGTACCATATGACCCAGCAGCTCTCCTCCTAAGCGTATACCCAAGAGAACCAAAAACATGTTCACACAAAATATGCACTCATATATTCAGCAGCATTATCCATAATAGTCAAGAAGTGGAAACACTCTAAGTGTCTATCAACTGATGAATGAAGAAAATGTGCTATGTCCATATCACGAGATATTATGTGGCAATAGAAAGGAACGAAGCATTGATCCATGCTACAATACAGATGAACCTTGAAAACATTATGCTGAGTGAAAGAAGGCAGTCACTAAAGACCACAGATCATATTCCATTTACATAAAATGTCCAGAATAGGCAAATCCATAGAGACAAAAAGTAGATTAGTGGTTTAGTGGTTTTCAGGGACTGGGGGTGGGGCAATAGGAAGTGACTGCTAATGGATGTGGAGTTTCCTTACTGGCTGATGAAAATTAGATAGTGGTGATCATTGCATAACTCTGGAAAAAAATATATATATGTGTGTGTGTGTGTGTGTGTGTGTATAAACACTTTAAAAGGATGAATTTTGGCCAGGCATGGTGGCTCATGCCTGTAATCGCAGCCTTTTGGGAGGCCGAGGCGGGTGGATCATTTGAGGTCAGGAATTCAAGACCAGCCTGGCCATTATGGTGAAATGCCGTTTCTACTAAAAATACAAAAATTAGCTGGATGGTAGTGGCACACACCTGTAATCCCACCTACTTGGGAGACTGAGGCAGGAGAATCGCTTGAGCCTGGGAGGCAGCTGTTGTGGTGAGCTGAGATGGCGCCACTGCATTCCAGTCTGGGCAACAAGAGTGAGAAAAGAAACAAAAAGAAAAAAAAAAAAACAAGAATGAATTTTATCGGATCTAAATTACATTTAAAAAAAGATGGTCTCTGATTAAAACCCAAGGAAAATGAAATTGGAGGAAATCCACAATGAGAAAAGTGTTATAGTATGAAGATCTGTGCTTCAGCTAGACTTATACATGCCTAAAAAGAGCATTTATCAGTAGGTTTCCTACTCTGAAAAATGGAGTGGAATGGTGGAATGTGTCCTGCCTTATAAAGTAGCTACTCAGATGTGAATTAGATCTCAGTTCCTCTACTAAGTGGTTGCATGACCTTGGTCAAGTTACCTACCCTTCATCAACCTCAGTTTCTTCATCCATTAAATGGGATAATAAAGTCTCTCTTACAAGTAATGGCATGTATTGTGTCTTGCATTCACATTTAGTTGCCTTTGGTTTCCCCTTATCTCTTCCGTAATCTCAGTCACCCTGAGACTGCAGTGTTGGGGGTACTTTCGCTCTCAGTGTTTGGAAACTTTTCTGAGTGCTCCTTAAACTGTAACATGCATAGGAGTTCTTTCTTTCCCCTTAGCTTTTCTCAAACTCTATAGGTTTAGTGACTAGTACAAAGCTTCTCAAACAAAAATGTGCATAGAATCACTTGGGAATCTTCTTAAAAATAGAGAATCTGATTCACAGGTCTGGGATGGAGTCTGAGATCCTGCATTTCTAAAAATCTCCCAGGCAATGCTATTGTTTCTGGTCCTTGGAAACACCTGACTAGCATGGTTCTAAGTCACCGGAACTGTGAAGCTAGAATGATTTATAGAATCTTCCTCGAGTAGCAAATTTAACTGGGTTTTATAACTAAAATACTTTACAAAAATATAGTCCAAAATAGTGTCAAAAAGTTTTTTAAAAATTCCTTTTAGGGGCTGGGCGCGGTGGCTCACGCCTATAATCCCAGCACTTTGGGAGGCCAAGCAGGTGGATCACCTGGGGTCGGGAGTTCAAGACCAGCCTGACCAACATGGTGAAACCCTCTCTCTACTAAAAAAATTACAAAAACTAGCCGGGTATGGTGGTGCACGCCTGTGATCCCAGCTACTCCGGAGGCTGAGACAGGAGAATCGCTTGAAGCCGGGAGGCGGAGGTTGCAGTGAGCTGAGATCGCACCATTGCACTCCAGCCTGGGTGACAGAGTGAGACTCTGTCTCAAGAAAAAAAAAAAAAATTCCTTTTAGATATTCACAGAAATCTCTGCAACCTTCTCTGAGGGTACAGAGTTAACATATGAAATTCTAATTTGAACCACAAAAATTAACAGCAACACATATACTCGTATGAAGTGTCAACATTTTTCAAGTGTAACTTGCATCTTGTATCTCCTTTATTCCACTTAGACCAGGTCTGGGAG
>NW_012100320.1:1305253-1311304 GCF_000951045.1 Mandrillus leucophaeus | reverse complement strand
GCTAATGGATGTGGAGTTTCCTTACTGGCTGATGAAAATTAGATAGTGGTGATCATTGCATAACTCTGGAAAAAAATATATATATGTGTGTGTGTGTGTGTGTGTGTGTATAAACACTTTAAAAGGATGAATTTTGGCCAGGCATGGTGGCTCATGCCTGTAATCGCAGCCTTTTGGGAGGCCGAGGCGGGTGGATCATTTGAGGTCAGGAATTCAAGACCAGCCTGGCCATTATGGTGAAATGCCGTTTCTACTAAAAATACAAAAATTAGCTGGATGGTAGTGGCACACACCTGTAATCCCACCTACTTGGGAGACTGAGGCAGGAGAATCGCTTGAGCCTGGGAGGCAGCTGTTGTGGTGAGCTGAGATGGCGCCACTGCATTCCAGTCTGGGCAACAAGAGTGAGAAAAGAAACAAAAAGAAAAAAAAAAAAACAAGAATGAATTTTATCGGATCTAAATTACATTTAAAAAAAGATGGTCTCTGATTAAAACCCAAGGAAAATGAAATTGGAGGAAATCCACAATGAGAAAAGTGTTATAGTATGAAGATCTGTGCTTCAGCTAGACTTATACATGCCTAAAAAGAGCATTTATCAGTAGGTTTCCTACTCTGAAAAATGGAGTGGAATGGTGGAATGTGTCCTGCCTTATAAAGTAGCTACTCAGATGTGAATTAGATCTCAGTTCCTCTACTAAGTGGTTGCATGACCTTGGTCAAGTTACCTACCCTTCATCAACCTCAGTTTCTTCATCCATTAAATGGGATAATAAAGTCTCTCTTACAAGTAATGGCATGTATTGTGTCTTGCATTCACATTTAGTTGCCTTTGGTTTCCCCTTATCTCTTCCGTAATCTCAGTCACCCTGAGACTGCAGTGTTGGGGGTACTTTCGCTCTCAGTGTTTGGAAACTTTTCTGAGTGCTCCTTAAACTGTAACATGCATAGGAGTTCTTTCTTTCCCCTTAGCTTTTCTCAAACTCTATAGGTTTAGTGACTAGTACAAAGCTTCTCAAACAAAAATGTGCATAGAATCACTTGGGAATCTTCTTAAAAATAGAGAATCTGATTCACAGGTCTGGGATGGAGTCTGAGATCCTGCATTTCTAAAAATCTCCCAGGCAATGCTATTGTTTCTGGTCCTTGGAAACACCTGACTAGCATGGTTCTAAGTCACCGGAACTGTGAAGCTAGAATGATTTATAGAATCTTCCTCGAGTAGCAAATTTAACTGGGTTTTATAACTAAAATACTTTACAAAAATATAGTCCAAAATAGTGTCAAAAAGTTTTTTAAAAATTCCTTTTAGGGGCTGGGCGCGGTGGCTCACGCCTATAATCCCAGCACTTTGGGAGGCCAAGCAGGTGGATCACCTGGGGTCGGGAGTTCAAGACCAGCCTGACCAACATGGTGAAACCCTCTCTCTACTAAAAAAATTACAAAAACTAGCCGGGTATGGTGGTGCACGCCTGTGATCCCAGCTACTCCGGAGGCTGAGACAGGAGAATCGCTTGAAGCCGGGAGGCGGAGGTTGCAGTGAGCTGAGATCGCACCATTGCACTCCAGCCTGGGTGACAGAGTGAGACTCTGTCTCAAGAAAAAAAAAAAAAATTCCTTTTAGATATTCACAGAAATCTCTGCAACCTTCTCTGAGGGTACAGAGTTAACATATGAAATTCTAATTTGAACCACAAAAATTAACAGCAACACATATACTCGTATGAAGTGTCAACATTTTTCAAGTGTAACTTGCATCTTGTATCTCCTTTATTCCACTTAGACCAGGTCTGGGAGAAAGGCAGAGTATGAGTGATTATCTCCATTTTGTAGATGACAAGTACTGAGGTGCAGGTAGGTTAAGTGGCCTGTTAAGGCCACTTAGATTGTCTGTGGCTGAGCCGAGGCACAACATGGAAGACCACTCCTCCCTGTACCTGTGTCCTGGGCCCACCCCCCTTATAATGACATGTCACAGGATTTTGTGTAACTTCAGATCTTCCCCCTGGTCCTGGGTCTATAAATAAGGCAACTCTGGGGATAAAGAGGCAAGAGAGGCCAGGCGCGGTGGCTCATGCCTGTAATCCCAATGTTTTGAGAGGCTAAGGCAGGAGGATCCTTGAGGCTAGGAGTTTGGCACCAGCCTGGGCAACATAGTGAGACCCCATCTCTAAAATAAAAAAGAAAAAAGCAAGACAGAGGACCCCCACCAAAGGGTATCCTCGCATGTGCAAGATAATAGAGCTAGTAATATTTCTGCCCTTCTTCTCTTTGGCCCCCACCCCAAAATTCAGAATTTAAAAATGTCACAGTCTTACCTACACTAAAACAAGCATGTTTGGGATCCAAACACCCATCTCGCTATCTTCTTGCCCTTGCTGTTTACAGGAAAGCAGGAAGGCTGCAGGTCTCCAGCCTTCCTTTCAGATGGCACACCACAGCTTAGCTGATGCAGGCTCCAGGAAACTCTCAGGCCTTTGCAGGGGGAGTAGAGGCAGAAACAAACTCTCTTCAGAGTTGGAGTTTCTCTCTGCTAACTCAATTGGACATTCATGAGTCTAAGAGTGTGACTTTCAGCATTGTAGGTTTCAACCTGGAGAGGTTTAAAAATGAAGTGTGGGCCCCACCCACAGAAATCTGGGATTTTGAAAAGCTTTCCAGGCATTCTAACATATAACCAGGGTGGCAAACTGCTGAACCGTGGTCAAGAATTTGCATAGATCCCACCTACTACCCTGCCCTACAGGTGGGTTACTTCTATCCACTCTGTCCCACATACAGAGATTGTGCTCACCCTGAACTGAAATGTATAAATTCCACTCCTCACAAATGGGGTCATGTGTGTGAAGCGTGGGCTGGAAAGGAGATTGGTTCATCTCTCGGCTTCACCACTTGCTATTAGCAAAGCTGTACAGGGAGGGAGTTACAGGCACAGGCCTTCTGGGCCTGCATCCTGACTCCACTGATAACTAATTTAATGACTCTAGACACATTGCTAAGCCTTTCTAAGCCTCAGTTTCCTGATCTGGGAAATGGGGCTGTGGGTTGTTGAAGGGATGCTGGGCTGGGAAGAGAGCACAACTGCATGACCTGAGCATAAATGTCTCTTTACATTTTCCAACCTCAATACCTCACTTTCCCCACTCTGGTCACTGTTCTAAGAGGATGCAGGAGTTGACTAGGCCGGGCGCAGTGGCTCATGCCTGTAATCCCAGCACTTTAGGAGGCTGAGACGGGAGGATTTCTTGAGGCCAGTAGTTTGGGACCAGACTGGGCAACATGGCAAACCTCGTCTCTACAAAAAGTACACAAATTAGTAGGGCATGGTGGCGCCCATGGTCCTAGATACTTGGGAGGCTGAGGTAGGATAATAGTTTGAGTCCAGGAAGTTGAGGCTGCAGTGAGCCGAGATCGCACCACTGCACTACAGCCTGGGCAACACGGCAAGGCCCTGTCTCAAAACAACAGCAATGACAAAATAAAATAGATGTTGACTGGTAGCAGGAGTGGGGTCCAGCACCCATCTCCTAAATCTGCCGACCCACTCTATATATTATTCCACCCAATCAAATTAAATTGCATTTCTTCCTATTTAAGCTCACGTCTGCAACCTGATTCCATCTCTCCGTTCCACTTCACTCCCCATCCCGCCCAGCCCTGGCGGCTTTCCTAACTGGTCAAAGCAACTGAATTTCATTCAGTTCAATTATTCTATATCCCTCTACTCGTAGAGTTGCCAGATTTAACAACCACCACCACAAGATACAAGATGCCCAGTGAAATTTGAATTTTAGGGAAGCACTGAGCAATTATTGTAGTACAAACATGTTCTGTGCTATGTTCAAATTTGAATTTGAGATCTTTTAAAATACAAATTCCAATTTCAGCAAAATGTACTTTATCTGGCAACCCTACCCTGATATCACCGCTGGGGAAGAGTTGGCTCTGTGCCTCTGGGGCTTTTTCTTTCCCACATGATAGCGCTTGGATTGTAAGACAAATTATAACTGTTTCCCTGCAGACTGGGGGCAAGTAGGAGACATATATGCAATTAATATTTCTTTTTAAAAATTACTTAGCATAGTTCCTGGTACTATTTGTGGAAGGTAGAAAGGAAGGAAAACAGGAAGGGAGAGGCTGGGTGTGGTGGCTCACGCCTGTAATATACTTTGGGAGGCCGAGGCGGACGGATCACGAGGTCAAGAGATCAAGACCATGCTGGCTAACAAGGTGAAACCCCGTCTCTATTAAAAATACAAAAAATTAGCCGGGTGCGGTGGCGGGCGCCTGTAGTCTCAGCTACTCGGGAGGCTGAGGCAGGAGAATGGTGAACCTGGGAGGCGGAGCTTGCAGTGAGCCGAGATCCCGCCACTGCACTCCAGCCTGGACGACAGAGCGAGACTCCGTCTCAAAAAAAAAAAAAAAAAAAAAAAAAAGAAAGAAAAGAAAAAGAGAGGGAGGGAGAAAGGCAGAGATGACGGGGAAGGGTGTCCCTAGGTCTGAAGCCCCAACAGTACCTTTCAAGAAGGGGACTCGAGTGGTGGCCTTGGCCCCTTCTATCTGTAATGCCCGCAGCTCTGGTCAGGGCAGAAACCTCTGTGGCTCTGGGAAAGACTGTCTTGGGGCAGTTAGCTTGGTAGGCACATTGTTGGCGTTAACATGGGACTGTATGGTGGACGCACCTGACGGCGATGCATACCCCGAGTCTACCCTGAGAATGACCCGGTACGGCAGACGCACCTGAATGCAGTTCTGAGCTCAGGAATCCAGGAGTGGCCAACTCGGAGTCATTCCTTATTTAGGAGGAACATCTGAGCCCCTGGCCCTTCCTGTGGAACACGTACAGGAAACTGAGGCCCTTCGTTTTGGCTTAAATGAAGGTTGCCAGGTGGAGATTGTTTAGGGGGAGGGTACTAAGCGAAAATACTATGTAAACTACATGCCTTTTGCAAACAGTTGTGTTTCTCCCGTCCAGTCTGCCACCACTGGACCCTTTCCCCTGTATGTAAGCCCTTAATAAAACCCCATGTGTCCTTTGCTGGCTCTGGGTCTCTTCTTTGGCCTTTTGAGCCTGGTGCCATTCCCCAATGGAGTCGATAGGGGTTTGGCACAGCAGGGATCAATCCAGTAACCCTGCCCTCCCCGGACCCATGGGAGGAGATAGTGAAGAATGGTCTCACTTTGCATCAACTGTACTCCCTACAAAGTTAATCATCAACCTCATCCCAATGCATCTTGCAGAGATTGGAAGTGGAGTAGTGGGGTTTTGGGGGAGAAATGAGGTACCGGTGCTGCGGAAATAGCGCTGTGCCTTTCAGAAAGTTTATACAGGGCTAGCTGGTCCCACAGCTGGAGGTGCTCTAAAAATGTTAAACGTTTCCAGCTGGTGGCTCTTGGGCAATTCTGGAAATGAGGAAAATCCCACTATCATGTCCTTAAAATACAAGGAGGCAGGTACTACACCAAGGACGTTTACCAACAGGACAGGGGCAGGGCCACCTCTGCTTGGCAGGGGTGAGGTGGAGTGAGGTGAGGTGAGGTGGGGCGGGGCACGGCTGAGGTTGGACAGTGACTTGAAGAAGCCAGGCACCTGCTCAGAGAGGGAAGGGGCCTTTCAGCCAGAGAAGAGTATTTGCAAAGACCTGGCAGGAAGACAGGGAAGAGTCAGGAATTCTGGCCTGCCTGGCTGGTAGAGTGCCTGGGGGCAGAGGAGGGAGATGCTTCTGGAAAGTGGGTTGCAGACACTTGTGACGGTTATGCCTGCCCAAGTAAGGGGCACGGCCTTTTGTTGACTTAATGGGGCACTCAGTCTTTAGGTAGGAGAGTAACATAATAAAATGTGCGTTATTTCAACTTTTTTTGCATATTATCTCTTTATGATAAAGGGTATTACAATGGCCTGTATGTTTAAACATTTTACATTTCTAACATGTTTTTAAAATTATAAGGTGTGGCAGGCGCCGTGGCTGAAGCCTGTAATCCCAGCACTTTGGGAGGCCGAGACGGGTGGATCATGAGGTCAGGAGATTGAGACCGTCCTGGCTAACCCAG
>NW_012100320.1:1298983-1303978 GCF_000951045.1 Mandrillus leucophaeus | reverse complement strand
TGAAACTTTTCAATCTTCCCTCCATCCAAAAAATTGACACCCACCAGCCTCCCAGTTTCTCGTTGTACTTCATTCTTTGAAATGAGGAGTAAGAAGATTTGAGCTCAAATTCTGGTTCCTCTACCTTGTGACCATGAGGAAGACAGTTTCTGGGCTCCAGTTTCCTCATTTTTAAAATGGAAAAATATGTGGGGGAAGGGGGTGGGGGAAGGGAGAGCACCAGGACAAACAGGTAATGCATGGGGGGCTTAATACCTAGGTGATGGGTTGATAGGTGCAGCAAACCACCATGGCACATGTTTACGTATGTAACAAATCTGCACGTTCTGCATGTGTATCCCGGAACCTAAAATACATTTTAAAAATAAAATGGAGGAATAATGCTTTAAAAAAATGTATATGAAAGTGCTTTGTGAACCCTAATGGCTCCATAAACATGTAAGGGGCCATTATTACCATAAATGAAATCGTCTGATGTATTAACAGCTTAATGAGTTAATGCTCCCAAGTTATCAAGGCAGCCCGATGAACTGGGAACCACTTTGAAGCCTGAGAGATCTGTCTGCCTTTAATTACTTGTGTGACCTTGGGCAACGTTGTGTAACAGACTCTCTGGGGTCTTAATCTCTTCATCTACAAAAGGAGATCCCGATCCCTACCTCACAATGGAGTTATTTATGTTTGCTCAGCCCCACAGCTTGCTGGACTGACCAGGGCTGCAGTAGAAGAAGGGAGAGAGGTGAGGGTTGAGTGTTGGGGTGAGAGGGCACAGGGGCAATGATTCTCAACCTTGGATGCACATTGAAATTATGTGAGAACTTAAAAAAAAAATCCCAATGCCCAGGTTGCACCTGGAACAAATTATGAGACTCTCCAGGCGGGTGAAGCCAGGCATCAGTATTTGTTAAAGCTCCCAGGCGATTCCAATGTCAAGTGAACTAACAAAGCTGACTTCTGCTGTCCCTTCTCTTCTCTCCCTTTGGGACCATGACCCCAAAGAGTAACTAATGGGGGCAACCCTAGGCCTGGTGCAAAGTGGTGAAGAAGGCACTCCAGGGAAGGCAGGAAGTTCAGATCCTCTCCAACACAGGCAGCTGCACGCTGGGGCTGCCTAAGCTTCCTGAGTGTATTTAGGTCCAAGTCATTAAGTGACATCATTTGAAAGCTAAAAAGATCAGACTACAGCATCATGTTGATACCCCTTCTCCCTTACCACCACATCCCCACAAGTACAAAGGATCTTATTTTTAAAAACTCTCCTTAATGATAGCTATGTACTGAAATGTTGTTGAAGCTACCTGTTCAAAACATCAGCGATACACTTAAATGTATAATAAGCACATTATGCATTTAGCCTGGGTTTAGAATTGTCAGCCTGCCAACAAGCTGCGCTGTCAGCCAGAGGCTTCCAGGAGACCATGTGGGCACCCTCCAGCCAGGTCCTCCTATGCCAGGCTGTTCCCTAGCCCGCATTTGAATAATTTGAGTTTAGGAATTACAATGAAGCTTTGCATCTATATTATGTTCTTGCTAGCATGTTTTGGGGAAGGCTATAATTGAGTGCCTCTGCCCCCAAAGATAGGAAGCAGAGTCCTTCTGCTTTGTCAAAAGGGTGGCAGGACAAGCAGGAACTAGACCCAGAAGTCTTGGCTCTGAGGATCCCTCTCTCCTTCCACGAGCAGTTGCCTTTGCTTTTTGGAGAGCTTTCCTTTCCCAGGTAAATGGCTAGTTTCACCTGGCATGAGGTTTGCCGGGCAGATGCTACAATAAATAGTGCAGGTGATTCAAATTGTCTAGGTGACCAAACACCTGGAGGTTGTGGTGCTTTTTCAGTTACTGTGCATTGATCACTTACTGTGTGCCACGTGCTTGATGGACATTGTGGTATCTAAACTGCTGTACGTTATGCAAGGTGGATCTATCCCCACTTATTTTCCAGTGATGAAACAAAGGCTCAGAGAGGTAATAGTTGCCCAAAATTACACAGCTAGTAGATGGCAAGTCCAAGACCGGAAACATAGAGCTGATGGACTCCACTCTCAGCATGAAGCTACACTGTTTCATGAGGCCCGAGTTATCAGCCCCGCCACCTCCTCTGGCGGTGAGGCTTCCTCAGAAGCAGGAGGATTAATGAGCAAGTCTTGTCTCCACCTGAAACAATCGAACTGAGAGGTGGTACCTGCAAAAGTCCTCCCCACCCAGAATGATTTCCTCTTACCTCCACAACCACTACCACAGACATGACGATAATTACATGAAAGGTGTCAAAGACAGACATTTCTTTCACTCTGGCATCGTGGGAATGTCCCCAGTCTTTTCTGGAGAGGTCTCACGTGGGCACATCTAGAACACAACACAGACTGTCAAGACTCATCTCCTTCATGCCCAATGTTTTTGGGCCACGTTTTGTGCCCACCCATTGCTGTTCCCCCTGGGTAGCAGAAGCCGGAGTTGTAATACATGTATCTTAACATCTAGTCTTGATTTTTAAAATTCAGGTCTATAGCACCTCACAATCACAGTATTGTAAAGCTGAGAAAGAACTTGAAACTCATCCATTTTATTTTGAGACAGGGTCTCACTCTGTTACCCAGGCTGGAGTGCAGTGGTGTGATTGCAGCTCACTGCAGCCTCGACCTCCCGGGCCCAAACAATCCTCCAACTTCGGCCTCCTGAGTAGCTGGGATCACAGGCATGCGCCACCACGCTTGGCTAATTTTTAAATTTTTGGTAGAGATGGGGTCTGTCTCTATTGCCCAGGTTGTTACGGAACTCCTGAGCTCAAGCCATCCTGCCACCTCAGACTCCCAAAGTGCTGGGATTACAGGCCGCTGCACCCGCCTCATTTTAAATCTCCCTTATTTACAGTTGGGGAAATGGAGGTCTAGAGCTGCTCAGCACTTGCTAAGGCTACATCATGTGGTTAGTGGTGAGGGCATAGTATTCCCACAAAAAGCTGCTGGATCACGGGCTCCTTTTGTCTTTGTCTCAGAGCTTTGTTCCTCTCTCACACTTGATTCTTTTTCTAGCCTGCTTCTGGGACTCCCCCATTGAGAGATAAAGCAAGCCGAGCAGGACCTGTGGGCACAGAGGACGGAACGGGGCAGTCACTCACCTTCAACCCCAGGCTGCATCTTGGGATCAAATGCAGCCTGGTGAGAGGCTGGCCCCAGAGCATCTTTGCCTCGGAAGCAAACGTCCTGAGGCCACGACTCCACATGGAGATAGAGACACAGGCGAAGTTTCTCAAATGGACGCCAGCCTGAGGAAGCCCCAGTGGCAGGAAATTGAAGGAGGCCTGGATCCTGGTCCCCACTGATCCCGAGAACCAGCCGTGAGCTCCAGAGAGCTTCTGGTGTGTAGCAAACGCTTAGTGAATTACTGCCATTGAAACCACCTCCGAACCTCACAAGGAACCCAGACACATGTCTTCGGGCATCTCACTTTGTTTTGGACAAAGAAGGATGGCTCACTTTTAATCAGCAGATTCAGTGCTGAATGACTTTTAGCTGCTCTTCAAACATCCCACTGATCTTTAAAGGAAGATTTCTTACCATTGAAAAGCTTCAAAGGAAAGTGCCACAGACATTGAAAGTATTTCTACAAGAAGAGCTCCCCCAAAGGCTTGGTGCAGTGATTTTTCAACCTTCTGCATGTTAGAATCACCTGGTAAGATTTGAAAAGCCCCCAAGCCCTGACCCCACCTGCCTAATTCAGTCAGAATCTCTGGGAGGTGGGACCACCGGATATCAGTATTTTAAAGTACTTCGGCAGGTGATTCCAATGTGCCAAGGTTCAGCCCCACTGATGGAATCAGTGGAGTCTCCCAGGCTGAAAAGGGCAGCCATGGTTTGGAGACCGCAGTTCCCATGTGATTGCTCAAAACCCCCCATTTAACTGCCTTGTTGTCATTTTCGTTTTCCACCCTCTCCCTGTAACTCACACACCGTGGGTCACGCCTGGATTCATTTCATTGCTCTGATTGGATTCAGGTGCAGTCAAACCTAGCACCATGGTTCAGCAGTTCTGGATGGTAACTTTATAGGTGGCTCCAGCCTGTTACACACCCTGAGGTGGGAAGGAGGAAAGCAACAGTTCACAAAAGCGTGGTCTTCCTGTTGTTCTGTTGGTTGGTCTCAAGCCTAACTCTCTTTGCCTCTTCATCCTTGCTGCTGGAGAAACCCAGGAGTCTGCAGGTGATCTTGGATAAGTTACCTAGTGTCTGTGGGCTTCAGTTTCTTCATCTGTAAAATGGGAATAATACTAACCTCTTAGCACTTAAGGAGCAAATGAAATTCTGTGGATCAAACACCTGTCCTAGTGCCTGCTCACGGGGAGAGGCGCTCACTGAACAGTAGCTAATGTTTGTATTCACCAATTTGCCAGGCCCTTCATTATCATACAAAAGACTCAAAGGTAAGGACAGAGGTGGAGATGTTTCAAATCTCAGCAGAAGATCCTAATGTGTAGAGGGTTGAAAATCACTGCTCCAAGCCTTTGGGGAACTCTCCTTTCAGAAATGCCTTTAATGTCCGTGGCACTTTCCTTTGAATCTTTTCGAGAGTAAGAAATCTTCCTTTAAAGATCAGTTTATTTTTAAAAAGGATACTACAGCGGTCAGTTCTACTTTAATGTGCATAGGAGAGGTGAGGAATTTCCGCTTCTTCACTGTTAACTGCTGAGATGTGAATACTGAGATCACAGTTAGCCACTTAAACTTGACAGTTAATGTCCCTTCAGTGGATGTTGGCCCAAGAGAACCCTCACAGGAGGGACCACATTTCAGTGCCATAACCAAGAGCAGATATGAAAGTCTGTTCAATGTCAAGAGCTTATCTTTTTTTTTGTTGTTTTTTTGAGACAGAGTCTCGCTCTGTCCCCTAGGCTGGAGTGCAGTGGCGCCATCTCGGCTCACTGCAAGCTCCGCCTCCCGGGTTCACGCCATTCTCCTGCCTCAGCCTCCTGAGTAGCTGGGACTACAGGCGCCCGCCACCA
>NW_012100320.1:1277225-1298933 GCF_000951045.1 Mandrillus leucophaeus | reverse complement strand
CACTGCAAGCTCCGCCTCCCGGGTTCACGCCATTCTCCTGCCTCAGCCTCCTGAGTAGCTGGGACTACAGGCGCCCGCCACCACACCTGGCTAATTTTTTGTATTTTTAGTAGATATGAGATTTCATCATGTTAGCCAGGATGGTCTCGATCACCTAACCTCGTGATCTGCCTGCCCCGGCCTCCCAAAGTGCTGGGATTACAGGTGTGAGCCACCGCTCCTGGCCAGTTTTTTTTTTTTTTCTTTTTCTTTTTCTGAGACAGAGTCTCGCTCTGTCACCCAGGCTGGAGTGCAGTGGTGTGATCTCATCTAACTGCAACCTCTGCCTCCCAGGTTCAACAATTGCCTCAATAGCTGGGAGTAGCTGGGGATTACTGGTGTGCACCACCACAACAGGCTATTTTTTTTTCTAGTTTTAGTAAAGACAGGCTTTCACCATGTTGGCCAGGCTGATCTCAAACTCCTGACCTCAGTATGGGCATGTCTGGAAGTCCCATCAGGAACTCCTGATCTGCCTGCCTCAGCCTCCCAAAGTGCTGGGATTACAGGTGTGAGCCACCACACCCAACCCTATCTTTAATGATCAAAAGAAATAATTCACAGCTATGTACTTGCAAGGTTCTAACTGCTTTAAAACTGGGGCACCGTAAGAGCTGAGAGGAAGAGCACCCCCCATCAGCAAGAGTTAGAATTCCTTAAGTTTACCAGAGGCTTTCAGTTTTCAAAGTATTTCCTATATTCATTGCTGTAACTTTGGGAGGAAGGCAGAGGCGGGGGACTTATACCCATTTTACAGATAAAGAAACTGTGGACTAAAGTTACTCAACAGAACTGGGACTGAAACATCTGACATTTCCAAGACAGCATACTGATTCTGTAGCCACCAGAGGAGAAATGGACTCCACTGGAAGCCTGCTATGAGCTGGGCACCGTGTTAGATGTTCAGAAGAACAGTGAACAAGACACACATGTGTCCTCCCAGGGCCCAGTTTAGTGGAACTTGACCAAGGGCCTCACTCTCATCTCCAGTTTACTCTTCTGTGCGGGGTGCTTGCTCTTGAACCTGACCTTAGCAGTGACTCTCCGTGAATCCCTACTGGGGACATGCTCCAGAAAGGCAGCTACGATTGCTCGTCAGCCAGATATGCGGCTTCTCCAAGGCCACAGCTTATGGCCACTCTGTTTGGTCAGCTGGTGCCTTCACATGGCCGGTGATCAGAGCCCTGCACGTGTTATCCCTCACATCTCAGACACTTGGGGTCTCCAGGACCAAGCCAGAGCCCAGCGGTCAGAAGCCTGGCCTCACTTGTTGGTCCAAAGCTAACAGAGGAACCTCCCTGGTGGGTATTCCCTTAACCACAGTCTGAATTACGATCCTTGGCCACAGACTGGTGACTTCTGTAAGTTAGGTGTTGAAGGTGGAAGAGTGGGGAGGAGGAAGGCGGGGGAGCTATTTTCATCTTGTCACGAGGGCTTAAAACACCAGCTTCTCTTGTGCCTTATTTAGATGAATAGTCTTGACCTAAAAAAAGTCAAAGCTGTGACTCAGTTGAGCTCCCAAGTTGCTCAAAATGCTCTGAGCTCCTGTCTGGGGCTATATTGAAGAATGTCTTTGGATAGTGTGAGGTGGGCACCCTATTTGGGCAAATGAAAGAGCTTTGGAAATCATCCCCATGGTTTTCCGGCCCAGGATGGGAAGCACAGGGGTTTGAGAGTCCAACTTGCTGTTTTTGTCCACTCTTAATTTTAAACAGCATGATGGTGTGGGGAGGGGCTTGCCCATTTAAAGAGAAGTATGTTTCTAGCCTTCCAAGGCATAGGGTATGGGACTTCCAGACATGCCAAGGTGAGCCCAGAGGCCAGGCCCCCACTGAGGAACCACACAGGTGATGTGTACCGGGGATGAGGTCCCCTGGGCAGAAGAGCCATTTGGCAGGGCCATGGGTGGGGAAGGCATGTTCATCACCAGGATAGCCCGAGGGAAGATTGTAGAGTCTGTCCATTTGCCTCTGGTGTCCCGAGCTGCCCTATGATCGCTGCCCAGCCCCTATCCCAGGTCTCACTGTTGTGTCCTGTTCATGTCTTCTTTCCCAGAGAGTATCCCATACTCCAAAATGATCCCTTTGCCTGGCCACACCTGTGTCTTTGTACTATTGCTTTTTATTCATGTAGAACCCTCATTGGCAGGACAACAATGTGCTCCCTCACTTTGTCCCAGTGTCCAGGCTGTCTGGGCTCAACATCTAAGCAGGATGTACACGACATGACCTGGTATGAAGGCAGATGTGTGAGTTCTGGGGACTTGGGTTCAAATCCTACTCATGCTGCTTCCTGGCTTGGTGACCTTGGTCTAAGGCTCTTAACCTCCTTGAGCCTCCATTTCCTTTTCTGTGACAATTTCACGGGCTACTAATCCATAGAAACATTTCTACCAATGGCTTCAGACAAATATGTGCAATAACGGTGGTCCTTGCACACATGTTGGAATCAGCCTTTGGTTGGAATGTCAATGCCAGTACCACCCAACCATCCCCTCCAACACAGACAGGTTTGGCTGAGTTATAGTCAGAATCTAACGATGGCTTTGACACCCAGAAGAGTGTGTGTCATTCTCACAGTGCAGGCTCTGCAGCCAGATTACCTGGCTGCGTTTCTCAGGGCTTCCCCTACCTGGCTGAGTGATCTTGGGTGGGCATCTTTGTCTCCTCATTGAGGGTGTGGGTAATACCAGTGCCCACCTCATGGTGTTGTGAAGATCAAATGAGTCGATTCATGTAAAGCTCTTAGAACTGCACCTGGCACCAAGCAGGCACTTGATGAATATTATCATGAGTGGCTTATCTTCGTAAAGAATGCTCAGATGCATCATCTAATTTGCAACTTGATTTCTACAACATCCTGTGAGAGGTAGAGCATCATATCATTTTGCAAATAAGGAAACTCAGATCCAAAGTGATAAAATGTCTCACTTGAGAACAGAGCCCAGGTTTTCTGCCTGCAAGACGAGTGCTCTATTTTCTCTGCTGCATGGACAGAAGTACTCTTAACATTCAACAACAAAGGCCCCTCGCCGTCAAGTCACAAGTCAGTATTTTTGTAAATTCTTGTCAGGGACTGGATAAAAACAAGGATAGGTTTAGATGCAGTTTTTGCATAGTGGGTCCTCATTCCAATGTTAGCAGCGCAATAAGGTCAGGTGTGACCTGCCAGGTGACAATATTTCTGCAAAGATGACCTCAGAGTTCCTCTAGGGCAGAAATGGGTGCTCTTTCTGGGCTGGTGGTGGGTAGGAAGGTGGTAAGAGAGGAGATGAGGGGTCAGATGTATTCCCCTCTTTGGTGTCTTCCAACAAGCTGTGTATTGAGGGATTTTCTTCACTGGAGTTTGGCTGCTGTCATTAAATGCCCACTTCAATTAAACACAAATAATAATAAATTTGGTTAAAGCCAGAATCCAACGTTCCGAATTGAAAAACAGTACCAGAAATACAGAGAGGCAAATGCAACCAGAACCCTCTGCCTGTGGAAACAAGGATGACTGAGCACTGGTTCCCTTCATCTTGTCCCCATTCCTTCCAGTTATCCACCTGCCCGTCCATGCAGTCATTCTGTCATCCAGCATGCATTTATTCAGCTCTGCCTCTTACAGCCATCCCCATGACAGTTTCCTGTGGCTCATCCAGCAGTCACAGCCCCAGCTTAGAACAGTAGCCCTGGCATCTCTCCTCAGGGGGCAAACCTGGCCAAAAGCGACAGCTCAGCCTCTTTGGTTTCCCCCTTTCCCTCCCTCTCTCCCTTTTAATCTGGACCAGTGTCCCCAGACATGGCCAGGATGGTGATTTCCCAGAGTACGGCTGTTATTTTGTTTCCAAATTTGGCCCACCTGGATGCCATGTGTTTAATTTCAAGGCACCATTGGGCCCTGTTTTTCCTCTGCTTCTCAGAAACGGGCCCTCCCAGAGTCACCTCTTGGGTCCTCTCCTGCCACACACAGCTGGTTCCACCCATGCCCTCTCATCAGAAGGGCCCAGAATGACTCCCCCCTTGGTCACTGTGTGCATCAGGGCCTGAGTCAGGAGATGCTCAGGAACCTGGACACCCTACTTTTCTCCAGTGACAACAGATGCAGTGGGCAGATGAGAGGGAGGTCAAGTGGAAAGCACAGAGCAACAGGAGGCAGGGACCTGGGTTCTTCTTGGTTCTTATCCTGACTGCCAGCAGCGAACTCGCTCTCAAACCCTGGGGAAGAAGCTCCACCTTTCTCTTCCTTGTTTCCTTATCTACACCTAGGGATGGGCACCTGGCCTTCACTATAGGGCTATAGAAAGGACCATGAGAGACAATATGGATGCCACATTTTAAGAGATTCCAGTCCTATCTGAAAATTAGTTATTATGGGCAACAGATTGACACAGGGACCAAAAAGAGTCCTGGTGATTCAGATGCCTGATTCTTACCACTGGCTTAATACTTTTATGCAACCAGCAAATAAGATGGACCCCTTCCGTGATCTCAGGCTGGAAGTTCATGCCCAGACAGTGCTAGGAAGGGTTGAGAGACTGGGAGTCTATGACAGAACAAGTTCATATAACTCATAGGGCAAGTAGCTAGAGATGATATTGCTGTTGGTGCCTGTGGTTGAAAAATGCAGCATGGTCTTAAAATCTGTAGCAATAGTGTCTTAAAAGGCACCAATGTGAGAATATTCATCTGTGTATTATTCTTTTTTTTCCAAAATATTTTTTAAATTTAATTTTAAGTTCTGGGATACATGTGCAGAATGTACAGGTTTGTCACATAGGTAAATGTGTGCCATGGTGGTTTGCTGCACCTATTAACCCATCACCTAGGTATTAAGCCCCAAATGCATTAGCTATTTATCCTGATGCTCTCCTTCCCCCCGCCCCCACCCCACAGGCCCCGGTGTATGTAGTTCCCCACCATGTGTCCTCGCGTTCTTATTGTTCAGCTCCCACTTACAAGTGAGAACATGTGGTGTTTGGTTTTCTCTTCCCGTGTTAGTTTGCTGAGGTTATTTATTTGAGACAGCATCTTACTCTGTCGCCCAGGCTGGAGTGCAGTGGCACAACCTCAGATCACTGTAACCTCTGCCACCCAGTTCAAGCGATTCTCCTGCCTCAGCCTCCTGAGTGGCTGTGACTACAAGTGCACGCTACCATGCCTGGCTACTTTTTGCATTTTTAGTAGAGACAGGGTTTCACCATGTTGGCCAGGCTGGTCTTGAACTCCTGGCCTCAAGCGATCCTCCCAACTCGGCCTCCCAAAGTGCTGGGATTACAGATGTGAGACACCGTGCCAGGGCCAAACTTCATTTATTTTTGAATCACTGTATCTTTTTATTCCCATTTCCCCTGATATCTCTCCCTTAAGCTGATCATAATTCAAAAACAAGGTTGAAACAACAGTTCAAGCTTCATTGTTTTCATTTGTGTTTCTTGAAAGAGTTTTAAATATCCTGCTCTTATTTTTAAATTGGGTGGATAGAATATTTTGTGAATAGTGAAGCCATCAAGCAACAAAATATATTTTTGACTAACACACCAGAATTTTTAGATCAGAATGTGTTGAAACTACTTGCAGAGGATTCTTTCTCAGATCCTCAATGAGAGCAAATCTTCCTCTGGGGGAAGATTTTTAGAAACAGCCAAAAATGAGTAGAATATCTGAGGCTTTAACAGCCATCCTTAGCATTCTCTAACAAGGTTTCTACTTCTCTTTCCTAGTGCCTTGGGCAAGCTCCTTGGGTTCCATTCTCTAATACTCTCCCAAGTATGCCTGCTCGGTGACAGGCTCTGGGGATGGGGCAGTTACTCTAGGGTCTTCTGTTCATAGGCCTCCTCCAGCCCTACCCTTCCCCATGGGGCAAGGAGCTCATGGGCCCAAGTGGCTCTGTCCCACTAGGCCATCCTTAGGACTCCAGAAACTCCCAAGTTCCCTGCCCAAGAGACCCCAAATGCATTTTCAGGGCCCATGTGGCCTCTCCTTCCATCTCTCCAGCCAAGGGCAGACTGCCCTGCTGCTGTGCTTACTCTTGGCCAAGGGAGGAAAGGGCAGCTGTTTGTAGGGGGCTGGGGTATTGAGGGGCATTCACCCGAGATCCCTCGTGGTGTGACACAGAGCTGGGAGTGAAAGAAAATGGGGGAGGGGAGACCTCCATGTTGGGGGCCCTCCCCTAATGCTGTATTTGGACTTGGAACTTTAAGGAGGGTGAAAATTCTAAATCTGAACCTGGCACTCCATCTCGTTATGAAAGTATTTGTCAAGCTAGGAGGATAGAACATATTTGATTTCATGTTATGTTAGCTTGATTTATAACTTGAAATACTGAGGCATGTGGTCCGTGGCCTCTGTTTGTACTCTGGCCCTGCATGGGTTAAGAGGCCTGAGCTGGGGCAGGCCGGTTTCTCTGGCCTGGTGTCTGCCTCCCAGCTTGGAAGACCCCATCTTCACCCCAGATCCCAGCTTTTAGCTCCCCCTTGGTGTCCTATTACTGGGCTCAGGGCCAGCCTCTTTCACCCCTCCATCCAGCCCTGGTTCTGAGAGCCCTGGGAAGGGAATTCCAACCATTGGGAACCAAACCTGGTGAATCAGGCTGGGACTCCAGCTTTTGTTTTGTTTGCTTTTGTTTGTTTCAAGACATGGAAGGCCATGAAAGAGGAGGGCTGCTTGCTCCTGCGGCAGGCTGTCACTTCAGGCAGCTCCACAAGAGATCTGGGGCGTGGGCAGTAGGCCAGTTGCAGGGAGTAGATGGTAGCTGGAGCTCTACTGAAACAGAGAGATGAGGTGCATCAGACAGGGAGACAGTGGAGCCCGGATTCAGGGCAAGACTGTGAGTGAGGCCTGCAAAGCCATACCGGAGCTAGATCCAGGAGGAGCGACTGAGCACTGGTCTGTAGGGGATGGCAGAACCGCCTAGAAACGTGTTTTTCAACACTCCTCTCTTGGAGAGCACTGTGAGGCATCAGGAGGAGGTCTTAATCTAGGGTGGGAGTGTAAGACCCTGGGGGCATGTTGATGACAGCAGAGTTTGTGCAATGCCTCCTGGGATGGTGGGCTGACTGACTGCAGGACTCTTGGGGCCCTGTTCTCTTCTGGACTCACTGCAGGCTCTGAGATGGAGTATCTGATGGCAACAGGAGTGATGAGTAGACCAGGGTATATGTAACAAGGCACTAAAGCAGAGGCCACGCTCCAGCTGGCAGAGGTCCTGTTCATGGTCCAGCCCTCCAGCAGCTGTCCTGACTGGCCTCTTCCTTGCCAGAACTCTCATGGCTGATGAGTCCGGACCTCATATTTCTCCACTTATTAAATCTACAGATGTGTACCCTGTCCCTCTACATGATAGGCCCCTTTACATTATCCCAGTAGCAGTGATAAGGCCTGACATTCTAGTGGGGTAGACAGACAAGGAATGTTACTGGCGACAAACCTGTATGGGTCTGCAGCAACCTCAATTCTTGCCCCCTCAGAAGGAAGGATTCGACAGAGGGACATGAGACAGAAGGAGGGGCTGAAGCAAGTTTTGGAGCGGGAGTCAAAGTTTATAAAAAAGCTTTAGAGCAGGAATGAAAGGAAGGAAAGTTCACTTGGAAGAGGGCTAAGCGGGCGACTTGAGAGACAAACGCACACTTTGCACTTTTGACTTGGGGTTTTTATACGCTGGCATACTTCCGGGATCTTGCATCCCTTCTCCCCTCATTCTTCCCTTGGGGTCGCCTGTCGGCAGGCACAGTGGCCTGCCAGCACTGGGGAGGTGAGCATGCACAGTGTGTTTACTAGAGCTGTATGCATGCTCACTTGAGATGTTCTCCCCTTACCAGTCAAGTGTGCCTATAAGGTCATATACCAGTGAAACTCCACCATTTTGCCTTTGAGTGCACGTGTGTGAGCCCACTCACCCAATTCCTGACCTTATCAGGAAGTTACTGATCACCAGTTTCAGGTTTTTTCCTATCTATTGGGAGACTGTCTTTCCCTGGAGCGGCTATGACGGATGATTACTTAAGAGAAACTGTTAACAACCGCCTGACCATCACCTAATGTTCGCCTGACATTCCTGGTGGGTGGCTCTCTCCTCCTGTTTATGTCTGACTAGCTGCCCACTGTAACAGAAAGATACAGAAACATACAAATGCATCTCAGTAGGACCACAAAGCAGGGCCTGAGTGTAGAGTGTGACTGGGTGGGGGGACTGTTTTACATGGGGAAGGGGGGATCGGAGAAGGCCTCTCTGAGCAGGTGACATTTGAACAGAGGTCCCAAGGGAGTGAAGGAGCCAGGTGGGTACTGGAGAGAGAAACAGCGCTGAAATGAGTGAAATGAGTGAGGGCAGGGTGGTGGAAATGAGGACAAGGAGGTAGCCAGGGTCCAGACTGTAACTGCTTGAGGGGTTTTTCCTGCTCACTACACAAAGAAAGACCACAGCATTGTAGTAAACAGTTTCATAGACACAAGCCTGACCACGCCATGTGGGAAATGGAATCTGGACTCAAATCATCTGAAGCTCCTCGGTTAGGGGTTTTTCAAAGGCAGTTTAAGGGAAGGGGTGAGGAAGGCCAGGAAATGGGTGCTTGCTGCTGATTGGTTGGAGTGGAAATGAAATCACTGGGGATCCAAGCTGTCCTCTGAAGGGCTGAATCGCTTCTGGGTGGGGCCCCAGGAGTGGGGTTGGCAGTCCAGATGGAGCCATGGGTGTCAGACATGGATAAAACCTGGAAAGATATCTGAAAAGGCCAATCTACAATAGTGGTGTTATTCGCAGGAGTAATTGGGCAAGCTGGATATGTTATAACCTCCAGAATAATGGCTGACAATGTTTGTATCTGCACCTTAGGGGGATTCCAGCTTCTCACCTCCCCCAAGCCTGATGGCCTCCCATTAGCTTTACAAAAGCAGTTGAGTTTGGCGCAAGGCCTATTATTTACACTGCAGCCTAAAGGTCTTCCAAAGTTAGCTCAGCCCAACAGCCCAGGAATAATTAAGGGAAAGGCAAGAGTAGGGGAAGGTTAGCTTAGCTGTAATTTTTCTCACTGATACAATTTTTGCAAAGGTGATTTCCAGATGCTCTGGGGCCTCGTTGGTTGTGGTGAGGACTTTGGATTTTATTTATGGTGATGGGCTGTTGTTGGAGGGTTCGAAGTAGGACAGTGATATAATATGACATCCATTGGGAGGTAATCATTGGGACTGCCAAGCAGAGAACAGACTGGAGGAGGCCAGGCTGGACGCGTGGAGGTGCATCGGGAGGCTGCTGCAAACACCCAGGCCAGGGACGCCTGCGGTGTGCACTCAGTCACGTGTTCTCAACCAGAATGTAGGGAGTCTGTGTACTTCTAAGTGGAGGAATATGTATGTGGGTGTATGAGTGTGTGTGTTTATGTGCTTCTAAGTGGGGGATGTATGTATGTGTGTGTGCGAGTCTTTATTTTCATGAACCTCTAACTAGGTTGAGTTTGGTTCTGTCACCCAGGCTGGAGTGCAGTGGCACAATCTTGGCTCACTGTAACTTCCGCCCCGTCCCTGGGTTCAAGTGACTCTCATGCCTCAGCCTCCTGAGTAGCTGGGATTATAGGCGGGCACCACCATGCCTGGGTAATTTTTATATTTTTAGTAGAAACAGGGTTATGATGTGGTGGCCAGGCTGGTCTTGAACTCCTGGCCTCAAGTGATCCGCCCGCCTCAGCTTCCCAAAGTGCTGGGATTACAGGCATGAGCCACTGCACCCGGCCTCTAACTAGGTTTTAGCACTCTTTTCAATGGTAAATGTAGACAACAAACTACAATAATATGAGCAGTGCCTGGGACTTTGTCACCACTAGAAATCATAGATGTTTTTATATCACATTATATCCAGTCCCTGCAGCTCTCTGGAAATATTGCTTATGCTTATCACTACTTTGGAATTATAATAGTCATTAGACTTGCCACCAGATCTTTTTATTTAATGCGGTAATAACAAAGCACATACATTAATATCTCATAAATCTATTCTTTAAAGTATTTTGGTAAATATATTTTAGTGTGATTGGTTTCCTTTATACGTGTCTGTATTTTATTTTATGCATTTAAAGATACTATTTTGATAAAGCGGTGGCAGGAGTTATGTGGACATAGTGTGTGTGACGAGAAAGGGTGAGGTTCTGGATGTTTTGCAGGTAAAGCTGGCAGGACTTGCGGATGGATTAAAAGTGTGGAGCAGGAGTGGACGGGAGAGCAGTTAGGCCTCCTGGGTCTTTGGCCTGAGCAGGTGGATGCAAACAATTGGTGTCACAGAGAAGAGGCAGACGAGGGAAGGAGCAGGTTTGGGGGGCAGGAAATAGAAAGCTTCATTTTTGCATGTTGACTATTGTAAAATGAGGGATGATGATTGTGCTGGGAAGAAATCATGTTTATGAAGCTCCTGGCACATAGTAGACCCCAGTGGTAGCTGTGATTGGCAACTTGCCCCAGATCAAGAAAGTGGCAGCGGTGAGACAGGGGCTGGGTCTCAAGAGCAGGGTCTGGTAGACAGTCATATATATGAATCTAGAATCTAATCGTATATATGAATCACACTGGGGAGGCTTCAGTCTATAGATTTTATTTAAAGCTGTAGGTCTAGATATAGTAAATATTAATGCACCCCTTTTCTGTTTTTTTTTTTTTAATTTATTTTTGAGACGGAGTCTCACTCTATTGGCAGGCTGGAGTGCAGTGGTGCGATCCCTGAAACCTCCGCCTCCCGGATTCAAGCAATTCTCCTGCCTCAGCCTCCCGAGTAGCTGGGACTACAGGCCCCGCCACCACACCCAGCTAATTTTGTATTTTTAGTACAGATAGGGTTTCACCACGCTGGCCAGGATGGTCTCGATCTCCTGACCTCGTGATCCGCCCGCCTCGGCCTCCCAAAGTGCTGGGATTACAGGCGTGAGCCACCGCGCCCGGCCAATGCACCCATTTTCTAGATAAATGAGAATTGAGGCTCAGAATCACAAAGCCCATTTGTTACCTTCCGTGGGCAGAGCCAATTCCTTCAGCCTGGTCTTCCGCTACTAGTGTTCCTTTTTTGCTTCACCAGGCTGAAAATAACCTAGTGTGGTGGGTTAAGACCCTCCTATAAGGACAACTGCAAAGAGGAATTATCTGGCAGAAACCTCCCTGTGCTAAATCTGGCACCAGAAAGAAGAAATACACAACGCTTCCTTCCATGTTGACAAGTGGAACAACTTTCTCCTAATTCGGATCCCTGTGTGCCTGCGGAGCATATGGTCACTTCACATTCAATGCTGAAATTGAACTGCTCCAGCCACAGCACATTTCAGGCAGAGATTACTTTAGAAAGGTGGTAATTAGCTGCACAGTCAGAGATGTTCTCATATACGACTGCTCACATTGACACTAAACCTCAAACACTGTTTACCAGAAGCACAAGGGTGGTTAGTAATTTTGTCTCAGACACAAACGCCAGTAGCAGTCATGACCAACGTGACTGACTGGGCCTCGTGACTGACTGGGCCTCGGTTTCCTTACCTGTGAACCAAACAGGTTCAACGAGGTGTAGTGAACATCCCAGAGGCTCTAAAGTCAGGTTTCGCTTTTCTCTGAACTTGCTTGGTCTTGTGTGGGTGCCCTGCATTTCTGCAGAAGGTCCTCATCCAGGGAGGTGGGAGAGTTCCAGGTGAGGGCATCAGGCTTTCTGTTCCTGACTCACTGCTTGGATCTGGAGTAAATCCTTCTATGTTTTGGGACCGCATCCTTTTTAAGCTCCTGAAAAAGAAGGGACGCTTTCAGAAATGACTGGAAGGATAAATTCTTTGATTACAGAACACTTGAAACAAAGGGCCCAGAAGAATCCTTTACTTGAATTGCCATAGAAATATTTCTCAAGTATTTTGTATCACACGGACCACGGGCATTTGTATAGAGGTAAATGTGATGCAGTGGGAAAATGTGGGCTCTGGAGGCAGGAGACCCAGCCCCAGTCTCAGAGCTGCCACTTTCTGGGTGACCTGGGGTTATACCTTGTTATAGGTACTGCCGGTGCTGCTCGTTATAGCTACTGCTGGTGCTTACTATGTGCCCAGTGCTTTATAAAAATGATTTCTTCCCAGCACAATGATCATTCCCCATCTTACAGATGAGGAGACAAACTGAGTGCAGTTCTTCAGCTGGGAGATGCAGGGCTAGCATCTCGCACATTCAGCTGTAAGATGTCTGGACAGCCTCAACATCCATTCCTGTACCTTTAAAGTCTTCCCTCACCCCTGCAGGGAGGCCTGGGGAGAAAATGCACGTGAAGCACCTGGGACATCATAGTTGCTCAGAAAACATCAGTTTTTCTCTCATTTCCATGCTAGATATGGAAATGCAGAGAATACAGGCTAGTAGTTTCAGAGAAGATTCTTTCCATTCTCTCTCTCCCCCTGCTTCCTCCAGTTAGTTAACTCTCACCAGCATTAGAGCCATTGAGAAATATCAGCTGGAAGGCAACTCCCCTAGCCCCTCATTCAGGACTTTGCTTTATGTGGGTCTGTGGGAAGAATATTTATGCTGACCTTACTTAGGATCAGCTCATATCCACTGAGTACTTACTCTGCACTAGCTGCTGCAACCAGCACCTTGTGGGCATTTTCTCACTTTATCATCAGAACAAGACTGTGAGGCCGATGTGATTGACAGCTCCATTTCAGAGGTAAGGACACTGAGTCTTAGGGAGGGCCAGTCACTTTCCTGAGTCCACACAATTTGCCAGTAGCAAGATCAGAATTAGAAATCAGATCTGCTTTACTCCTGATTTCTTTATGCCCCTTGGAAAACAGAGATTTATTTGGGCAAACTGGGATTTGCCCATCTGCTCTCAGCTGTCTCCTTTGCTCTCCTGAGAATCCAGTAAAACAAAACCAAGCCTAAAATAGGTTAAGTCTAAAATGAAGATTCCCAGGCATTTGGGAGGCCCCAGGGCTTTAAGTAAACAATCGTCATCAAAGGAAAAGCTTTGTGTGTTACAGGGCAAAGACACACCCTCTGACTTAGTAATTGCACCCCTGGGGTTTCTGCTAAAGCTATATTTAACATAAAAATCTCCACAAGTATATTTATCATAAAGTTATTTCAATATCTGAAATTTAGAAGCAGTATAAATATCTCAAATAAGGAAATGGTTGGTGAACTACTATGCATCAACAGGACAGAACATTAAGTAACCATTAAAATTGTGATTCTTTAGGTTGGGTGTGGTGGATCACGCCTATAATCCTAACACTTTGGGAGGTCAAGGCGGGAGGATCATGTGAGCCCAGGAGTTTGAGACCAGTCTGGGCAACACGACGAAACCTCATCTCTACAAAAAATACAAAAATTAGCCAGGCATGGCGGTGCATGCTTGTGGCCCCACCTACTTGGGAGGCTGAGGTGGGAGGATCACTTGAGCCTGGGAGGTTGAGGCTGCAGTGAGCAGAGATTGTGCCACTGCACTCCAGCCTGGGTGACAAAATGAGATCCTGTTTCAAAAGAAAGAAAAGATTATTATTCAGACTATATAGAAATGGAGAAACATTTATGTACATATCATACATGATTAAGTATAAACAGTATAAAATACACGTGTGATATGATTGCAACTTAGCAAAGTGTGTATGCATGTGAGCAAGGTCTGGAAAATGAATTAATAAAAATGAAAATAGTGGTGTTAGGTTGATAGAATTACAGGTGCTTTAAATGTTTCAATAAAGCTGTACGTGCTCATGTTAAAAACAATTCAAACAATAAAAAAGGTGTGATCTGATCATAAGGGAAATGCAAATCAAAACCACAATAAGAAACCATCTCACACCAGTCAGAATGGCTGTTATCAAAAAGTCAAATAACATGCTGGTGAGGTTGCGGAGAAAAGGAAATGCTTATATACTGTTGGTGGGAGTGTAAATTAGTTCAACCATTGTGGAAAGCACTGGCGATTCCTCAAAGAGCTAAAAACAAAACTACCATTCAACCCAGCAATTCCATTACTGGGTATATACCCAAAGGAATATAAATCATTCTACCATAAAGACACATGTGCATGTATGTTCACTGTAGTACTGTTGACAATAGCAAAGACATGGAATTAACCTAAATGCTCATCAATGGCAGATTGGATAAAGAAAATGTGGTGCATGTACACAATGGAATATTATGCAGCCATGAAAAAGAATGAGATTATGTCCTTTGCAAGAACATGGAGGAAGCTGAAGACCATTATCCTTAGCAAATGAACACAGAATCGGAAAACCAAATACCACGTGTTCTCACTTACAAATGGGAGCTAAATAATAAGAACACATGTATACACAGAGGAGAACAACACACACTGGGGCCTATCAGAGGGTGGAGGATGGGAGGAGAGAGAGGATCAGGAAAAATAACTGCTGGGTACTAGGCTTAGTACCTGAGTAACAAAACAACCTGTACAACAAACACCCATGACACAAGTTTACCAGTGTAACAAATATGCACATGTACCCCTGAACCTAACATAAAAGTGAAAAAGAAAAAAAGATGTGAAGTTGAAAGTATTTCAGCTCTCCAGTGGTAGCGCCTATTACATTTTCTTATACGCTTGTCATGAAAGAGTTTTTAAATTTAAAAATATCCTTAATGCTATTTTGATTTAAAAACAAAACAAATCTTTTTTTTTTTTTTCCACAATGGCCAATCCTCTTGTCTTTTAGATCATTTGAATTTTTTAAATAAGATTTTACTTTGTTTATTAAAATTATTTTTAAGTTCTCACTCTGTTGCCCAGGTTGGAGTCAAGCAGTGTAATCATAACTCACTTCAGCCTCAAACTGCTGGGCTCAAGTGATCCTCCCTCCTCAGCCTCCCAAGTAGCTGGGACTACAGGCATGTGCCACCATGCCAGGCTAATTTTTTAATTTTTTTGTAGAGATAGGGTCTTGCTATTGCCCAGACTGGTCTTGAACTCCTGGGCTCAAGGGATCCTCTCGCCTTAGCCTCCCAAAGTGCTGGAATTACAGGTGTGAGCCACTGAGTCTGGCCTGTTTATTACAATGTTTTATTTTTTAAATTTGGGGCATACAAAAAAATTTAGAATATAATATAATGGTCATATGTGTACCTTCTACCCAGCAAAAAGATGAAAACATTTAAGATGTAGTTGAGGCCTCTTCCTGATTCCTGATTCCATTCCATCCCTCCCTCTTTGTTGATACTGTGACTCTCCTGAATTTACCGTTCATATTTTTCTACTTTTGCTATATATACATATGTGTGTGCGTGTGTGTATCTTTCTTAAAAATATTTTTGTTTTGCACGTTTTGAATTTTTCTCTAATTTATATAATACTGTTTGGATCCTTCTGAACCTTGTTTTTTTCACTCAATATTGTTTTGGTGAGATTCATCCATATTGACAAGATCGGATGTGTTCAGGGTGGTATGGCCGTAGACAGATTCATCCATATTGATATAAATAGCTAATTCATCATCACAGCTGTTTAATATTCCTTTCTGTGAATGTAGCAATCTCTGTTGGTGTCTTGCCTGCCTATATCCTCTGAACACTCAGCATTTCTCTGGCTCCCACTGCCAGCACCCACACATCATTGTCCACGGGCTTTCTCCCACTGTTGGAGCACGCTCTGTTGCTACATGCAGCAGGCCCAAAAACCTGGGATTTAACAACCCCAAGGAACAGCCCTCACCAATGACTGATGGAAGTTGGTGGATAAATACCCCAGCTCCCTTGCTCCTCAGGAAGGATAACTCTGAGGCATCACTCTATACTGCCTCCTAGAATTTCCCAGCAGGATTAAGCTGCAGTTCACTGCCCACAGTGGTAACTTGCTTGATAATCATCTCAGGCCAGGTTTTCCAGAAGCAGATACTGAGCTGGAATTTGGGGTGTAAGATGTTTATTAGGAATCAACACCTGCAAGAGGAAACAGGGGAACGCAGGACTGGGCAGAAGTAGGAGGAGTACTGTGATGCTGGCCTGATAAAGCCTTGGTCCACCTGCAGGGAGCTGGGGAGCAAGTACAGTAGCACCCATTAGAGTGTCTCATGGTGGACCCAAATGGCTGGGTCTTTATACCCCCACCTTGCTAAGTCCCTGGCTGTGGGCGGTCCTGAAGTGGGCATGACCTTGGGTGAGGCTGCTGTTCTATGGCTGAGGCAGACCCTGGAGGAGCTGACAGCTGGAGGCCCTCTGCTGACACCAACCCCTACAGCTTCCTGAAGGGGAATCTGGGCAGTACATCCATGTCTACCACAAGAACACACCTTGTGGCTTGTTGGCTTCTTCCTTAGTGTCATGTTTTGCTGTCAAACATTTGAGAACACGTCCCATATAAACTACTTGTATCTTTGTCTCAGAGTCTGTTTTTTTGAGAACTCAAACAATGATTATATCTCAGTTTATTCATCCTCTTATCAATGTTTCCAATTTTGTGCTACTGCTAACTAAGTTGTAATGGACTTTCTTGTACAAGTCCCTTCGTGTACATGTGGGAGTTTTAAGGTCAATGCTTAGAGCAGAGTTATTGGGTCAGAGGGTATGTATGTCTTCAACTTTATTAGATGTTGTCAAATTGCCCTCCAAATTGGTTGTCTTAAGTAACTTGAGTTGTATAAACATTCGAAAGTTGCATGGGCCTAAAAGAGTTACTATTTCTCCCTGACTGTTCCTACCACAGAAGGTCAGCATCATTGGGCATCTCTATTGTTTGCAGAGAAAGGCATTCCATGGTCCCAGACCTGTCATGCTGAGCGTGCTTTCTGGAAGGTTAAGCTGTTACAGACTTCTGAGACTGGGTCAGTTTGAGACAACAAACAAAATCGCTTAAAAAAATACTAATAGTTTGTCGTGATGTTGGCTACAGAGAATAAGATGACATTGGTATAGTAACTATCAAGAATCATACATAATGGACCATTTTACAGACTGGATTATCCCTCCCACCCCAGATGTCTATGTCTAATCTCTGGAATCTCTTACAGGGCAAAAAGAACTTTGCACATGTGATTAGGTTAAAGAGATTGAGATGCAAAGTTACCTTGGTTCATCCTGGTGGGCCCAATGTAATCATAAGAGGGAGTAAGATGTGACATGACAGAAGCGGTGGTCAGAGAGACTAAGAGAGAGAGAGGTTGATTTGAAGATGCTATGCTGCTGGCCTTGAGGTAGAAGGAGGGGCCACAAGCCACGGAGTACAGGCAGCCTCTAAAACCTGGAAAAGGTGGGGAACAGATTCTCCCCCAGAGCCTCCAGAAGGAATGTAGCCCTGCTGACACCTTGATTTGGGGATGATACATTTGTGGTGTTGTTTCAAGTCACTAAGTTTGTGGTAATTTGTTACAGCAGTAATAGGAAACTAATACCCCAATAACCAGACAAAGAGCCACCCAAAAGGATTGGAGGGAATGGTGCTCAGAGGGTACTCACAGAGAGCCTCAGATAATGCCTCTTCCCAGCAGCCAGAGTGGAAAGCCTCATAATTCAGGCCGCATTGATTAGAGTACCAAGGAGTACCTTGCATTGGTAGGAGGGGGGAAAATTAACCCTAAATTAAATGCAGCTCTGATCTGGCCTAACAAAGTTTAAGAATAAGACCTGAAATGATCAAACTCTTTCCAAGTAACTTAATGGCATCCCAGAACAAAGCTTAAGAATATTTGTATGAGTACAATACTAGTCATCATCCAACAAGGTAAAATTGACAATATTTGGCATTCAAACAAAAAGTATCAGGCATGCAAAAAAGCAGGAATATACAACCTAGAGTGAAGACAAAAGTCAATTAGTCAAAACTGACCCAGAAATGACACAGATGATAGAATTTGTATATAACATATTGTAAAAGTTATTATTACATATTCCATATTTCAAGAAGCTAGAGGAAAGACTGAACATGACAGAAAAGCATGGACAATATAAAATAAACCTAAATTGAGCTGTTAGAGATGAAAACTACAATGTCTGAAATGAAAAATGCACTCAATAGGACTAATAACACAGTATACATTGCAGAAGAGAATAACAAAGCATCAGTGAACTGTGGGATAACTTCAAGTGGCCTAATGTAAGTGGAATTGGAGAATGGAGTCCTTGAAATGGGACTGGTATGCCAAAAATAATATTAGTCAAAAATATTCTAAGTTTGAGGGAAACTATAAACTTGCCTACCTGAGAAACTTAACAGACCCAAGCATAGAAACATGAAAAAAAAAAACAAAAAAACAAAAAAAAAACCCAAGGCACATCACACTTAAATTGCTAAACATCAATGATAAAGAGAAAATCAAAAGCAGTTGAGAAAAAAAAAAGACACATTTCTGTACAGAGAAACGAAGAGAAGGATGACAGAAGACTTCTCATGAAAGCAGAGCAAGCTAGTGGACAGTGGAATGACATCTTTAATGTACTAAACAGAAAGCACAACAAAAAGCCCTGTCAAATGAGGATTCCACGCTCAAAGAAAATGTCTTTCGAAAACAAAGGTGAAATACTTTTTCAGATCTACAAAGGCTGAAAGAACTCCTCTGCAGCAGACTTAACTCTGCAAGAAATGTTATTGGAAGTCTTACAAGCAGGAAAACAATGATACCAGATGGAAACCTGGATCTACCTAAAAGATAAAGAGCACCAGACATGACAACTATATAGACAATGTAAAGACTTCTTTCTTCTTAGCTAAGTCTCTTTAAAAGATAATTGACTGTTTACAGCAAAAATAATTTAATAATTATGTAGAGGTAAATCTATAACAGCAATACTACAAAGGCCAGGAGGGGAGAAATAGAAGTATACTAAGGTTCTTTTTTTTTTTTTTTTTTTTTTGAGACAGGGTCTCACTGTCACCCAGGCTGGAGTGGCATGATCACCGCTCACTGCAGCCTCAACCTCCCAGGCTCAAGTGATTCTCCTAACTCAGCCTCCTGAGTAGCTAAGACTAGAGACATGTGCCACCACACCTGGCTAATGTTTATATTTTTTTGTAGAGATGGGGTTACATGTTACCCAGGCTAGTCTTGAACTCCTGAGCTCAAGCAAATACACCTGCCTTGGCCTCCCAGAGTGCTGGGATTACAGGCGTCCAGGCCTTGTTGTAAGACTCTTCTATATGAAGTGACATATCACTTGAAGGTAAACAATAAGTTAAAGATGCATACTCTAAATCCTAACACAACCACTAAAATAGCACAGCAAAGAGTTATAGCTAATTAAGTCAACAAAGGAGATAAAAATAGAGTCATGAAAAATACCCAATTACTTAAAAAAATGAGGACAAGAGGGAAATGTGAGTAAAAAATAGATGGGAGAAACAGAAAACACATAGCATATGTTATAATCATGATTAATGTTATAGTGTTTATAATAACCATGTGAATAATCATGATAAATGTAAACAGGCTAAATATTGAAACTAAAGCAGGGGCTGCCATGTTGGATTAAAAAAAAAGCAACACTCAGCTACGTGCTCTGTGTAAGAAACCCACTTTAGGCCAGTCACAGTGGTTCAGGCCTATAATCCCGGCACTTTGGGAGGCTGAGGTGGGTGGATCACTTTAGGTCAGGAGTTCGAAACCAGCCTGGCCAACATGGTGAAACCCTGTGTCTATTAAAAATACGAAAAAAGCAAAAAAAAAAAAAAAAAAAAAAAACACTAGCTGGGTGTGGTAGCACACACCTGTAGTCCCAGCTACTTGGGAGGCTGAGGCAGGGGAATCGTTTGAACCCAGGTGGTGGAGGCTGCAGTGAGTCAAGATCAGGCTGCTGCACTCCAGCCTAGGTGGCAGAGTGAAAGTCCATCTCCAAGAAAAAGGAAAAGAACTCAGTTTAAATATAAATACATGAATAGGTTAAAGGCAAAAGGATGCGAAAAGATATGCCATGCTAACACTTGTCAAAACAAAACCAAAGTGGTTATATTAATACCAGACAAAATAGGTTTCAGAACAAAGAATATTACTGGAGATAAGATAATTTCATAATGACAAAGGTGTTAATTCATCAAGATGACATAATCTTAATAATTTATACACCTCAAAACAACTTCAAAATACGTGAAGCAAAAACTCAGAACTGCAAGGAGTTATAGTCAGATCTACAATTATAGTTTGAGATTATAGAACCTCTCTCTTGACAACGGAGAACAAAAAGAAAATCAGACCAAGTGTTTCAGTTCAATGGGAATGGAAAGCGCAAGAAAGGAGTGATGGAAAATGAGTTAACTGCCCTGGAGGCCAGACAACAGGCCAAAACATAAAAACAGAGGTGAACTCAGTAACTCTGGGGGCCAAGCAGGCAGGCGTGTTTAGTGAACACAAAGCTCTCCTATTACTATCCATAATTAGGACAAATGATTTCCAGTTTCCATACTCTGAGTTATCCTTTTTATTTTTGTATAAACAATCTACAAGTGTGTGCCAGAAATATTGTTGCCCTTTAATCACACAGAACTGGTCTGAAGCAGAATCCTTTGAATTGTATAAAGTCAAGCTGAGAGAATAGTCTGTGACAGACAGGGGACCTGCTTTTTAGTCCAGTCTTAGATCCATCTCTGAGTGAGGCCAAGCACAGAAGGTGGAAACATAAGGAAATGATGTAAGCCACCATAAATTAAAGGATAGTGAAGAACGAACAGAGGTCCTGAGGAGATAGTCCATCCGTCTAACCATCATCTACCCATCATCCATCCATCCATCCATCCATCCATCCATCCATCCATCCGTCCATCCATCTTCATCCATCTACTTATTTAACAAACAATTATTAACACCTCGGTGGAGGAAAGTTCATCTGTGCCCTCCTGACTCTTAGTCCTATTCAGGAATAACTCAGACCTTATACCTTGTTTGCCTTTAGGGAAAATTACTGTTAAGGCACACACAGATTGTACCTTGGGGGATGCTCTGGCAATAACAGGTATCCTATTGCATGAACAATGGTCTATCCTGTCAACTCAAGCCATTTAATTTAATTTTAATTTTAATTTTTTCATTGAGATGGAGTCTCACTCTGTTGCCCACGCTGGGGTGCAGTAGCGCGATCTCGGTTCACTGCAACCTCTGCCTCCCTCCTGGGTTCAAGCGATTCTTCTGCCTCAGCCTCCTGAGTAGCTGGGATTGCAGGCCCCTGCAACCATGCCTGGATAATTTTTGTATTTTTAGTAAAGATGAGGTTTCACTATGATGGCCAGGCTGGTCTTGAACTCCTGACCTCAAGTGATCTGCCCACCTCAGCCTCCTGAAGTGCTGGGATTACAGGTGTGAGCCACGTCCGGCTTCAAGCCATTTTAAATCAGGTCCCCAAAACATTGGGTTGTCAGGAATTAGGGTAGAATGAGAGACATACTTAGATCAAATTGTGTTGAAGGAAGAAGGAGCCATTTAGACAATAGACTCTTCTCCAAGAAGGGATACAGAGATGGATGGGAGTGGAAGTTCACGTCTCTCCCTTTATGTCTTCCATTCCTCCCCTGATTCTGCCTCTTCTACCCCCAACCCAAGAGCATGATTTGGTCCTTAAGAGCCAACCAGCCTCTTAGTTGACAGATGTGTGAACCTCTCTTAGAAATGCTAGAATAAACCCCACTCAAAAGGAAATCTGGAGTCCCGAAGACAGGATCAGGTTTGGAGTCTAGTTGCGCCTAGATTCAAGTCTCAGCTCTAACACTTAGAAGTTGTATAATCTTTTTTTTTTTTTTTTTTTT
>NW_012100320.1:1272306-1277175 GCF_000951045.1 Mandrillus leucophaeus | reverse complement strand
GCTCACTGCAACCTTCACCTCCTGCATTCAAGTGATTCTTGTGCCTCAGGCTCCCGAGTAGCAGGGATTACAGGCGTGTGCCACCATACCCGGCTAATTTTTGTAGTTTTAGTAGTGATGGGGTTTCACCATGTTGGCCAGGCTGGTCTCGAACTTCTGACCTCAGATGATCTGCCATCCTCCACCTCCCAAAGTGCTGGGATTACAGGTCTGAGCCCCTATGCCTGTCCTCAAAGTTGTATAATCTTGATTAAGTCATTGAACTTCTCCAGGTCTTGGTTTTTCTCATCTGTAAAATGGGGATACTAACCTTACAGAGGTGGTTGAGAGGATTAAACCAAATCCTCTCAGTTTGTGGGTATATTTCCCGATCTATAACCTCGAGTATCCCCCAAATATCTAATTTTGTTTTTCTGTAATTTAAACAATATCTTGAGCTCCCATTTTGACTACTGATTAAATACAAACAATAATAACAAAATAGTCAATTCCAAGCAAATTCAGACACTTAAATGTGTTCCTTGGTCATTTTAGTTTTAAACTTGCTCAAGTCAGTATTTTCTCCTTCTCTTTCTTCTCTCTGGAGAGTTCTCTGTCCTGGGGTTGCTCGAGTGTTAGCTCTGTAGTGGAGAGAGACACCTGCCCTTGTTTATTTCCTGAAACTTAATTCATCTTGACTAGCCTTTGGTCCAGAATATGCTGGCATCTTTTGGGACATCCACACCCCTCCTTACCTGTTATCAGGTCTACACAAGTCCCTCTGTACTCTCTTTGTCCTTCTTAGAGCCTCAGAGACCCTCCTAGGCAATTATCTTTAAAATGTTTTAAATTTACCTAAAAAAAAGAACTAACAAATCCATATCATCCACCATGACAAGGGTACAAAAAGGAAAACAAAATTCTCTAACCTGTCCTGTTCCGCAGCCACCCACTTCTCCTCCCCAGAGGAAACCCTTTTTACCAGTTTCTTATGTATCCTTTCAAAAATAATTTATGCAATTACAAGCATACTTTAACTCACGCGCACACACACACACACACATATATATGTATATATATGTAAAATCTTGTTAACTGCCTTAGAAAACAGAGCCTTAGGCAAAGTTTCTATGTTAACACTTTATGGAAGGACAATTCCAGGGCACAGCATGAGTTAGGGGAAAATGGAAGCGAGACGGTGTACTAATTTCCCAGTACTGCCTTAACAAAGTACTGCTAATACATACGGGATGGCTTAAAACAACAGAAAGATGTTCTCCCACAGTTCTGGATGCTAGAAATATGAAGGCAAGTGCTGGCAGGGCCATGCTTCCTTGGAAGCTTCTAGGAGGAGGATCCTTCCTTGTCTCTTCCAGTTTCTGGTAGCCCCAGACGTTCTTTGGCTTGTGGTGGCAAAATGCCCATCTCGGCCTCTGTTGTCACATGGCATTCTCTCCTTGTGTCTATGTCTATGTGTCTCTCATCTTCTTATAACTCCAGTCACCTTGGCTTAAGGACCCACCCAACTCCAGTATAACCTCATCTTTTATTACATCTGCAATGACTATTTCCAAATAAGTTCACATTCTGAGATACCGGGGGGTAGGACTTCAACATATGTTTTTGGGGGCACAATTCAACCCGTAACAGGCAGGATAGTAAGCTCATGATGACGTTGCCAAGCCGGTTGAAGCTTCACAAGAAACACAAAGCAATTGGGGTCACATGACAGATCTCCAGAGAGGCACATTGGAGCCACTGTGCCTCAAAACGGTCTTTTTGGGATGTGACGAAGAAAAGAGTTTACCTGCAGGATCTTATCCTCCATCTCTCATTGGTCAAAGTTCACCCATGGGGCTTCAACTCACCCGTATTTTTAGATGGTGTTCCTGCCTCCTCTGGATGGCCACTAGAGAAGCCAGATCCCATGGCCCATGGCATAGCACTTCATCCAAGTCAGGAAGTGTTGGGGGTACCTGGGCCTCGGTGGGCCTGGGCAGGGTAGGTCCAGTGCTCAGGTGGAACCAGGAAGGCGCGATAAAGCAAGAGCCTGTTGCAGGCTGTTCCCAGGGCCAGCCTGCCTTACAATGGCTTCTGAGTCCCAAATCGTCTTTCTTCACATGGCTCGGACTCTTATTTTCTCTTAATTTATCTGTCAGAAACTGCAGAGAATTATCAGGCATCCATTAAGGGCTTAAAGGCAGACTCTGAAAAAGTTGACTACCCCTGCGAGTATCAGCAACCATGTGGGAATCTTAACTTCCAGAGATTACTGTTATCTTTTACAACTTTCAACTGATTTTTATTGAGCACCTACTAGGTGCCAGTCACTGTGTAAGGCACTAGGAATATCGCAGACAAACGAGCTTGTGTTCAAGAGGGAGAGGGACAATAAACAAATGTTAAACGCAATTATAATAGAGCCCTGATCAGGGAAATACAGAGAATTATAAGATCCAGCTTTGCCTGTGTTACTGTTTATATTCTCTTCTTAACTTTAAAATACTAAACAAGAAAATACAGAGATGTTCAGGGGCAGTGCAAGATGCTATGTATTCCTTTTATTACTGAGCAGACAGGAGTTGCACTGAGGGGAAGGGGATTTTGTTGGTTGGAGGGGAGGTAGGTAATAGATACTTTTGTCTGGCCTTGGTCTGAATGGCTTAGGGCATCCTAAATTTAAGGAAACAGCCCAGCACAAGAGTCTGACTTCATTGCGCATCCTAATTTCTTGAAGAGCTTGTTAAAAATGACAGCTTCCTGGAGCCTACTCTCAGAGATTGATTCCCAATGTGGGACAGGGGCCAAGAACAGATGCTTGGCCCATTGCGGCTCTCAATACATTTCCGTTGAATAAATGAATTCTAATGCAGGCAATCCAAGGATCACACTTGGATCTAGAGAGAGCGACAGAGGGAAGTTTTTCCCATCTCGTAGATATTCCTAGGGGCATCCTGCACTTGGGAAAGGAGAAGGAAACCCTGTCCCCACCTTGTCCTTTGTATGTCCTGTGGCCTCCTCCTGCTAGGACCCAGAATTCAGGCTGGCAATTATTTATACTCTAGTTCAGCTCTATTTGGGGTTAAAATTTTCAGAGCTGGCCTGGGAACTTAACCAAGATTTATAGCATTATTTCTATTGGAAACTAATTGAGATTCAAAGACCAATTCAAGAAATGAACTTATTAATTCCACCCCCCTCCCAAAATTGGCACACTTAAAATGGGTGAATTTTGTGTTACACACATCACACCTCATTAAAATTATTTTTAAAAAGTGGTGAGCCAGATCGCAAGATTACCCAGAAATGCTCCCTTACATTTGTGAAGCACTTTATAGCACAAAACGTTTTCATTCTCATTATCCCATGTAAGCTTTGCGACGTCCTCCGGAGCAGATATTGTAATTATTTTCATCTTATACTGGAGGATAACTGTTGTTAGTCACTTAAGTGGAAGGTTAACAGTCCCTTCACTGCACTTTCACGATTCCATCACCCACGAAATCTTAGGTCTGTGAACATCTTTCTTCAGATACAATAAACTCAGGAACGGAAGCAGGGTCCAGGCATCTGTTTTTCTTGTCTGTGTATCTGTTGTATCTTTGAGCTGGTCTTTTATCTGGTCATCCACTTCGCTGGTTGTGTGTGCTTGGTGGGGGCTTTGGGTGAAGCCCCTGCAGAAGCCGCTGCAGCCCTAGCCCTTCATTCAAGTCTTAGGGGTGGGGGTTAATTCTCAATTGGAATAGCACTGGGAGTAGGTTTGGAGGAGTGGGTTGAGGGCGGGTTAAGGAGTTTGAACCATATCTGTAAGCCAATCGTTTTCATCCTTGGTTGTGCCTCAAAATCACATATGCCCAAGCTTTTAAAAACACATAGGCTAGGGTCCAAGACCAGTTCTACAGAATCAGATTCTATGGAGGGATGGGGAGTGGGGCCTGGGCGTTGGAATTTTAATTTAGGTCATTCTGACACCTAGCAGGGTTGACATTCTTGCTGTGGGCATGTAGGCAGTGAGTGTACAGTTATTGAAGGAAGGGAGTGACAGCACTGTTCTAGGAAGATTAATTTGGCAATTGTGGGAGGGAGAGAGGGGAAAGGAAGAAAATTGGAGGCAAGGAAAGTAGTTAGGAGGCTCCAGAAATAGACTGGATAGACGTGCTAAGACCTGAAACTGGCTGGTGATGGGAACACCATGTGGAAGGCGGTCGGAAGGGCTCTCTGACACTCGGGTGTGGAAGGAGGTCAGGGAGTGAGGAAAGACAGTAAGTCAATGGTTTTCAGCAAAACCCACTAAAGCAAACACTTCACTTTCTCGAGTCGTCAATTCTTTATTCGGGAAGTGAAATCTACAGCAATGGATTTGGTGTTTCCTTACTGTCAGCAAGGCTCAGTGATCAATAGGGTCTAGGCTTTGTGATTCTCTCTCTCTCTCTCTCTCTCTCTCTCTCTCTCTCTCTCTCTCTCGTTTCGTTCTGTTGCCCAGGCTAGAGTGCAGTGGCGTGATCTCCCCTCATTGCAAGCTCCGCCTCCTGGGTTCACACCATTCTCCTACCTCAGCCTCCCGAGTAACTGGGACTACAAGCGCCCGCCACCATGCCCGACTAATTTTTTAAATTCTTTTTAATTTTTAGTAGAGATGGGGTTTCACCGTGTTAGCCAGGATGGTCTTGATCTCCTGACCTCATGATCTGCCCGCCTCTGCCTCCCAAAGTGCTGGGATTACAGGGGTTAGCCACTGCGCCCAGCCTGCCTACTTTCTTCCTTTCCTTTCCTTTTTCTTTTCTTTTCTTTCTCTCTGTCTCTCCCCCTGCCTTCTTCTCTTCTCTTTTCTTCTCTTTTTCTTTCTTTCTTTCTTTTCTTCTTTCTTTCTTTCTTTCTTTCTTTCTTTCT
>NW_012100320.1:1222599-1272131 GCF_000951045.1 Mandrillus leucophaeus | reverse complement strand
CCCAGGCTAGAGTACAATGGCACATCGTGGCTCACTGCAACCTTCATCTCCAGGGTTCAAGTGATTCTTCTGCCTCAGCCTCCCAAGTCACTGGGATTACAGGCGCCCACCACCATTCCTGGCTAATTTTGTATTTTTAGTAGACATGGGGTTTTGTGATGTTGGCCAGGCTGGTCTTGAACTCCTGACCTCAGGTGATCCACCCACCTTGGCCTCCCAAAGTGTTGGGATTACAGGCGTGAGCCACTGTACCCGGCCCTCCCTCCTTTCCTCCTTTCCTTCCCCTTCCCCTTTCCTTCCTTCCTTCCTTCCTTCCTTCCTTCCTTCCTTCCTTCCTTCCATCCATCATTCCTTCCTCTCTCACTCTCTCTCTTTCTTTCTTTTTCTTTCTTCTTTTCTTCTCTTTTCTTTTTCTTTCTTTCTTCTTTTCCTGAGACGTGGTCTCACTCCAATACCCAGGCTGGAGTGCAGTGGCATGATCATGGATCACTGTAGCCTTGACCTCCAGAGCTCAACAGATCCTCCCACTTCAGCCTCCCTAGTAGTTGGGACTACAGGCACACACCACCACACCTGGTTAAAACTTTTTGTATTTTTAGTAGAGACAGAGTTGCACCATGTTGTCCAGGCTGGTCTTAAACTCCTAGGCTCAAGTAATCCTCCCCCCTCTGCTTCCCAAAATGCTGGGATTGCAGGCATGAGCCACTGTGCCCAACGACAGGCTGCAGTTATTTTCTAGAAGGATTCAGCAGTGTGTCAACAGGAATGCAAAGCCACAGGAAAAATATGGTGTCTCTCTTTAGAGCAAGGTTTAGCAAATTTAACTATAAAGGAAGAGTAGTAAATATTCTAGGCTTTGCAGGCTACATGGTTTCTGTAGCAACTATCTAACAGCTGTCATAGTGTCAAAGCAGCCATGACAATATCTAAGTGAGTAGGCATGGTTGTTGTTCCAATAAAACATTATTTACAAAAACAGGTGCTAAGTTGGATTTAGTCTGCAGGTTATAGCTTGCCAACACCTGGTCTTGAGCACTGATGTTACTGGAAGATTTCAAGGGAACTTTTTATTTTTTTTGGTGATGAGTTCTTGCTCTGTCATCCAGGCTAGACTGTAATGGTGTGAATTCGGCTCACAGCAGTTGAATGGCTTAAGCCATCCTTCCACCTCAGCCTCCCAAGTAGCTGGGCCTGCAGGCATGTGCCACCATACTTGGCTAATTAAAAAAAAATTTTATAGAGATGGGGTCTCCCTATGTTGCCCAGGCTAGTCTCAAACTCCTGGACTCAAGCAATCCTCCTACCTCAGGCCCCCACAAAGTGCTGGGATTACAGGCATGAGCCTGGCATAAACATTATTTTTGAAACCCAAGTTTTTACACGGTCTCCAATTTCTAGTGTCACCTTCTCTTTAACATCTGTGTTAGGCCATTCTTGCATTGCTATAAAGAAATATCTGAGACTGGGTAATTTATAAGAAAAGAGGTTTAATTGGCTTACTGTTCTTCAGGCCGTATAAGAAGCATGATGCTGGCATCTGTTTGGCTCCTGGGGAGGCCTCAGGAAGCTTCCAATCATGGCAGAAGATGAAGAGGTAGCAGGCATCTCACATGGTGGGAGCGGGAGCAAGAGAACCAGTGGCAGGGAGGTGCCACACACTTTTAAACAACCACATCTCATGAGAACTCACCCACTATCACGAGGACAGCACCAAGCCATGAGAGAGCTATGCCCATGATCCAATCATCTCCCACCAGGCCCCACCTCCAACATTGGGGATTACAATTTAACATGAGATATGGCAGGGACACAGATCCATATCAACAGCCAACCAGTACTGTTCTGCAAATATAGGCAGTGCAATGCACAAAGGCACCTAAGCAAGGGGACAGGTGGGGACTTAAACCAGCCTGGTAACAGGTGCAGTGCGGAAGGAATGGGTGCATTTTGTAATTCATTGCTCAGATGAGCCCCTTTTGCGTGGTTTGCATAAGAGCATCATATATGCTAGTCACAGCCTTGACATGCTCCACACTCTCATGTGACCTGACTTCAATAAGTAATTCTGTCCCCCTCTGCAGTATTTCTTGGAGTCCTGAGAAGGGAATAGTTTCTGTTTCTCAGGTGATGTTGAGCTTGTTTGCCAGGTGATGGCTTGCTGCCTCTCCATTGGTCACTGCTGGCCACCTTGGGACCACTTTTCCAGGCTGCTCCACTTGGTCTGCCTTCTCACAAAGGTAGACTGAGGCCTCTCTCTGATTTCAGGTACTTCTCAGACAAGGCCAGCAGGTGTACTAGACGAGGCCGAGGCGTGAAGCAAACATAAAAGAGTTATAGCTAAAAACCAGAAACCTTAACATCAGACATCACTGTCCGCACGTGTCTTGGCTGAAGCCAGCCTTTTTACATTATTAATCAGTCACAATACCTGGTTAGAAAAACCTGAATTTGCATCGCTTACCTGTTTCAGACCTCCCTTCAGAAGTAGGAGACTCATGTCTGATGATCTGATGGACTTACCAGCTTTACAGTCTTCCACTAAACAAATGGGGATTTTTTTTTTTCTTTTTTAAGACGGAGTCTCAGTCTGTTGCCCAGACTGGAGTGCAATGGCCTGGTCTCGGCTCACTGCAACCTCCGCCTTTTGGGTTCAAGTGATTCTCCTGCTTCAGCCTCCCGAGTAGCTGGAATTACAGGCGCCCACCATCACACCCAGCTAATTTTTGTATTTTTAGTAGAGACGGGATTTCACCAGTTGGCCAGACTCGTCTCGAACTCCTGACCTCAGGTGATATGCCCACCTCAGCCTCCCAAAGTGCTGGGATTACAGGCATGAGCCACTGCGCCTGGCCCAAATGGAGATTTTTTAAAAACGGAACTCAATGCACAATTGTATACATTTTGAAAACAAAACACAAACCTTGGAAGAAATTTTGCACTTTCTATAAGTATCTTTGAGCCATGGTCCTGGGCTTCTGGGTGCAAAGCCACTGGGCTCTGTCTGTCATTAGAGATACTTCAGTAGAAAACCTGAGAAGCCCTGAGTTAAGTACTTTCATCTTATTTAGCACGGATGCACAGACTTCTTAGAAACTGCATATCTAGTATCAAACATGAATGCCTGCGGCCAGTTTAAATGAGTTCCCATCTTCTTTTTGAAACTCCATCCTCATTCTCCTACTGATAGATTTGGCTTACTACTTTGAGGCTGTGAAGGTCGAGGTTGCTTGCTTTAGGAAACTCCAGCTCCTTGCCATGGCTGCACATTGGTTCTCCTGAAAGTGTAAGGGCTTACTTTCTCTTGGAAATTCTGGTCCTTATAAACCCAAGATCTGATTTGCTCATTCAGGTCTTAGGGCTTCCAGACCCAGAGCTTACCATGCACCTGCACGTAGCAGTGACTCTTCTGCCTTTCCCAGGGAGCAAGACTTCATTGTCAGAGGAAGGAGCAGGAGGGACATCTTGTCCTTTCCCCAATCCCTGAACTTGGAGAGCCTCTCTTGTCCCTGCTTTGTCTGTGAAGTGGTTCCTAGTTGCTTTGAGATTTTCCAACTGAAAGCTGCCTTGTTAATACAGAGTAAGAACTAGGGCATTTCAGCCTTAGGGGAAAAAAACCATCAAACAAAACAGCTCAGACACAGTTTTAGCATCAGAGGAAGAATTTTTAGGGGGAGGGGACATTCAGTCCTTCTGAATTCCACATTGGAGTTTCTCACTGGGTTCAGCGATGTCTCTAGGCCTAGGGTAGCCAAACCCCCCGCCCTTGGCTTCCAGCAGAGGTGGCCTGGCATTGGCAGGCAGTGCTAAATATAAAGGCAGCATCAACCCCAGATCAGGGCAGCTGAGGTTCTTGTTCGGTACCCTCTGCATTTCTCTGACTTAGTCCCTTGCCATGGGGTGAGAAGAAGCAGCCAAAGGAGGCCAAGGACAAGGAGCAACCCCCAGATCCCTGGGAGTCTCTGAGGGTCCTGGCATTCTCTGTTGAAGTGACCCCAAGCCCTCTTCAAGGGCCTTGTTGAACTCTTTCCCAAATCCATCCTCCCAAAGGTGGGAAGCGCATCTGATGTGCACACCTAGGGGCCCAAGAGGTGGTCAAGGGACAGCTGTTTGCTGGTGAAAGCATACAGTTAGAGCTTGGACAAAGTTGTTTGCATACATGCATGCAAGGCCCTCGGTGGTAACAAACGGAACCGGGGGTACATAGAGAAGTGGCATGAGCCGTGGGCCAGGGAGCCTCCATTTACATTCCATCCCAGCCCTTGCAAATGTTAGGGGTGGGCTTGCCAAAGGAAGAACAGATGGAAAATCTCCAGAGAAAATACAAGAATCATGAAACCAACACATTTACCAGAGCTCCTGTTTTGGTGGCGAGAGAAGCATCCCCAAAGCCATTGTATTGATAAATCTGGACATGAAGCTTAGTTTATTTTTCATTTAAAAATCAGATAAAATATTAGTTATTTCAATAATGGGTGCATTTGTTTTTAAAAGAGTGATAATAGCTCCCTGTTATTGTGAGGCTAAAATGAGAATGTGTGCCGTGGAGGGGAGCTATTAATACATGTTAATAAGATTGTTCTTTTTCTATTTTCCTCCAGCTGGTCCCTAAGATAATGTTCAAAGCTTTTTCTTTCATTTATCTTGCTCTGTCTGGTGGGATATTGTTAGGAAAAACCAGATACTAAGACATTTTTAAATGTCAAGTGAAGACAAGTTAATAATTGCTCTCCCACAATATGAAAGCAAATGGTGGTCCAGGATCAAAAACCATGTTTTTCTCCTTTTTGGAGCTGCCAAAATTCCCTTAGGGGTATGCACCAGGTAAGTGTAAGGACAAGTTCAGAATCTGAATGACATTGTCACAACCCATGCCAGGCCCCAGCTGAGGCCTCTCTCCACTTTGATGTGATTAAATAAATCCCAGTCTTGTCTGCAAAGAAAGCACAGGCTGAAAAACCACGCAGATGAGCCAGGCAGTCTGCCCAAATATCAAAACATAAGACCTGCGGATAATCGTTCAGTGCCCGCGGAGTTGTAAGGGATGTGGCTTGTGCTGGGAACCACAGTTATCATCCCTTACACTTGTGGAGCTCTTTGTTGTTTGCAGAAGGCTGCCACAGACATGATTTCACGCCATCCTCTCACGGAGACAGAGTGGAGCTTGTCCGCACAGAGCACCTGGAGACAAAACCATCTGCATTTCCCAAACTCCCATTTTAGGGGGTTTGGACAGAATGACACTGGCTTTGTGGGTTGGGCAGGGCACTGTGTTCACAGTAAGTGGCCCATAAGTGGCTGCTGGGATTCAGCTGTGCCACCCTCTGCAAGACTCCTAACAAGTGTACAAGCCGCAGATGCCTTCAGGGAAGCAAAGTCTGGCTAACCCCACCCCCACCCCGGGCCCCCAGCTGTGGCCCTTCCCATCAAGACCCTGCTAATGGGGAGGCTGCTGGGCTTCTACTTCATGCATAGGAGTTTTTTATTTTTATTTTTTATTTTTAGAGGCTCCCTGTGTTGCCCAGGCTGGTCTTGAACTCCTAGGCTCAAGCAGTCCTCTCAGCTCAGCCTCCCAAAGTGCTGGGATTACAGGCGTGAGCCACCGCGCCTGGCCTGGATAGTGGGTTGTGTCTCTGCTCTGCCTGCCCTGCAGGAATGGCTGCTCCTCGCCGGGGTGGGTATCACGAGACTTGGGGTTTGAATCCCAAATGTCTGAAAGGGATCTCTGGTCTGCAGCTCTGGCTGGACAAAGCGGCCTTGGGCATGTGAGAGCTTGGAACTGGGCACGCAATATCCTTATCATGGGAAGGGAAAAGGGCTACTTTGTCAGCGTTTTCCTCTTTCAGCAGCACCTGGAGCTCCGGTTGGGGAAATGGTAGAAAGATGATGCTCCTGAAGGCCTATCAGTGCCGTGGGGCAGGAACAGCCAACCCCTTGCAGTTAGCAGTTCCCTGGAGCCGAGGCTAGGTGTTTTCTCAAAGAGCAACACGCCTCTCTTCTCTGTGGTTCTGTGCCAGGCCGCCCCTCTTTCTCCAGGTGGAGGAGGAAAGAACGGATGCCTCCTTCCGAGTCCTCATGGCTTTTAACCCTCTTGGAAGACAGAGGGAACACAACCCTAAGGGAGCCAGGGTGAGCCCAGGAGGGGTGCAGAACCTGGGGTCCAAATGCCCAGAACTGATGTTGGGCCCTAGGCTGGATCAGGTGGACAGAGCTTAAATCAGAAGCAGACTGGGCCTGCACTGAGAACGAGTGTCACAGGGAGTTGAGGAGAGGAGGGGCTGGGGGTTCCAGGAGTGTCAAACTGATGACGGAAGCAGGGAGCAGGTGGGCAGGAGCCAGGTGGGGCAGGAGCCCCAGGAATCAGCAGGCTCCAGGTGGAAAAGAAGCAAGAGGATCAGGAATTTGGCTAGAGGTGACAGGGGCATATGGAGAAGGCTGCTCCTGACTGGCGGTCCAATAGATTCATTGGAGTTAAGAGAGAGATAGTCCACCCCAATTGTTCACTTCTATGAGGAATATTGCACAAATTAAAGGAAAAAAACCCCAAAAAATCCTACAGGATTAAAAACAGGTCAGATGGCCGGGCACGGTGGCTCACGCCTATAATCCCAGCGCTTTGGGAGGCCAAGGCAGGTGGATCACGAGGTCAGGAGTTTGAGACCAGCCTGACCAACATGGTGAAACCCTGTCTCTACTAAGAATACAAAAATTAGCCAGGCGTGGTGGTGTGTGTGCAATCCCAGCTACTCAGGAGACTGAGGCAGAAGAATCACTTGAACCCGGGAGGCGGAGGTTGCAGTGAGCCTAGATTGTGCCACTGCACTCCAGCCTGGGAAAGAGAGGAAGGTTCCGTCTCAAACAAACAAAAACAAAAACAAAACAGGTGAGGCGTGGTGGCTCACAGCTGTAATCCCAGAGCTTTGTGAGGCAGAGGCAGGCAGATTACTTGAGGTCAGGAGTTTGAGACCAGCCTGGCTAACATGATGAAACATTGTCTCCACTAAAAACACAAAAATTACCTGGGTGTGTTGGTGTATGCCTGTACTCCCAGCTGCTTAGGACGCTGAGGCAGGAGAATGGCTTGAACCCTGGCGGTAGAAGTTGTGGTGAGCCTAGATCACACCACTGCACTCCATCTTGGGTGACAGAGCAAGACTCTGTCTCAAAACAAAATAATAAAAAATTTAAAAAAACCTTTTTCATACCCTGGCATCTACTTGCCTTTCTAGCCTCACCTCCACCAGTTTTTTATTATTATTATTTTTTAGTAACCTATACCCCAGCCCAAAAAGTCTATGTTTTCCTTAATACACTGTGCTTTCCTGCCTCTATGCCTGACTAAGCCATTTTTTGTCCCCAAAATGTCAATTCACTGGCTCTCTGCCAGTGGAAATCTTATTCATTTATCCTGAATAGGCGAAGGATGCCAACTCATTTAAGAGATACAATTAGGAAGAATATGGAAAAATAGTTATCAAAGAAATGTGAATTTAAAATAACAACGAGGCATCATGGCATAGTTATAAAGTCATAGCAAATGATAAGAAAACCCAAAGCAGCCCACCCAATGCTGACACCGTTTTGCTGAAATAGGTCCATCTGTTGCTGGTGACATTGTAAATGGGCTAAGATAGTTCTTTTATGTGTCAACTCGACTGAGCTAAGGGATGCCCACATAGCTGGTAAAACATTATTTCTGGGTGTGCCTGTGAGGGTGTTTCCGGAAGAGACGAGCATTTGGATTGACAGGCTGAGGAAGGAGGATCACCCTCACCAATGTGGGCAGCCACCATCCAACCTGTTGAGGGCCCAGATGGAACAAAAAGGCAGAGGAGGGGCAAAGTTGCTCTCTGCTTGAGCTGGGACATCCAGCTTTCCTGTCCTTGGACATCAGCGTTCTTGGTTCTCCAGCCTTTAGACTGGGACTGGTACATATGCCATCGGCTTCATGGTTCTCAGACCATCAGGACTGGACTGGAATTATACCACTGGCTTTCCTGAGCCTCCAGCTTGCAGACAGCAGTTATAGGACTTCTCAGCCTCCATAATAGGCAATCCCTCAGAATAAACCTCTTTCTATGTATCTATACGTATTCTACTGGTTGCGTTTTTCTGGAGGACCCTGCCTAATACATGGGCCCAAACTTCTGGGGGAAACAATGAAGTAATGTATTTCAAAAGAGACAGAAATGTCCCTGTACCTTGATGCCCATCAATCCTATTTTGCAGAGTTGAGCTAAACAAAATGACACTAAAGAAAAAAAAAAAGCTACATGCATAAAGATACCTCTTGCATCATAGTCATTGTAATTTTTAATAGTGAAAAGACTGGAAATAGCCCAACTACCTCACAACAGGGGACTCTAGAGGAAATTACACTCAGACAGATGGAAATTATGATGATGAAGACTATTTAGCGAAAGGAAATGCTTATAACATAATGCTCAGGAGACACAAAGTTTATTGCGACTACACTATAAAAATCACATAAATGTATGGAGAAGGATATATAAGGGAACAGAGAGAAAGGAAAATCACTACTTATTAGGGTATTATTTTTATTAGAGTGTTGCTGATGTAATAAAAATCTCCGAGAGGAAATTTCCTTCAAAACCCCTGATTAGCTTTATTCCCATCTGGTCTGTGGTCCTTATTGCATTGTGCCTTGAGTGTAATAATTTGTGTCCTAGTTTTAGCCCCCTTTGGACCATAAACTCTTCAAGGGCAAGGACTATGTTTTACTTTTCTTTGTCTCACCTGAGCACTTGTATCTCCCTGGAACGTAATAATATTCAACAATTATTTATTAAGCAAATTAACCACTGCTAAGGATTATGTTGTGCTTAAAAATAAAATTCAACAAATCATTCTCTCCATCCTCCTGTCTCCTGGCAAAAGGCAGGCACTCAACTAAATAGATATCTATATTATCTTTAGGCTTCCTGGGAAGGAAAATCCACATTCAGAAATCTAGCATTTTATACCTGGAACGAAACATAGATGCAGTAATGCAGGCAACACTCGGGAATCTGGGAAACCGAGGCTCTTGGGACTTATTTACCTTTGCCCCTTAAGGCAACAAGATGTTTAAAAATTGAAGTCATTCTTAGGTTTACCACCTGGGGCCAACCGGATCCTGGCCAGAAGGAAAACGATCCAGTACTCCTACTGGGGGCCCAAAGCTGCTGTGCCTAAGCCAGGCCTCTCTTTTATGAGCCTAACTGTCAGGGCTGATGAGAAGACAGGAAATGTGATAACATGACTCAAGCTTATGCTTCCCAAAGAAAATAACGGGAATTCAGTGCTGAAATCTTTTTAAGTACTGATCCCTTATTGCATGCCAGACAGTTTACGCACATCAACTTACGCTCCCATTTTACAGATAAAATCTTAATGTTCAGAGAGACTATGTGACTCACCCAAGGTCAAACAGCTTTTCTTTTGATGGGGCCTGTCAGGATCCTAAAGCAACCACAGGCTCTTAAGCATCCCTACCCAGCAGGCCTTGGAACTCACAATAAATAGGCCCATTTTATCTGTCTGTCCAGGATGATGAAGCCTCAACATCTTCCTTTTCCTTTCTCCTTTTTTCTTGCATGTACAGATATTGGCCCTTGTCTGCAGCCTGGCTGCAGAAAAGCCTATTTTCACCTGGCTTACACTTTTCTTGTTTTCAGACTGGGTCACCAAGCCGATGATTTTATTCCATGCTCTTTGAATCCACTGTGGTCATCAGTCATTTTCTCCTGAAGAAAATCACACACTCCCTTGTATCAGTGACCTTCCCTGAGGTCTGAGTGTATATATCAATCATTTTTAGGACATGTTTTCTTTAACTGAATACGGTCTCGCATACTGGGGATAAGGTTTGGGGATTGCTGTGATTTGGATGTATCCCTTCCAAACTTTAGGTGTTGCCAGTGTGATAGTGATATTAAGAGGTGAAGCCTTGGCCGGGTGTGGTGGCTCACTCCTGTAATCCCAGCACTTTGGGAGGCCGAGGCAGGAGGATCACTTGAGGTCAGGAGTTCGAGACCAACCTGGGCAACATGGTGAAAATACTAAAAATACAAAAATTAGCCGGGTGTGGTGGCGGACACCTGTAATCCCAGCTACTTGGGGAGGCTGAGGCAGGAGAATTGCTTGAACCCAAGGGACAGAGGTTGCAGTGAGCCTAGAGCATGCCACTGCACTACAGCCTGGGTGACAGAGCTAGACTCTGTCTCAAAAGAGAAAAAGAGGTGAAGCCTTTAAGCGGAGATTAGGCCACGAGGGCTCCACCCTGAGGACTGAGACTAGGTGCCCTTGTAAAAGGGCTTGATGGAGGGAGTAAGTCCCTCTTGCCCTTCCGCCTTCCACCTTGTGGCACCATCTTGGAAACAGAGACGAGACCCTCCCCAGACAACAAACCTGCAAGTGCCTTGGTCATGGACTTCCCAGCCTCCAGAACTGTAAGAAATAATTTCTGTTCTTATAAATTACCCAGTCTATGGTACTTTGTTATGGCAGCATGAATAGACTAGGAGGATGAAAACAGCAGCTGTTCCAGAACAGTTTCTTCCAACATTATGCTAATTTTCTTTTTTCTTGGATGCTTTTTTACAAGTTGCACTTTTTAAATGTGATATTCTCTCACTCTAACTGAGGCTTCTACTCCTCTTTTCTTTCATACATTTTGTCTATGGTGCAAAACTGACACTTTTTTATTTCTCTAATGCAAGTAACAATAACATCTAATTAATACGCAGCTACACTCAGGCAGAGGCAGAAACCCTTCCATCTGCTGTTGTGCGATAGCTGCTTCCCCTTTTGCTCACTTATGTTCTTTTTAGCTTATTCTGTGCCCTTTAAATTGCCTTCCTAAAACATAGAATTCCACATCAACTCAAAATTAGTTTAGAAAATAGATGGTGCTTGGTAAGTTCCAACCTATAAAATCCTGCCCATCTTCGCAGTCTGGGGCTGACACCATTAAACATTAAGTGGTAGCAGATGCTTCCTGCCTGGGATTCAATTTCTAGGCCAATGTTTTGTTATTCCTTCTAAAAGATAGATTGTTTTTCTCGTTTTTCATTTATTAAAAAAAAAAAAAAAAAGAACACTAGATTTTGGCCAGGTGCGGTGGCTCACGCCTATAATCCCAGCACTTTGGGAGGCTGAGGCGGGTGGATCACTTGAGTCCAGGAATTCGAGACTAGCCTGGGCAACATGGTGAAACCCTGACTCTACAAAAAAATACAGAAATTAGCTGGGCTTGATGGCACGTGCCTGTAATCCCAGCTACTGGGGAGGCTGAGGTGGGAGAATTGCTTGAGCCCCGGAAGTGAAGGTTACAGTGAGCCGTGATCACACCACTGCACTCCAGTCAAGGTGACAGAGCCAGGCCCTGTGTCAAAAACAGAAAACAAACCAAAATAAAATGCTAGGTTTAAATAAAATTTAAATTTCTGTACTGGGCTGGGGGTGGGGGGGCATAGTTTGGTGACAGATGTCTTGTTTTTAAAAACCTGAGGAATGGGCTTCTGTTTGTCTTCCCATCATTAGAAACTCAATCCTGCATGTCCTGGGAGCCCAATTGTAAACCTTAGTTTTTTTTAGAAGGACCGTGATTCCCCGCAAGGCCAGGCTGCCACTGTAGAAGTCCACAGTCAGAAAGAACCACAGACCAATTCCCCTGGGTGGTGTGTTCCAGGCATTGCTTTATTTAGATGAATTCCCACAGAGGTGCTATAGTGTGGTCTGGGGATATGATTATATGGTTTTGATGCCATGGAAACTTACAGGAAGTTAAGAGTGCGGTGAATCCCAGCTCACACCAAATTTACTGTGTCTGCCTTGGTTTCCCTTTTTCTCAAATAGGTGGTGTAACTAGTTCTTATTTTGTAGGTATTCTAGTCCCCAAATTCCTTTTTAAAGAAACATGGGAACTTACTATAAATGCTACATAAATCCAAGGTTTTAAGGGCCTTTGGGCTAAAACCAGCTTTGAAGTGAGGCAAGACCTCAGGCTCTCTTTTCTTTTCTTCCCTGAAGATCCAGTGGTCCTAAGGAGAATACACAGCCATGACTAGCCCAGGGGAGCCAAGGAAAGGAAGAGAAATGGTTACTTTCACTTTCTTCCTTAAGCCCTCGAAAGAGAGATGACTCAGTGTGCCCCAAGAAGGGAGGATCCACCTAGCTTTCAGCATTTTCCAAGGTCTTTTTCAAGATGGGCACCAAAGTGACAGGCTCAAAGGAAGGCTCTCTCTTTTTTTTTCTTTTTCTTTTTTTTTTTGAGATGGAGTCTCGCTCTGTCGCCCAGGCTGGAGTGCAGTGACGCAATCCCGCAATCTCGGCTCACTGCAACCTCCACCTCCAGGGCTCAAGCGATTCCCCTGCCTCAGCCTCCTGAGTAGCTGGGATTACAGGTGACTGCCACCACACACAGCTAATTTTTGTAGTTTTAGTAGAGACGGGGTTTCACCATCTTGGCCAGGCTGGTCTTGAACTCCTGACCTCATGATCCACCTGCCTCAGCCTCCCAAAGTGCTGGGATTACAGGTGTGAGCCATTGCGCCCAGACAGAAGGCTCTTTCTAATGTAAACTTTCATTGGCAATCAGGAGGGGCCACCTACCAGGGTTTTCTAATTCTTAGCAAATCGTCATTGAACATAAAATGAACACAGTACCACATCTCCATGCATTAGACACATTGTCACCCAAATCGTGCAGCCTCATTCAGAAATGACCTTGCTTCTGAGAGCTCATCTTCCTGGAATCACTTTGGTTTGATCCTTTCAAGGCTGTGAGATTTATTTTCATGTATTATTTTTCATTTCAAAAGTTATTCATAATTCAATTTAATTTTAAAAGCTTCATATACACATATCTACACAGATATGCCCACATACACACACATCTGGTACAAATCCAAATACTATAAAAGGGTTCTCAACATAAATATCCATCCCAGTCAAACACCACTCTGTTACTAGTTTCCTGTGTCTCATTCCAGAGCTGTTCTAAGCATAAAATATTTATTTTTAGGTAATTTTTAAAAAGACGTACTGTTTAATTTTAAAGCTACTTTAGCACAAGACAAGGTAAAAAAGTAGGAACCTATAGATTAAAAAAGAAAAATAAAGGGCCTGGGGTATAATTGTTTTAAATGACGTGTTTATGTGTTGAGTTTAAAAATATTTTGATGTGTTCCAATGCATGGAAAACAAGATGGTGTGAATCACTGTCCTGAATAAACTGTCCAATAGGATTACATATTTTGTGTGTGTACCTTGGCAAGGTCATGTTAGCAAGTTTACATAATAGTATACAGAAAACAGAAAGTCACCCAATAGACTGGAGTGAGTAGGGAGGGACAGGGAGGAGCAGAAAGAAGACTGTCTCAAGAACTGCCACTTAGAGAAGAGGCGCTGAGAAGAAACAGAGGTGAGCCCAGGGAGGTAAACAAAGCCTCAGGCCCATGCTTTCCAACAGGATTGTCTGCAATGGTGGGAATGATCGCATCTGCACCGTCTGATATGGTAGCCGCTAGTGCTGTTGAACACTTGAAATGGAACCAGCGAGACTGAGGGATTGAATTTTTATTTTAATTTTGCTTTAATTAATTTGAATTTAAACAGCCACATGGGGCAGTGGTTACCACACTAGATCGTGTCGCTCTGGGGTTTGCAACATCTTGGGAGGCATCAATGGGCTTAGAGAACTAAGAATGGAAAGGTGGCAGAGAATAAACATGGGGTAAGTAAAAGCAGAAGAGGAAAGAAGGAGGGCAAGGAGAAAGGAGAAAGAGGGAAATTCAAGTGGAAAGGCATAGACAGAGAGGAATAATTGTCTTAAGTGATGAGTGGTCCCTGGATCGCTGGCTGAGACCTTCTGGTGTGATTCTGAGGTCTTCTGCAACAGCACACAGAAACAGTCTCTTCTAGAGCAATACTGCACTTGCTGACCCTGGGAGACCTGCAGGTCTTCACCTCCTTATCTTACTGTGAAGGGAGCAAGGGTACACAATCCCAGGGACTCCCCGACTCCATTGTGTGAAATAAAATAGTTTACTCCAAGAAAACCCCACAGTTTTGATACACCACTAGGTGTCACCATTAACCAAAATGAGCTTTTATTTATTTATTTATTTTTATCGTTTTTAACCTGCAGAATTTGGTGAGTTTCTTCTCTGGGTCTATTGTTGATCTATACAATTCATTTAGGTATTTTCCTACTTTATCACAGACAAAGCAAAGTGGCTTGAGCTCCTGGAGGCTACCCAACAGGGATATTCACTCTAATTTGGTTTATTTTCCTTTGCAGTTAAAACTCTACTAAGGCTGGGTGTAGTGGCTCATGCCTGTAATCCCAACATTTTGGAAGGCTGAGGCAGGAGGATCGCTTGAGACCAGGAGTTCCAGATTGGCCTGGGTAACGTAGTGAGACCCCCATCTCTACAATAAATTTTTAAAAATTAGCCAGGCATGAGGGCATGCAACTGTAGTACCAGCTACTTGGGAGGCTGAGGTGGGAGGAGCATTTGAGTCCTGAGCCCAGGAGATTGAGGCTGTAGTGAGTCATAATTGTGCCACTGCACAGACAGAGCTAGACCTTTTCTAAAAAAGAAAAACCAAAAGCAAACAAAAAAGCTTCTGCTAAATACCACAAATGTGTGCGTGTACACACATGCTCGGCCTCCCAAAGTGCCGGGATTACAGGTGTGAGCCACCATGCCTGGCTAACATTCATTCTTAAATATTTACTGTGTGCTATGCAGGGACCCTATGTACACTGCACAACTCTGGGGGTGGGAGGAGAGGGCACTGTCTGCACAGACCTCAATGTAAATGGTGTTTCCTGAAGTTGTGCAGCCTACCAGCTCTGTAAGACTCTGGTCTGGGCCATAAGAACTGTATTAGTCCATTTTCATGATGCTGATAGAGACATACCCAAGACTAGGTAATTTATAAAGAAAAAGAGGTTTAATGGACTCACAGTTCCACATGGCTGGGGAGGCCTCACAGTCATGGTGAAAGGCGAAATGAACGTCTTACATGGTGGCAGACAAGAGAGAATGAGGGCCAAGAGGAAGGGGAAGCCCTTTATAAAATCATCAGATCTCGTGAGACTTATTCCCTACCACATGAACAATATGGGGGAAACCGCCCCATGATTCAATTATCTCCCACCAGGTCCCTCACACAACACATGGGGATTATGGGAGCTGTAGTTCAAGATAAGATTTGGGTGGGGACACAGCCAAACCATATCAGGGACAAAATCATGAGTAAGATATGGGCCCTGCTTTTTCCATCCTCTCTGTTCTATTTCTTAGGAGAGTTCCTTAGTCTAAAACCTTCTTTGGAACTAGAAATATCTATGCCCTATATAAATTCTGAGAGTTATACATGTAACAGTTAGCTTTCCCTTCTATCCTTGTAAAAACAACTAAGGTTTAGTCTTTTTCAGAGAAGTAACGCCCCTCACTGAGCATTATTTTATAAATAAGACAAAGTACTATTACAGCTGGATAAATCAAGTCATGGCCTTTGCCCTTGGGAAATTCAATAAAATCCAAAATAAAATCCTTAAGTTTTGCATATCTAAATTTGACCTTTCAACAGAAGAGGAGTAGTAGCAATTAAACATGAATCTGGGGACCGGGACCCCTAGAATCTAGCCTGACTAGGCTTTCTTGGGAAATGTACCAGTTAGGTTGGGGGTAAAACAAACCACCCCAAAGCTTAGTGGCTTAAAGCAACAAACACTCATCATTTTTCATGATTCTGTGAGTCAGTTGAGCAGTTCTGATCTAGGTTGGTGTGCAGATCTGAGGTCTGTAGATGGCTCAGCTCGAGTTGGCTGGCCTCCCTCACATACATGAAATTGACAGGCTGGTTAGTTGAGGAGGACTTAGCTGGGATGGTTTGTCTCTGTTCCATGTGATCTCTCCTCTTCCAGTAGGCTAGCCCAGCCTTCACATAATGTTCTCAACATGGTGGTCTCAGGGTATAAAAGAGCCGCAAGAGAAAGCAAGCTTCAGTATGCAAGCACTTGAATATTTTTTCTTGTGTCGCATTTGCTCTTGTCCGTTGGCCAAAGAAAGATACATGGCTAAGCCTTGAGTCAGTGCGAAAGGTATCATCCAAGGATGTTGTAGAGAGAGGCATGAACAAATTGAGGACCAGTGTTGTAACAATCTACTGAAAAAATTAATTTAATTTCTCCTTATCTCGGTGTTTACCAAGATGATAATTTTAATAACACTTTCTTGACCTACTTCCCAGGGAAGAAAAAAACACATGGAAGAAACTGCTGTATATCATTCAAAGAAAAGGGACAACGTAACTATTTTTCATTTTACTTCAGTTTACTCATCTACGTTTTTCATGTCTCGTCCACAGCATGGCTAATCTATCTATGGGGCAATTAGAAATCCCACTTAGTGAAAATTCCTATCAAAAATAAAGGTAACAATTTCAAAAGAAAATTTTGTTTATTTTCATAATTTTCACCAGTAAGTTGGTACATTTTATGGGTTATGTGTAAGGATACCCACTAAGGATATGACTAGCAGAATTCTTCAAGAATAGAAACCCAGGAATGTCTAACCACAGGCTAAGTTTCACAATTGCCCTTATATGTTAGACTTGGCAGATACATTTTATTTTTTGTTTGTTTGTTTGTTTGGAGAAGGAGACTTGCTCTGTCACCCATGCTGGAGTACAGTGGCACGATCTCTGCTCACTGCAACCTCCATCTCTCGGGTTCAAGTGATTCTCCTGCCTCAGCCTCCCAAGTGGCTGGGATTACAGGTGCCCACTACCATGGCCGGCTAATTTTTGGATTTTTAATAGAGATGGAATTTCACCGTGTTACCAGGCTAGTCTTGAACTCCTGACCTCAGATGATCCACCCGCCTCAGCCTCCTAAAGTGCTGGGATTACAGGCATGAGCCACTGTGCCCAGCCAGCCACCGCGCCCGGCCTACATTTTGTTTTAAATAATTGCTCAGCACTGCACAAGTTGAACACTTGTTATAGCACTCAGAGGACTTAATCAGATAAAGAAAATGACTAGGAGTTTACAGTGTATGTTTTCTTTCTTTTTCTTTTTTCTTTTCTTTTCTTTTTTTTTTTTTTTTTTAATGAGATGACATCTCCCTGTGTTGCCCAGGCTGGAGTGGAGTGGTGCAATCTCGGCTCATTGCAGCCTCCGCCTGCTGGGTTCAAGCAATTCTCCTGTCCACCCTCCTGAGTAGCTGATACTACAGGCACCCACCACCACGCCCGGCTAGTTTTAATTTTTTTAGTAAAGATGGGGTTTTACCATGTTGGCCAGGTTGGTCTCAAACTCCTGACCTCAAGTGATCCACCCATCTCGGCCTCCCAAAGTGCTGGGATTAGAGACGTGAGCCACCACACCCAGCCTATGTATATGTTTTCATTCCTATTTGCGTGGTGCTGAGAATTGCTGAAGATAACACCACTTCTGGAAATTCACACCCAATCTTACTGGAACTAAGATTAGCCAAGAAAAGGATTACTTCATTCTTACTAATAACTTATCTTTCCTACAAATCGTGGTCTTCATTATTTAACTTCATGAATAAACATTTATTGGGCATCTACTGTGCGTGAAAAACTGAACTAGAGATAGAGATATGGATAAAACACAGCTTTTGCTCTGTTGGCAACAAACTATAAGGCAAATCTGACAGATAAGTGCTCCGGGGAGTATGGAGAAGGAATGATTTACACCAATGGCATGAAGTAGAGAAAACTTCTTGAAGACGACTTTTGTTCTGAGCTTTGAAGAATGAGTAGGATTTTTCAATGTAAGAAAGGGGAGAGAGAATTCCATACAGAGGTAAAACTGTATGGTAAACAGAGGGTTAAAGTGCACAGCATTTTTGGGGGAAAACATCACCCAGGTTAGTTGGAGTGTGGGGGATGTTATGGGAAGTAGAAAAGGAGGTGAGGCTAGCTTGTTAAGACCTTTGAATGTGATATTAAAGGGCTTACATGAGGGCTTTAAAGGCCCTTGATTAAAACATTCTCATGATTGTAACTATTTCAGAAGTGTCATTCTGGCTTCTGGATACTGACACAATGGGGGCCCAACAGGGGCTACTGGCTATCTCTGTCAACCTAGTTCTGGGATTGTCTCAGAAATGGTACAATTGGTGGATCTGATAATCTAATGTGATAATTGTGAGAAATTTCTAGAGGGACAGCAAATGGTTGGAGCCCAGTATATGTGTTTGCGACTGCAGACTGCAGGGGAAAAGGGCAAGTGCTGTAGGTGGGGAAGATTTTATCTTAGACTGTTTTCCTCCCCTGTATTTCCATGGGCAGATTATAGTCTTCCCCAACTCCACTGCAAGACAGAACAGTATCACTAGTCCTGCACCAGCAGGAGATGAAGCCTGTGGGTACATCAGGGGACAGGAAGGAGATAACAGGTAAAGATACATCCACATTCCTTCTAAGAACTGCCACTCCTCAGCATAGTATTGGAGGTCCTGGCCAAAGTGATAAGACAAGAAAAAGAAGTACTAGGTATAGGATTTGAAAGGAAGTAGCAAAACTGTCATTATTGACAGGTCATCTGATTATCTACATAGAAAACCTCACAGACTTAATAGAAAAACTTTTAGAACTAATACTTATGTTCAGCAAGGATTTCAGGAACAAGATCTGCTTATAAAACTCAGTTGCATTCTTCTACAACAGCAACATTCAACCAGAAAATTGAATAGAAAATAAGATAACTTTCACAAGAGCAACACAACTAAAAAATTCCTAAAAATCAACTTAATAAAATATTCAAAATAAATTGTTGGAGAAAAATATAAAATTATTAAAGGACATTAGACTTAAGCAAAGAGATATGCCATATTGGTGGGCAAGACTACTTAACATGTAAAGATAACAATTCTCCCAAAATTAATCTAAAAATCCAAGGCACTTTCAGTATAGTCCCAACAGAACTTTTTGAGGGAACAAAAAAACATATTCAAAATTTATATAAAAGAAAAAAACAAGGTCCACAATCAGTTGAGCCAGTTTTGGAAAAAGAGCAAAGAGGAATGACTTGTCCCAGTATACTCCAATGCTATATAATAAAACATTATTATGTGCAGAAGAATGGAAATAGAGCACTATGGTGCAGAAGCATGGAAATAGAGCAAGGGTGAGAAAGTGCTCAGAAATGCATATGTGTGCTTATGTGTTTGGTTGTGTGCGCACCTGATATATGAAAAACAAGTCAATGGGGAAAGGATGGGTTGCTTAGCAGACAGTGTACGGAAGATTGGTTCACTACATGGAAAAAAATTAAGCTGCATTCCTAACACCATAAGCAAAAGTGAACTTCAGAAGAATTAAAGATATAAATGTACAACACCACCCTACAAAACATAGATATGCATGTGTATGTATATATACACATCAGAATATATTTATGACCTTAAAAGTGGGCAAGAATTTTTAAAAAAACATTCAAAAAGTGTAATCATATTCCCTGCCCCTCAAATTAATGACTATGTCTAAATTAACAATAATGACGATGGTGGATATAGTTATCTAAATGAACAGACAGGTGATAGACTGAGAAAAAATATTTGAGACTCCCAAAACTAGCAAGGGATTATTATATAGAATATATAAGAAAGTCCTACAAATCAATCAGAAAAGAGAATACAACAGGAAAATGGGCAAGGATATGAATATGTGACTTATCCCAAAAAACCCACTGGTTTTGCTCAACCTCACTAGTTTTTTGTTTGTTTGTTTTATTTTGTTTGTTTGTTTGTTTTTGAGACGGAGTCTCACTCTGTTGCCCAGGCTGGAGTGCAGTGGTGTGATCTCGGCTCACTGCAACCTCCGCCTCCCGGGTTCAAGTGATTCTCCTGTCTCAGCCTCCTGAGTAACTAGGACTACAGGCGCCTGCCACCATGCCCAACTAGTTTTTGTGTTTTTAGTAGAGATGGGGTTTCACCATGTTGACCAGGATGGTCTTGATTTCCCGACCTCATGATCCACCTGCCTCAGCCTCCCACAGTGAACCTCACTAGTTCTTAGATAAATGAAAATTAAAACAATAGCAAGATTAAGTCTTTTTACCCATGAGGCTGGAAAATTAGAAGACTGGATAATACCAAACTCTGGCAAGGTTGTAAGGAAACAAAAAGGAAAGGAAACAAACAGTCTATTCTAGGGTGTGTCAAAGATAAAGCCAGACACCAGTTAAAGCAGCCAGGACAGGTTTTATTCAGGGACTATTGCAATAAGGAAAAAGAGTAGAGTGTGAACAGAGCTCAACACCTGATGCAAAATGCTGAAGACTGTTTAAAGGTTAAGGGAAAGGCACTGTGGGGTGTTAAGGGAGGGTTAGTCCATGTGACTAGGCCACTTGGATTTATTCATTGGTGCTTATCTGGAGGAGAAACATATTTCTCCTAAAGTAAGGCGCCCATAGCAGTTAGGCCCTTATCCTCTTGGGAGAAGAGCTATAGCTCCCTGAATATCTGCATTTCAAAAAGAGGGCTCTCAGATCCTTGAGGAGACCGTTTTGGGTGGGAGATTTACATCTCAAAGGGCAAAGGAAAGATTTATAATTGCAAACTTTCTAAAATAACTGCTCTAAGAGGGGGCTTAGGGGCCTATCTGCCTATCACCAGGTTTTGGCCAGAATAAACAGTAAATTCTCCTGGCAGCATTGAGCTTCCAGGCAAACATTTTAAGGGAGGCTGGAATCATCCTAGGGACATGGCCTTAAGCTGCTAGAAGCCATGCTAGAGTTTGATCAAGTCTTTTAGTGCAGGGGTTTCGACAGAGTCATTATGGGCACAGAGTTGTGCAGTTCGCAGGTACAACCTAGACGTACTTTGTGAAAATAAATATGCATCAGCAATTCCACTCCTAGGCATATGCTTCTGAGAAACTCTTACACAGGACCTAAAGGATCATGGACAAAAATACTCACCTCACTGTAGTGTAGCAGGACGAGCCACAGACAAAACTCCCCAGACACCGAATTAAAGAAGGAAGGGGTTTATTTGGTGGGGACATCGGCATGACTCCTGTCTCAAGAGCCAAGCCCCCCGAGTGAGCAATTCCTGTCCCTTTTAAGGGCTCGTAACTCTAAGGGGGTGCATATGAGGGGGTCGTGATTGATTGAGCAACCCGGGGGTACATAACTGGTGACTGCATGCACTGGTAATTAGATCAGAACAAAACAGGATAGGAATTTTCACAGTGCATTTCTATACAATGTCTGTAATCTATAGATAACAGAACCGATTAGGTCAGGGGTTGAGCTTTAACTACCAGGCCCAGGGTGTGGCATTGGGCTGTCTGCCTGTGGATTTCATTTCTGCCTTTTAGTTTTTACTTCTTCTTTCTTTGGAGACAGAAATTGGGCATAAGACGATATGAGGGGTGGTCTCCTCCCTTATTCCCCCCTTTTGAGACTCTCACTCATTTTATTAGTGGGAGTTCTCACTTTCATTTTCACTATCCATGTCTTCTTGCAAGACAGATCGATAGTGATTCATATAGTACACTTGTGCTGAAGCATTTTGGTGAACTAAGGTAGTGATGAAGCTTTTTATCATTTGAAGAAGTACAGGTAGCAAACAAGGGAGCAGTAGGCAGGTTCCTATTATTATTATAACTCCTATTATAAGAGTTTTAAATCCTCTTAGTGCTGGGAACCATTTTCCAAACATGGCCCCAGGATCAAACCCAAGCCACACTTGCACAGGCACGTGTGCCAGTTTTGTCATATCTCTAACTAGGTCTTCAACTACTTGCCCTTGATCATCTATGTGTAGACAGCAATTAGTAAGGTTAAATTTCCCACAGACCCCTCCTTCAGCTACTAGCAAATAGTCAAGAGCCAATCTATTTTGATAGATAGCATTTCTCATCTGAGTTTCTTGCCAGGCCAGAATAGTCAAGGCTCTGCCGGTTTTATTAGTGATTATTTCTGAGACAGCTTGTAACTGTATGATTCAGTTGATCATGTAAATGGGGGTCTGGTATCCCCATGAGCCATCTTGTGCCCAAGTAGCAGGCCCATAATATTGTATGATTCTCTCAGGGGGCCATTCATCATCTTTCCAATTTCCTATAGCTATGTTTCTCTTTTCATGGGAAGCGTAGGGAAACCCAGGAGTTCGTCTGTTTTTATGGGCAGTAAGAAGAAAGATGGTTTAATAGTGCCAATAACAAAACTACCTGCCTACTGGTCAGGTAATTTGGCATAAGCTCTATGCCTACATATCCAGTATAATCCAGTGGGGGCTGTCTGGTCCCGGTGGGACTCCAGGTGGGTCCACACAGTTTGCAACTTTGGGAATTTACTAAATGGATTTCTCTCTGTGTGATTTGAACTCCACCAAGTGACTGTTTTTGTGGTACCATTATACAGTTTCTGTCCCAGACATCTAAGTCGTCCTATGGGGTGAGTGAATTCTTTTCCTTCTCTAGCTATGCAATATTGTCCAATAATTGAGGCTTTTAGGACCCAGAAATTATCAGGTGATTCTTTTGAACCGGGAATTCATCGGGAACTGGGTCGGTAGGTACTAATTCTCGGGCTTCCCATGGCCATTGATCTCCCATTACAGTTCCTCCACATACATAACATGAAGTGACATTGAGAGACTGGGCTACATGCTCAGCTAATTTCAAAAACAAATTTCTTGTTTTTCCTGGAATTTCTGGTACTGGTACATTTAGTTCATCATAGAAAGTTTGAAACACTGGCTCAGGAGAGCGTTTGTAAACTTCTCCTCGAACCAAGATATTTACTTGAGGATCCAGTCTGGCCCCATTGATTCCTAAGGTCACACGCCCCTCTTTTTTCCAGCAAGGATCAAGGGGATTGGTTATTAGTAGCTCTAAGGGGTTACATTGTCCTTTAGTACAGGAAGGGTCATTTTTTCCTTTCTGAAGGTGGACTGGATCCTTTTCATTTTTTATCCAAGTGGCCCAAATGACACAAGACCAGTATCCACATTCATTTCCACACAGTCCTAATCAATGACAAATGTACTTATTTTTGGTCATCTAGCCTTTTTCCCAATGAAAAGAGCCACATCTCCTTCCTAACTTACTGATATTAACAACAGCACAGCAATCAAATTTCAAGATTATGCGTTTGGGTACCCCTTTTTCTTCTGTTCTGGCTAATACTTTACTTGTATCACTTATCAGTCCCCACCAGTCTTCAGTCCTTAATCTTATTTCAAAAACTGTGGACATGAGAGGCTCAGAGGGGTCATAACACCCATTTGGTCGGTCGTTTCCTGGGCTACATACCTTGTACTGAGTGTCATTATATAAACATGTTCCTTTTAAAGTTCCTAGACGTTCATAGTAACTATAGAACAGAAAGATTGCTTTAACTTGTTGCCCTACCTGGGTAACCTGATGTATACACTGAGAGCAGTCTTCCATGCGGGGAAAATCAGTGGAAGTTTTTACTATACAAGTCCAAATTATAAGGAAAATGAGTCTCCTGATGTTTCTCCTCATGCTTGGGCCATGCGTAGACCAGTCAGCTTCCGGGTGTGACTGGAGCAGGGCTTGTCGTCCCCCTCAGAGTCACTTTGCAGGGGTTGTCCGGGCTCGGTTTTGCCTCCCGGGTTTCATCGGCTGCAGGTTTCACACGGCTGTGGTGGATCCAGGCTGGGATTCCTTCTAGTTTTACAGCCGTGGGGGTGGTCAGGATGACGGTCTGAGGTCCTTTCCACTGTGGCCGCAAAGGGGCTACGTTCCAGTCCTTGATCCACACACGATCACCTGGAGAGAAAGGGTGAACTGGGGAGAATAAGCTGACGGGACACCTCTCATTTACCCAAGCTGAGGTTGTCTGTGTAATTTTTCCTAAAGCCTGTAGCTGTCACTGTAATTCAATTTCACCTAACTCTCAGGGAGTGCCTGGAAGCTCCCGTAGTATAGGAGGAGGCCTATGATACAGTACTTCATAAGGGGAGAACCCTGTTTTCTTAGAAGGAGTGCATCTAATTTTAAACAGTATCATAGGAAGGGCCTGTATCCACTTTAATCCTGTTTCCTGACATACTTTCCCTAAACTGTTTTTGACAGTCCGATTCATTCGCTGCACCTTTCCAGAACTCTGAGGTCGGTAGGCGGCATGTAGCTTCCAAGTGATTCCTAATGCCTTTGCTGTCTTCTGTACCAAGTCAGCCACAAACACCAGCCCGTTATCTGAAGTGATTCATAAAGGCAGTCCAAACCTAGCAATAAGATCTCAGAGAAGCACACGGGTTACCTCGTAGGCCTTTTCAGTTCGTGTTGGATAAGCCTCCACCCACCCAGAGTAAGTACACACAAGAACCAGCAAATACTTGTTACCTCCACATTTCGGCATTTCGGTGAAATCCACCTGAAGATCCTCAAAAGGAGCCGCCCCATAAGCTTGTATGCCGGGTGGAACAGTGGGGCCTTGCCTTGCATTGTACTGTCGGCAAGTAACGCGCCATTGTGCTACTGCTTTGTCAAGGGCTGGCAAGTGTGAGACATAGAAGAACCGGCCTAACAATTTTTCAAGTGACTCTTGACCTAGATGAGTGGTTTCGTGCATGGCCAATAGGACTGTGGCTCCCAGCAACTGCGGCACAGCTACCCTCCCATCTGGCAGTCTGATCCATCCTCCTCTTATTACTTGCCCCCCTTCTGCATGGAAGAAGTCTTTTTCTTCCTTAGAATAGGTAGGTACCGGGTCAGGTGTTTGAGGGAGTAAGGGGGCTAATACCGATGCCCAGTAAGGGGTAGATGCTGCTTTTCGAGCTTCTGAATCAGCTTGAGAGTTTCCTAAGGCCACTGAGGTGGAGGCTCGCTGGTGTCCCCTGCAGTACATGACTGCCACCCTCTGAGGTTTCCACACTGCCTCTAATAATTGTAGAATTTCTTGTTGATATTTTATGTCCTTTCCCCCAGAGTTTAACAGACCCTTTTCCTCATATAATGCTCCATGCACTTGGAGGGTTAGAAAGGCATATCGAGAGTCAGGGTAGATGTTTACCATCTTACCTTCACTGAGTTTGGAGCCCGAGTTAAAGCAATGAGCTCAGCCTTCTGGGCTGAAGTGCCCTGTGGCAGCGGTTTGGCTTCAATGACAGCATCCAAAGTTACCACCGCATATCCTGCACATCTTTCTCCTTGTGGGTTAACAAAGCTGCTCCTGTCCACATATAACTCCCAGTCTACTGATGCCCATGGCTGGTCCCGAAGGTCAGGTCTGCTAGAATAGACTGAGTCCAACACCTCTACACAGTTATGCTCGACTGGGCTCTCTGATACTGGGAGCAGGGTGGCGGGATTTAGGGTGTTACAGACTTCAATAGTTTGAAGGGGATTTTCATATAGCAAGCTTTGGTACTTGGTTAATCTAGCATTTGTTAGCCGATGATGTCCTTTGGTATTCATCAAAGTTACCACAGCATGGGGGGCCTTTATATTCAGGTTTTGCCCAAGGGTTAGTTTATCTGCTTCTTGTTCTAACAGGGCTGTTGCTGCCAGGGCCCTTAGACATGGTGACCAGCCTTTGGAAACCCCATCCAGTTGTTTTGAGAGATAGGCCACTGGCCTTGGCCAGGGCCCCACAGTCTGGGTTAAAACTCCAACTGCCATTTTTTCTCTTTCTGACACATAGAGTGTAAAGGGCTTTGTCAAATCTGGTAGTCCTAGGTCTGGGGCTGACATAGGTTTTTCCTTTAACTTACAAAAGGCTTGCTGTTGTAGACGCCCCCCATTCAAAAGGCTCCCAGTCACCCCCGTTTGCAACCCTATTCGAAAGGTTTGGCTAGTACTGCAAAATTTGGAATCCATAATCTGCAAAACCCCACAGCTCCTAGGAATTCCCTTACTTGCCTTCTGGTTTTAGATTCCGGTAGGCTGCAGATGACCTGCTTTCTTTCTGACCCCAGGCTGCGCTCCCCTTTCCAAATAGTGAATCCCAGGTAGCGTACCTGCTGTCTGCAGATCTGAGCTTTCTTCTTGGACACCTTATACCCACAGTCCTCCAGGCGCTGAAGCAGGGCATCTGTCCCTTTTGTGCACTCGACTGCCGTGGAGTGTCTCAGCAGAAGGTCGTCCACGTACAGGAGCAAGACGCAGCCTACGTCTTTAGCAGGAAACTTTTGCAGGTCTCGAGCCAGGGCCTCCCCGAAGATAGTAGGGGAGTTCTTGAACTCTTGGGGAAGCCGGGTCCAAGTGTACTGAGTAGTGACCCCTGACTCCAGATCTTCCCACTAAAAGGCAAACAGCCTCTGGCTCTCAGGAGCTAGTCTGATGCTAAAGAAGGCATCTTTTAAGTCCAGACAGATACACCAGCTGTCCTCAGTGGCAGCAGCCCTAACAACATGTAAGGGTTAGGAACTACTGGGTGCAGAGTCACTGTAGCTTGGTTGACCAAGCGCAAGTCCTGTACTGGTCGGTAGTCCTTGGTCCCTGGCTTAGGGACAGGCAGGAGGGGGGAGTTCCATGGAGACTGGCAAGGAACTATGGTTGCATAGGCTTTCAAGTGCCTGAGATGAACCTGGATTCCTTTGAGAGCTTCTCTGGGAACCGGATACTGCTTTTGTCTAATTGATTGGGCCCCAGGCTTAACTTCTATGAGTACGGGGGCTTGGTTGACCGCCAGTCCCAGAGGATTATCCTCTGCCCATACTCGGGGCCATCGCTTAGCTAGAGCTGGTTTTATCTCTTGGCCTGGCTCGGTTAGAAAAAGTCTCCGTTCTTCTTCCTGGGGGACTGTAAGGGCCATGATAACTCCTATTTCCGGTAACTTTATCTGTAAAGCGCCCTGTTTTGTAAAGGAGATGGTGGCTCTCAGCTTGCTAAGCAAGTCTCTTCCCAGCAAGGGCAAGGGACAGCCAGGCATGTACAAGAACTGGTGAACTATCTCATGTCCTCCCACCGAGCAGGTCTGTGGTAGACAGAAAGCCTGCTTAGTGGAAACTCCTATTGCTCCAATTATAACAACGGTTTTCTTGGATAAGGGGGCAACCGGGGTGGTCACTACTGAATGTTCAGCACCAGTATTGACCAAAACCTTAATGTCCTTGCCCCTAATTGTAATCCTGACTGTGGGCTCCTTGGGAGCGCTTGAACCCGGTCCCCTTCAGTCCAGTAGCCCTTCAGTCAGATTGAACGAAGCTCACTCGTCTTTGTCTGAGGTCTTTTGTTCCGAACCTCCTTGCTTTTCCTTCAGTTGGAGACACTTATCTTTCCAATGTCCTATTTCCTTACATTAGGCGCATTGGTTACATTGCAAGCATGGGCGATTAGACTGGGTATTCTTCCTGAACCCCTCTTTCCCTCTCCTTTCGGGGGAATTCCCTTAATGGCCATGGCCAGTAAGTCGGCATTTTGCCTAGCCTGGCATTCGCCTTCCTTACGGCTTTCTCTGCAGCTTGTTGCATCTCTATTCAAAAACACTTGATTGGCTATTTCCAGTAACTGTGAGGTACTCATACCCGCAAACCCAGCCTGTTTCTGCAATTTTCTCCTGATATCTTCCGTGCTTTGTTAAGGCCATGTTAATCATACGCTGATTTTCAGGGCTACCTGGATCAAAAGGAGGGTACATACGGTAAGCCTCACGCAGTCTTTCATAGAATTGCACTGGACTCTCCTCTTTGCCTTGGATGACCTCAGAGACCTTATTTACATTTGTCTCCTTTTGAGCCCCTTTGTTTAGACCTTCTATTAATGCCTCACGGTACCATCTTAGCCTCTCCATGTCTGCTCCCTCGTTCGGGTCCCACTGGGGGTCTGTTCCTGGCAGTTGAATTCTTATATATTCTTGGGGGTTTTGGTAATCGGCTGGGACGTGCTCCTCTAGCCACTTAGTTGCCGCCTGGAGCACCCTTTGCCTTTCATCTGTATTAAAGAGGTACGTGAGCAGCTGGTGGCAATCAGCCCAAGTAGGATTATGAGTCTGTATAATAGTTTGGAGCAAGTCAATTAAAGCTTGAGGTTTTTCAGTGTAAGATGGAGTATTGTTTTTCCAATTGAGGAAGTGAAAGGTGAAAGGTCAGCAGAGGTGAAAGGTTGATATACAAAGGCATGCCTTTCCACCATGTGTCCATCCTCATCTACCCCAGTATATTGCTGCTCTCTCAGGGGCATTTGGATTCCAGTCTTGGGTGGTAAGCAAGCTGTCAAGGGAGGAGTTTCTCCCACAGCTTCACTTCCTTGCTTGTCTACTCTGGGTGGTCTAGGGGTGTGGTCATCTGGTGGAGGTGTAGGTGCTGTGGGCTCAGGGGTGGGGAGCCCTTCCTCCTGATAAGGAGGGGGTATTGCTGGTACCAGTTCCTGCCGTGATTCTTCTGGTGTTGGGTCGGACAGGACTTTTGGTGCTGACCTCCCTCGGCAGGTGGAGCAAGGACCTTCCTTAACTAACTGTCCCTTTGCTACTAGTACTGCTGCTGCCTGTCCTCTTAACCACTGTGGAGGGTTCAAAACTAGCTGTAATCAGGAATCTATATACAGGAACTGATCTAGATGCCCTGGCTTACAGGTTACCCTGTGCCATACCTTCGAGACAAGGGACCTGTCTAGGCTTCCTTCTGATGTCCAACCCACCTCTAATGCTGGCCAGTCTATCTCACACAAAGTTCTAAGTTTTCCTGGTGTCATGGTGACGCCATAGTCTCTCTTAAATCCCTTTTTGAAATTTTTCAACATAGTTCCTAGTGGGGTGGGCTTACTTTGTGCCTGACCCATGTTTCCTTGAGACAAAACACCATGCTCACACCACATGCACACCACAAAACAAAGTATGGGTAAAAAGGGCACACACACACTTTTACAGTTTATGCCAAACCAGAATCAAAACCAAAATTAGAGTATCCAGAAATCTAAGCCAGGTCAAAACCAAAACCAAAACCAAAATATCAAGCAATCCAAGTCAAGTCAAAAACAAAAATCAAAGTTCCGGTACAGGCACACCGTGGGTGATCAGGCCACGCTTCCACTCAAATGGAGTGGGCAAGTTCCCAAGACCAGTCCTGTCAGGCAGTTTAAATCAAGTCAAAACAAAAACCAAAGTGCCGATAAAGGCACGCCGTGGGTGATCAGACCATGCTTCCACTCAAATGGAGTAGGCAAGTTCTCAAGACTAGTCTTTACCAAGTTTCAGATGTCCGGACTCCAAGTACCAGTTCCTTCCCGGTGTTCAGCCACTGCGTTGATCCTCCACGGGGGCCTGCCACACACTGCTCTGGCGAGGCGTCCCACCGGGACACATGCCTACCCAGGAGCACCCTCAGGCTGTCAGGATCTACGTCGCAAGCCCCCGAAGTGAGCAATTCCTGTCCCTTTTAAGGGCTCACAACTCTAAGGGGGTGCGTGTGAGGGGGTCGTGATTGATTGAGCAAGCAGTCGGTACATGACTGGGGGCTGCATGCACCGGTAATTAGATCGGAACAAAACAGGGTAGGGATTTTCACAGTACATTTCTATAAAATGCCTGTAATCTATAGATAACATAACCGATTAGGACAGGGGTCGATCTTTAACTACCAGGCCCAGGGTGTGGTGCCGGGCTGTCTGCCTGTGGCTTTCATTTCTGCCTTTTAGTTTTTACCTTTTCTTTCTTTGGAGGCAGAAATTGGGCATAAGACGATATGAGGGGTGGTCTCCTCCCTTATTAGTTCTGGTAAGAGGGAGCTGGGACATTTGCTAGGGAAATGGATAAGTAAATGCGGTAGGTAGGTTTAAAAACCAAACCACACAAAATAACATATTTCTTGTTAAACATAGTGAACTGCAAGTTTCTCTTCAAAGAATCAGCATGTCAGTAGGTTCAGCTCTCTTATTCTTTGATTCTCCATTTTCAAGTTTAACTTCCTGGTTCTCTTCGCCCACTTGTTTCTAGTTTAAGTAAACAACTTTCCCTCCAGTCTTAATCAGTAGTTCACATCTGTTCCCTGGGTCACTTGCTCCATCCTGCCTCATTCTGGTCACCTGCTTTGACCTGAGTCACCCTTGGTCACCTGCTCTGACCTAAGTCACCTTTAGTTACCTGTTCCTAACCGTCCTTCCTGCCAAACTACTCACCGTGCCACTCTGGCTCATACCCCTGCCCTCTTTAAAATAGCCAATCGAAATTAGCTTAGACTGTGCTGTCCAACCCTAGCCAATAGGTGAACGACACAGCAGCAGGGGCTATCTGCATCAGGAATAAGAACTCCTGCCCCTCCCCTGTCCAGGTGTGCTCTCGCCATTGTTCCATCTGCGATGAGCACCCTTTCTGCAGAAAGTGAAAATTGCCTTGCTGAGAGAATTACATTTATGTTTGAGTGCTATTTCTTTGTGGCACCAGGGAACAAACATTTCTAATATTTTGTAAGTTCATGTACATACCCAAGAATGTATTATCACAATATCAGAGTGACAGCCTGTGGGGGGAAGGGGCATGAGTATCAGAAATGAAGGGGGCGATATCAAATAAATACAACAAGACAAACTCCTTACACAGATGGATAATGAGTGAGCCACACACTTCACTCACTACAGTTGCAGTCAGAAACAGAGAGAGGGAGAGAAGAAAGGGGAGAGGATGAGAAGGTGGGGAAAACAGAAAGTGTGTCACTCTGGCAGGATGGACAATGACTGAGAGGCTAGGGTGGGAGAGACCAGGGAAGAGGGAATGGGGCAGTGGAGGTGGGAGATGACAGTGGTTGGAAGTAGAGCAGAGACAGCGGAAATAAGAATAATCAAAGCTGATTAAGGACCTATCATGTGCTAGGTACTGTTAGATTCTTGCATTCTGTTTGGGGATGGATCCCAGAAGCTACCTTAAGATGGAAACACTGATATGATGAATGTGGGGTGGAGCTCAGGTTGATCCCAAAAGTCCTAATCTGGGCAACTAGGAGGATGATGGTGCCTTTAACTGAACTGAGAAATAAATAAGAAGGGAAATACACAAACTCACATTCATGGCTTGGGATCTCCCAATCCATCACTTTGAAAATCAAGATTCTGAGAAGGCATTCCTCCTTAGGAGGAAGAGGAGTGACATTCATCGTACGGCTAGAATAATTGTTATTTTCATAACAATACAAGTCTGAGTGCTTATTACAGGTTAGATAGTGTGCTTAAGATGTTTACACTCAGTAGCTCATTCACAACCCTATAAAATAGGTACTGCTATAACCTCTCTTTTTATTGATTAGAAAACTGAAGCTTAGTGAAGTTAAGTACTTGCCCTAGGTCACAGAGCTTCTGATTCCTTAGCCCTAATATATATGGATTCCACTCTACAGGCGTAATTTTTATATAATTGTCAAAGTAGTCCATGAATAGACTTATTATCTTCATTGTCTTCATGTATCTCTAGTAAGTGGTAGAGGTTGGATCCAAACCAAAGTTTGTGCTTTTTTTGTTTGTTTTTTGAGATGGAGTCTTGCTCTCTTGCCCAGGCTGGAGTGCAGTGGCACGATCTTGGCTCACTGCAACCTCCGCCTCCTGGGTTCAAGCCTCTGCGTATTCTCCTGTCTCAGCCCCCTGAGTAGCTGGAATTACAGGCGCCCACCACGATGCCTGGCTATTTTATGTATTTTTTAGTAGAGATGGGGTTTCCCCATGTTGGCCGGGCTGATCTCGAACTCCTGGCCTCAGGTGATCTGCTTGCCTCAGCCTCCCAAAGTGCTGGGATTACAGGTGAGAGCCACCATGTCTGGCCTATACTGTTTTCATGACACACATCTGCACATCTCTCTCAACTATTGCTCAGACTGTCTCTCATGCTGCCCATTCAAACTCTACCCATAGAGGAAAAGAGTCTAAAGAGACATATTAACCAATTGCAATCCATAGACCTTGTTTGGATCCCAGTTCAAACAATTGGTTAACAAAAACACTTAGAGGATAATTGGGAAAACATGATATTAAGGAATTATTATTGATTTTTATGTGTGCTGATAACATCATGATTATGTCTAAATAGGGCAGTCCTTTTTAAAGAGAAATATCTGTAGGTGAAATTCTAACTACAATGGTTCTCAGAGCGTGGCCCTCAGATCAGCAGCATCAGTATTACACGGGAGCTTGTTAGAATGCAGATTCTCAGGCCAGACCTACTGAATCAGAAACTCTGTGGGTGGAGCCCAACAATCCATGTTTTAACAAGCCCTTCAGGGGATTCAAACGCATGCTAAAATTTGAGAGCCACCACAATAATGTGATGTCTTGAATTTGTTTCAAAATAATCTGGGGAAGGGGTGATGCATATATAGGGATTCATTATAACCATACTGTCTCCTTTTTTTTTTTTTTTTAAGAGATGGGGTCCCCCTCTGCTATCCAGGCTGGATTCAAACTCCTGGGCTCAAGCAATCCTCTTGCTCCACCTCCTGGGTATGTATTCTTTACTTTTATATGGGTTGGGAAGTTTTCCACAATAAAAAATTTTCAGAACTCCAAACAGTTTTCTCTGTAGTGCCATCTAATGGCTGTCTCCTCACTGCTCTTGTCTCTCTTTTTTGCCTGCTCCCCTCCATCTGAAACATTTCCTCCTGGCTTCAGAAATGGCTGCTCTCCTTATTCTGTTTTTTATTATTATTATTATTATTATTATTATTATTATTTTGAGGTGGAGTCTTGCTCTGTCACCCAGGCTGGAGTGCAGTGGTGTGATCTCGGCTCACTGCAACCTCTGCCTCCCGGGTTCAAGTGATTCGCCTGCCTCAGCCTCCCAAGTAGCTGGGACTACAGGTGTACACCACCACACCTGGCTGATTTTTGTATTTTTAGCAGAGATGGGGTTTCGCCCTGTTGGCCAGGCTGGTCTTGAACTCCTGACCTTAAGTGATTTGCCCACCTCGGCCTCCCAAAGTGGGGGGATTACAGGTATGAGCCACTGCGCTTAGCCCTTATTCCATTTATTTGCCTCGAGTTCCCTAAATCTTAGGAGCTCCTTCTGTTCTTGCTCTCTGTCTTTGTCCTCTCTCTGAAAGTCTTTAAATGGCCCTTCTCATATCATTCAGTGACTGTTTCTCACATCTCGGTGTTCTTCCTGGCTTCTAGTTTCTGTGCACTCTGTGGTTTGCAGAACTCGTTGTCCAAGACCTTGTCTTTGCACATGCGCTAAGTGACCTTTCTGCTGCTTTTATTGGCACTATCGACAGCTTCTTTTCTTTCTCTTAGAAAACAAAATATTCACCTCCTTCAATTAAAAAAAATATATTTCATGTAATTGTTTTAGTTTGCAACACATCTGCCATTTAAAAAATCTCCAAACAATACAGAAGTGGAACAAGTAAAAATGTCACCGTGTTCCCCAGAACACTATCTTTATTGCTAACTTCCTAATGCTCTCACCAATCTCTCCGTGATATCTGAGTTCATTCCTGCTCTGACCTCTGCCTTAGATCACCCAGGACAGCATGTAGAGTATGGAACCAAAGACCACAGCCCATTGATTCTTCAGGCTGAGGGATGGAGTCAGTTAAAGGGACAGAAATAAATAAAATTGAGAAGGCTGGGCACAGTGGCTCATACCTGTAATCCCAGCACTTCGGGATGGTGAGGTAGGAGATCTCTTGAGCTCAGGAGATCGAGGCTGCAGTGAGCTATGATCATGCCACTGCACTTAAGCCTGGGTGACAGAGTGAGACCTTGTCTTAAAAAAAAAAAATAGAGAAGAGAGCAAAAGAGAGCCAGGAGTGAGTGGGAGGAGGATGATTGGCAGCTGCTGGAAGTGGGACAAGGAGTTAAATGTCCTTTGTGTCCAGCTCCCACAACTCCCCCACCTTTCCCTCGGTCTTGGTCATGGCTTTTGATCTCTTTTGGGAGCTCTGAGGTGCAGAAGCTTCTTCAGAGAGTCTGCTGATGAAGCACTGTTCAGCATGTGGACTTAGAATGAAGCCTCCTTGACTGCCACTATGGCGGTTTCTGCTCTTGGCTATGGGCTTGGACCCATTCTAGCGGGCTCCCTTCCCCAGCATGGCCAGCCCTATGGGTATACTCGCCTCCTGTTGTTGTCTCCATTAAGCCATCAAGCCACTGACTTACCAACAGTCTACCTGTTGTCATCTGTATCTGGATCCTTCAAGTTGTAGCTTTGCTGCTCTTCTAGGAATTCCCTGATCTTCTAGAGGAAGTCACTCAAGAAATTTGACTCCCTGTTTCAAATCACTAATCTTTCCAGGCTTCATGACTTCTTGGAAATTGTCTCAAGATTTTATCAATGTTAAAATAATTAAGACTATGTAGAAATGTGGGAAACTGTTTATAATCCAATGTTAGTTTTTTAAAAAGTAGTATATCCAGTAGGGTATCTTTTCTCCATAGTAACCAGGTATAATTTCTTTGTTGGCATGGACAAGAAGAAGGGAACATGTAAGAATGAAGAGTCATTATCTGGTAGGATGGATTATCAGGGTTTTTTTCCTCTTAAAAGTTCTCTGTTAATAACTTTTTATAAAAATCACTTGGCTGAGATGTTTCCCTGTTTCAGTGCAACATTTAAAGTTCTGTTTCCAGGCCGAGTGCGGTGGCTCATGCCTGTAATCCCAACACTTTGGAAGGCTGAGGCAGGTGGATCGCTGGGGGCCAGGAGTTCGAGGCCAGAATTTGAGGCCAGCCAGGCCAGCATGGCAGAACCCCTGTTTCTACTAAAAATACAAAAATTAGCTGGGCGTGGTGGCAAGCACCTGTAATCCTAGCTACTTGAGAGGCTGAGGCACGAGAATCACTTGAACCTGGAAGGAAGAGGTTGGAGTGAGCTGAGATCGTGCCACTACACTCCAGCCTGGGTGACAGAGCCAGACTCAGACTCAAAAAAAAAAAAAAAAATTCTGTTTCCAGTTTCCAGTCTTGGCCAGGCATGCTTTACCCAGCATCAGACGCTCTGGGTGGAATCTTCACAAAAGCACCATGTTGCTCATTGCCCTGGAGGAGGCCACGGAGTTATCTTTCATTTCCCTGCACCTTCCTTCTTGTTGGGACAATGGCTGCAAGTTAGCACCGCTCCTTCCATACCTTTTCTGTGCCCTTTCCCCCAGTTTTTAGCAGTTTCCTTCTGCTGACGGCTAGTTATGTAAGACCTATTATAATGGGATTTCTCTCATTCACTGCCTCTGAATTGACTTCTTTCCTATGAACTGGGATATCTCAGGGGTGATATGAACCCAGAGAGCCTTCTTATCAGACAGGTCTGATGCCCCCACTAAAAGCAAACGTCTCTACAGTTACAAGCACCAATACACTTTGTAATTATGGACTCTGATGTCGTTCCTAAATGTCTCTAAATAATTTTACAAATGTTCATGGGATTAAGTGGCATAGTCCCTGTCATAAAAATGGAGTTAAGGAGGTATTTCCCCTTCACCACTGTCCTCAGGGGAAACAGAGTTTGCAAAGAGAGGCCAAGTTTCTGGGGTTTGAACTTTCTGATTCTTTGTACATTCTTTAAGAACTCCAACTATATCTTGCTATCATTTCTACTGTCCACAAAATCCTGGATAGTAAAGAAAACAGAGACATGTAAGATCAAAAAGTTTTGCATAGCTGTGTCAAAAAATGGAGACGCCAGCATAAATAATCCAGTTTGAATCACAGTAAAAGGAGACCCAAACTCTCATTTCAAGTGGCGCAGGCATAAAGAAGGAACTCTGTAGCTAAGATTTCTTTACTCATTTCAGTGGGCTTGCCACACTGTGTCTCCTTGGGGAAGTGTCTCTAGTTCGCTAGCTGAATTGCTGTGGGTGAGAACTATGAAGCCTTGGCTGCCCACCTGCTCTGCCAGCCACCAGATACACCTGAGCCCTTGCTCAGCGCTTGAGAGGAAGTTGGATCCCTGCCAGGGCTGGCTTCTGGCCAGAGAGGCAATGCAGCTCAATTGGTCTACTGGGAAGCTTACTGGCTTTCACCTGTCCACGCTACAAAGCCAGCAGTGTTAACTGCACTAGGCTTCCAGCCCACTGAGCTCTTGTCAGTCACTAGAGCCTACACAAAGTGGCCTGGCTCAGTCTGCAAACTCCAGCTGGAAGAGAAGCAGAATTGTGCTACATGCTCCTATCACCCTACACCCAGTGGAGATGAATGCAAACTATAATGCAGGCAACTGGGGATGGCTTGTCAGTTTTCTTTGGAAGCACCTGAAATGAAGCAGTCAGCTCATGAATTCCTGCAATGGTAGAGAGCTTGAGTACCCAAGCAAGAGGAAATTACTAATAATTTCAATAGTATGTGGCATCTCTGGGCTCAGGAATACCTTCTAGCTACAAAATTCCACTGATCAGGCATTTCCTGTGGTAAAGAGGTTCTAAGCCTACTTGTTTAGAAGGCTTCAACTTATTTCAGTAGTAAGACTCGGTTTGTTATGACCAAAGTTACATTCTATAAGAGGCCAATGTGTGGGGGAAAGGGATATCTGGAAGTCTCTACTCATTCTTCCCTGAGGGTTCATGGAAGTTGATGGAGTTGCCCAAACTAGGGTTGGAACTTTCAGAGAAACAGCATGAAGGATCATCCAGTCAGGATGTTTCTACAGAGGACAAAGACTGCTGCATAGTACTCATTACGTGCCGCCATGCTAAGTTCTTCATATGCCTAGCTGATTAAATGTATTCCTCCCTTTCTCCCTTTGGGGTATACTTATTCTAGGACCCTCTATTTTTTGCTTTCTCTTCTTTTTTTTTTTTTTTTTTTTTGAGATGGAGTTTCACTCTTGTTGCCCAGGCTGGAGTGCAATGGCGTGATCTCAGCTCACTGCAGCCTACACCTCCCGGGTTCAAGCAATTCTCCCACCTCAACCTCCTGAGTAGCGGGCATTACAGGCATGGGCCACCATGCCCTGCTAATTTTTGCATTTTTAGTAGAGTCGGGGTTTTTCACCATGTTGACCAGGCTGGTCTCGAACTCCTGATCTCAGGTAATCCACCCACCTCGACCTCCCAAAGTGCTGGGATTATAGGCATGAACCACCATGCCCGGCTGGACTCTCATCTCTTTAGCCAGAAGGAAATCGAGATTCAAAGAGGTTCAGTGGCTCAGAGTCACACAGGGTGGTGAATGGTGGAGCTGAGTTTCAAAACCCGGGTTCATATGATGCCAAAGCTCTGCCCCCTATACCATTCTGCCTGCCTGACTCCGAGTGGAAGTTGTCAGACTTGATATTAGCACTACTCGCTTCAGGTTGGCACTTGTGAGCTCACTGGAATGTGGCCCGTGAATACACTGTGGTTTAGAAGATGGGTGGGAGAGGACAGTGCTTCAGACTGAGAACAAGAAGAACAGGAAGGATATGGACCAAATTCCTGAGGCTAGAGGAGAGTGGGTTCCCCAGTAGGTGTGAAAAAAGAGAAGGCTGTGAGAAACCTTAAGCTATTACAGTCTAATTATATCTCCTAAATGTCTGAGTGTCAGCTAACCATGACATTGTGAATAATGCACCTGGAAAGAGGTGACACTATTGCACCAAGGTTTACTTCACATAAAGTGCTGAGTTTCCCCGTGCATAGAAATTTGAATTATTATGTTTAAATTAATCACGCAGAGTGCATTATAAAAGTCCCAGCGAAGAGCTGTGATTCCCAGTCAACAGAAGTAGGAGCTGAAGGACTCAGGGAACAAGTAACCAGATGAGAATCACCGTGGTAACTGGTGTCAGGTATGGGGTGAGAGTTTACAATCCCTTGTTGGAATTCAGTTTTTATTTTCTTAGATTAGTAAACCAAAGCTGAGCTCAAACACACTTCCTTTCTTGTGCAGTCCACTCTTAGGAGTGACATCTTATGTAGGACAAATGCCATTATTTATTGTTTTTCCCATAGCGCTCTCATCCCACGTATACGGCCTCCTCCCACTGCCAACCCTGTGTGGAGTTAGACATTCTTATTTCAACTTACGGATTAGAAAACAGAAGCAGAAACATGGTAAAAGACTTGCTGACGTTCCACTGCTGGCTCCTGGCAGAGTCAGAAGCCTGGCATCCTTTCCTCCAGGTCACACTGTCCTCCAACTGATCCTGCTTGAAATCGAGCAGGGCAGCCAGGGTTCACACAGGGGTTATGCCTCCAAGCCGTTACTGTGAAGGGGAAGAAGCAAATGTGAATAAAACTACAAAACTGGCTATATTTTAAAACACAGACTTTGGTACCCAGATCAATAGGTCTATGTGAGTCTTGGCCTAGAGGTTCCCTCAGCCACTGCCCAAAGGATACCATGTGGCCTTTTCCTTCCTTCTTCCCTTCCTTCCTCCCTCTTCTCCCTTCCTCCCTCCCTCTTCTCCCTTCCTCCCCATTCCCTCTCTGCCTCTGTCTTGTCTGGCCTTCCTAGGTCAAAGCAGAGCTCTGTTTTATATAACAAAAGAGCTATGTGGTATGGCTCACATTCTCCTTCCTTTGCTTGAGACCTGTGTCGATTCAAAGCTCTGAGCTCTCCTTTTGGCAAATGTTCTATCCACTGATCAGAGAGTATGATACAGGGTCCCTCGGTCCCTCAGACACAGCCATATCCCCTGCTGAACATTATTTGATTGCTAGAATTGGTACATGTGCCTCTGATCAACAAATAAACGATCACAGCATCTAGAAAACTGGAGAACCGTAGGCTAGGCATGGTGGCTCATGCTTGTAATCCCAGCACTTTGAGAAGCTGAGGGAGGCAGATCACTTGAGGCCAGGAGTTCGAGACCAGCCTGGCCAACGTAGTAAAACCCCGTCTCTACCAAAAATACAAAAATTAGCCAGGTGTGGTGGCTCACGCCTGTAGTCCCAGCTACTCAGGAGGCTGAGGCAAGAGAATCACTTCAACCCGGGAGGTGGAGGTTGCAGTGAGCAGAGATCACACCACTGCACTGTAGCCTGGGTGACAGAGAGAGACTCTGTCCAAAAAAAAGAAAAAAGAAAAGAAAAGAAGGAAAACTGGAGAATCCTCCTCTTAGAGGCACCCAGTAAGAAAACGTACCAATCTGAGGCATCTGTAGGACAGCCATGAAAAGGGTCTGCCTGGGCCTTGGAGACAAAATCATCTGGATTCCTCATGAACTAGAAAAGATTCAACTTCTCCAAGCCTCAGATTCCTTATCTATAAAATGGCAAACCTAACACTATCCCTGCAGGTTGTTGTAAGAATAAAGCACCAAGCACAGTGGCAGGCAAACAGAGGTGCAATAAATGTCCATTTTCCTCTCTGCAGTCCTTTCTTTAGCTCCATATAAAGGTGCATTCCCAACTAAGTGACACCATTTGAAGAGTTCATTCTTATCTTAAGAAATAAAATTATCACCTTAAGAAACAAAATTCTCTATACCCTAACCTTAATGCCTGAAAGGCTAACAACTTGCTATGTCGGGGCAAATGCCACCAAATGGCACTAGGTTTGGGAAAGAAGAGTCTGGTATGTGCTGTGCATTTCAAAGGTTTTATGAAGTCATAGAACATAATCCTTACACTGACGATGTCTTCCTCACCGCCTCACCTTCCTCACCACTCTGTCACCTCAGGACAGAGTGGGCCCCTCTCAGTTATGTCTCAACCTTCTATTGCACTTATTAGAATTGTAATTATATAGTTATCCATGAGATTCTTTGTTTTATGTTTGTGCACTCTCCAAGAGCCTAGCATAGTGCCTGGCACATAGAAGATGAATGAATGAATGAATGAAGAAAATGTTCACTGGCCTTATCACCTTCCAACCATATATCAATTCTATGATGACCCGGGGGTATGGATTACACCATCACTTTACAGAGGATGAAAGCTTGCATCACTGTCAAGGTCAGCCATTGAGGAAGTGGTGGGGCAGGCACTTCAGCCAGCCCAGACTTCCTAACACCAAATCCTTGTTCATTCCTGCTTCTCTGCCCCTTGACTCACCAGCCTCACCTTCATGTCTATTCTGATGGTAACATCCTAGGGGGTACCATTCCCTGTCTAGGCATGTCATTTGGTGGCCAACTGCCACATTTTGAGTGCAGAAGGTCTACTTTCTACCCTAACTCATTGAGCAATGGGTTATTTATTGGCTGACAACAGCCCTAGCTGATGGTGGCACAGCAAGCCCTTGCATGTTCATCTGCACAAGCCTCAGGAAGCAGACAAAGGATTCCCAGAGTTGGAAACCTAAGCTGGTTGGGTCTGTGCTGTTTGTCAGGGGGGGATCCTTGACATTCAGCTTGAATACCTGTAGTCGTTCCATTCATAATAATAATTCTCTCAAAGCACTAGGGCAACTGGGTCTCAGTTTACATGCTCAATTCCCTTTTAATTGCTATCCATTCTTTACTAATTAACCAAGTTTCTGACACAGACATGCAGTAAACATCTCAGCCCTGTTCATTCTGTCTGTGAAACCTAGTTCACAATCTAGCCTTACTGGTTTATGAAGTCCGCCTGTTTCTGCCTTTTTAACCTCTCCATCTCTGGGGATCTCTGGAGAACACGTAGAGGCACATGTTCAAGGAGACATTGAACTTAATGTTTAGACAGACATGAGGGTGAACACCTGGAGTGGAAATGCCAGATGTGTGTGCATGGCCCAGTTTACCTTTTACTGGTTGTGACATGCGCAACGAGTGATTTCCCCTCCACAGGTTCAGTCTCTGCCTCTTTGAGCCTGCAGCGGTTTCTCCCCAAGCTGTGTTCCTCTAGTCCATTTAATCTTCTAAACAGACAGACTGCCCTCGATGACAAATCAGAACAAGAGAAACACTCCTGCACCACTCCAGAGCTCACTCGAGGCTCTCTATCAGGCAGAAAAGATTATCCCTAAGCCTACTGTGGTCTGGAAGCGCTTGTAACAAGATTGTCTTTGTAACAACTTCCTTAAGGAGACTTCAAAGCCCTTTATTAACCCACACAGTAGCTGAGCTGGTAGGGACAGAGCAGTAACACCCCTTGAAATGTGGGTGGCATCTGATTCCTGGTGGCTCTTGGAGGAGAAGCTACTCCATCCCTTCAAACCCACCGCGGACAAGTGGCTTCATTGGTCAGTAAGGTTGGCCTGAGAGTGTGCACAGGCTGAGGGTCAGCACAGACGTGAGATCAGAGAAGGCCTGTCTGGCTGCTGTGGCCAAGAGAAGAGGGCATGACGGGCCAGGTCACAAACCCAGGGGTCCTGTACCAGGACTAGGGTGGACACCCTTCCACAGCCCGTGTGGCCTGAGCAGTATGCATAGGCAGCAGCGGGTAGAATCATAGAGAGGGGAGGAAGCTGAGCCTGGCACCTGCAGCAGTGCAGAGACACGCGGAGGGCCTGGGGAAGCCAGAAGCACAAATGACCACAGTGGTGGCAACAGCAGTGGGAAGATTTAGCGGGTATTAGGGGCAGCAGGTTAAGAAGACTTTTGACTTAACAATTGGACATGGGCTGAATATAAAAGGCATCAGAAGCACGTGTATATGACTGGATAGTGGCGTGCACACATTTCAAAGCATTCAGACCTGTGAGAAAAGTGGGCAGAAGTGAGCAACAGGTGATGATAATGTGCACTGGAAACAGAGCTTGGACACTGAGCCAGGCCAAGATACACAAGATCTAGCACAGTCTGTAGGGATGGAAAGGTGTGATCCCTTTCCTCCCCCATCATAAAGGTCACAGCTGACACTCAAATAACAAGACAGGCCAACAAGAGAAAAGCACAATGACTGTATTTATCTCAGTTTTATGTGACACAAGAGACTTCAGAAACGAAGACCCAAAGACTCAGGGAGAACTGTGTTTCTGCTTAGATTTGACAAAGCATGTGGATGGCTGTGTAGAAATGTGATTGGACAGAAGGGTGTGATCTCACAGTGATAGACTGAGGGGAACCCAGCAAAGCCTGTCTGTTCCGATTCTTCTTGACCTCTCTGTGCAGCATTGCTTTCTCCTGGGTGTGGGGCAGGACCCCTCCCGAATGAGGGTCTTTAAGGGAAAAGGGAGAGGGGAGAGAGTGACCGTTCTGGGTTTTATGGCTTGCTGTGGAGGAGAGGGGCTCTAGTTTCTATGAGCTGCCTGGGGAAGAGGGATTCTGCTTTCTGCCATTCACTTAGCGGGAGAAGGAGGAAAAGGAGACAAGAGGATGGGAGAAGGACAGAGAGACCTTGTTTCTGGGGCCTTTTCAGTTTCCTTCAGTTCAAAGTACTCAGCATGCCAAGGTGCCATACTTTGGGGTATTGTGTTCTGAGCTCCCAAAAAAGTGCCTGACACAGCAGGTCCTCAGTAAATAATGTAAGTCCCTTTCTTCTGCTGCCACCCCAGAAGAGGAACCCTCTCCCCCAGCTTTCTAGTGAGGACGGAATGATGTATTGAACTAGCATGAGCCCCATCTACTTACCTGTTACTAGGGGGAATTGTAATAAGCTCTTCATGTGTACCCCACTGTGCTGTTCTCCTATTCTCAGTTCATCTCTTTGCATCTAAACTTGGAAGGTAAGAACCTAATCAGGATGCACTGAACTCATCTGAGCACAGCTGTCTTGTCCAGTTCCTTAACCTGTGCCAAGTCCAGACGGGCACGTGAAGAAAAAAAAAGCGTGAAGGAGGCTTTTGCCCAAATAGCACTGTGCTTGGGGGATTCTGAGTAGGGCTGAAACAGCCTTTACAAAAATTGTAACTGAGGAAATTATGGCAGTGACAAAGATCAGACCTAAATGACTCAGTCTTTCTTCTAACCTTTATGCTGTCTCCGTTCATTCCCGGGCACAGGCCAAACTAACCTTAGAAAGGAATTCAGTTTATGGTTTGACTCAGAAACAAAATCATTAATAGCCCTTTCCTGAAAAGACCCCCTTCTTGCCTGGGGACCAGTCTGCCTTTGTAAGACTAGTCAATTAGTTACCACATTAGAAATTATGGTTTAGGGGCCCTGCTGCAAGAGTCTGAACCTTCCCAAATTGCTGCTGGAGATAACATCACTATTGTAAAACCTATTTTGCAGACCCTGCACTGGATGGATCAGCTGACACCACTCAGACCCTGTGTGATCTGGCTCAACCAGTTCTGGGATCCCACCCAGGAACAGAAGACTGCAAGAAAACCTTACTTCAAACCCTCTGTGATTTTATCTCCAACCTGACCAATGAGCACTCCCAAAGTCCCAAGCTCCTACTGGCCAAATACTCTTTAAAAACTCCCAGAGGCAGGGCGCAGCCTGTAACCCCAGCACTTTGGGCTGATCATGAGACCAAGCGATCAAGACCAGCCTGGCCAACGTGGTGAAACCAGTCTCTACTAAAAATACAAAAAAATTAGCTGGGCATGGTGGCACGTGCCTGTAATCCCAGCTACTCAGGAGGCTGAGGCAGGAGAATCGCTTGAACGCAGGAGGCGGAGGTTGCAGTGAACCCAGATCGCGCCACCGCACTCCAGCCTGGTTGCAGAGGGAGACTCCATCTCGACAAACAAACGAGCAAACAACTCCTGGAATGCTTGAGGAGACTGATTTGAGTACTGGAATCCCAGCACTTTAGGAGGCCGAGGCAGACGGATCACTTGAGGTCAGGAGTTCCAGACCAGCTTGGCCAACATGGTGAAACCCCGTCTCTACTAAAAATACAAAAATTAGCCGGGCGTGGTGGTGGGCGCCTGTAATCCCAGCACTTTGGGAAGCCAAGGCAGGTGAATCACATGAGGTCGGGAGTTTAAGGCCAGCTTGGCCAACATGGCGAAACCTCACCTCTACTAAAAACACAAAAATTAGCTGGGTGTGGTGGCATGCGCCTGTAATCCCAGCTACTCGGGAGACTGAGGCAGGAGAATCGCTTGAACCCGGGAGGCGGAGGTTGCAGTGAACCGAGATCGCTCCGTTGCACTCCAGCCTGGGCAACAACAGAGACTCCATCTCGAACAAACAAACGAAGGAAAACCTCCCGTCTCTGGCACAGCAAGCTCTGCGTGAATTACTTTCTCCATTGCAACTCCCCTGTCTTGATAAATGGGCTCTGTCTAAGCAACGGGCAAGGTGAACAGTGGGCTGTTACAGGACCAGTGACAGACCAAGGGCATGCCACTGACGGGATCCCTAGACGCACCCTTCTGGATGTGAGGCAGGCGGATCTCACCCACGCCTGCCAGCAGCTCCTCGGAGAACTGGGTTCCCAGGTCAGCCCTGGCCCGGAGGTGCGCCCGGGACCCGCAGAGCGCGGCTGAAGTCAAGGCTACAACTCACCTAGGATCTGGGGCGCCAGCCCTCCGGTGGGCAGGGCGTTCTCCTCCCCCACCCCCACCCCGCACGATGACATCAGTGTTTGGGGTTGAGTTGCTCCATAAAAGCAGCCCGGGGAAGCCAGGAGAGCGAAGGGCGGACGTGCTCGCCACGGCACCCGGGCTGCGCGCACACGGTCCCTGTGTGCGGCTGGAGGCTGGAGCGTGAGCGGCCACCGGGAGCCCCCGGGACAGCCCGCGCCCGCCCTGCAGGAGCCCGCGAACATGCCCCGGAGCAGCCTGCACACAGCGGCCGTGCTCCTGCTGGTGATCTTAAAGGAACAGCCTTCCAGCCCGGCCCCAGCGAACGGTAAAGTTTCCGCCTGCTTCTTTCCTAACACTCCTGAGCGCTCAGCCGCCCCTGGACTGAAGGCTCTTCAATGATAAAGTAAAATCTTTGCTGGGGGGGAGCAGGGAAGGTGTAGTACCAAATAGTACAGTCTCAAGAAAGGATGCTCCGTTTTCCTTTGCTAAGGTTGGGGCTGGAAGCACTTTGCTTTCTAGTGGCGGTTGGCGCAGATTTAGTGCTAAAATGTTTGCGTGTACTCCCGAGCACCGCCAGCTCTGAAGATGTGGCTTGCGAACTTGCTAACCAGGGAGGAGATGCAAAGACAAGATTTAAAACAGTGTTCCCCCGATCCACGTTTGAAAGTAGAGAGGTGACTGTGGCATTCTGAGTGGGGTAAGCACAGAGAAAGGTTTGCTGTGCCCCTGTGCAGAATCCGCACACAGTGGTAGGCACTTTTCTTTGGAGAACAGGATCTTTACCGTTAAGTCTTACCTACAAGTCAAAGGGATGATGCATCCCATTCTTAATCATTGTTTTTCTCCAGGAGGGCTCTACTATGCTGAACGTACATGTGTGTGCACGTACACATGCATGCACGCGCGCGCGCGCACACACACACACCCCTTATTTCTGATTGCAATTAGAACACTAAATCCCAAAGGACTGGAGGCTGAGGGACTGGGTGGAGGCTGAGTGGGGTGGCAGGAGGAGGTGGCAGGGGGGACCCGAACTGTGGGCTCATGCGAGGCCAGTGAGCTAACATGTGTACAGCCAAGACTGGTTCGTTAATCTTTTGGAACAAGAAAGTGATTTTGGACCGAAAGTGATTTTAATGGCTGAAAATGGATTCTTCCTGGCTAGGCAGCAGTGGTGGGAAATACGTCCTGCTCAGCAGCATAAAAGCTCTGAGCCTCCTCTCTTGGAGGTCGCGGTGCCCATGGGGAAGGGCAGGGGAGCCAGGCTTTGGATAACTCTTAATTAAATTCCAATCGACTAGCTGGCATGATATGTTTGATATTATCTCCCTCATCTGGTCAGGGAGAAACAGAAGGTAGGTGGGAGAAAGGAGTGATGTAAAAGTGAAAATCAAGTTTTAAAACCACAAACTTTACATGTATCCTCCTTTTACGCAAGATTCACTGAGACCAAAGTTTCCCTGGAAATCTAAACCGCTCCAAGACAAAAGGGAGAAACAGCCATTAGTTGGCCCTCTTTCCTATAGCTGGTTGCTCCTCTCACTCTGGGGCAACTCCCCCTCCCTTCTCTCTCTTTTCCTGCCTTTCCCTGTTCTCCTGCCTCCCTCCCTCCCCTTCCTTTCTTCCCTACTTTCCCTGCTCTCCCTCTTCCTCCCCTCTCCCTTTCCTTCCTTCCTATCTCTTCTCCCAATTCTCCAAGTTGGGATTGGGGAAGCTTGCAGTCAAAACTCCACTTTCACCTCACTCTGAGGAAGGAGCCTGCCTACCCCTGGGTTCTAAGAACACAGTTTTTATTCTGTAAATTCTCATGCAGCTTCCTCCGGTTTTTAACTGCCTTAGAGGACAGGTCAAAGCAAAAATCACTGAGGTGTAGAATGTCAGTATGAACCCAAAGTTGGGGGTGGAGAGGAGTTAAGCAGAGTAATGGGGTCAAAGTGCTGTCTGCCCTCTGCCTGGTGCATTAAACTTCCAGCATTGGAGAATGTTCAAGAACAATGTCAGGGGCCCAGGAGGGAGAATAATAAGGTGAAGCCAAGTGTCTTCTGGAGAAACCCTTGGAATTCTTAGTTGCCGTGGCTTTGGGGGGACATTTCAGTGAATTCTGCAGAGCTTGCTCTGCGCAAACCTGGTGTGGAGAGCCAGGCAGTCTTGGGCTACCCAGGTGATGTTTACTCAGGGAAAGTTCTAGCACCCAGCACAGGAAGCAGGCAGGGCCCAGGACCTCTGATATGGATCTTGGTAAATATCATTTTCTCAGGCATTCCCTCCAGGGGAACCTCCCTGCTCAGTACCAGCTGGGTCTGCAGGTTCTAACAGGCTTCAGGTTGAGCCTCCCAGGTTTCCCAGATGGAACAGATAACCTTCCTTTGGAAGAAAACTATTCCCTTCCAGGAAGGGCCTGCTCCCTCAGGATGCCACCGAGGCCTTGATCTGGCCTTGCCTGTGGAATCAGTTTAATCCTGTTAAGCCTTCTGTTCTTACAGCTAGAGGTGGGGAACCAGGGGGTGCAATTCCTGAATAAAGCACACTTTCATGCACATGCACACACACGCACACATACACACACATGCACACACGCATACATACACACACTTTTAGAAAGTCTTCCTGAGGTCAGATCTGAGCTGGGGCCCTGATCCTCACCCGATGAACCCCCTTGACTCGCCATCCTCACCTTCATTTTACAATGCCGCTTCTCCCCTTCTCCAGCTCCTGAGCCCCTCCAGACACTGCCATTTATACCCAACGTGCCAAGTCTGGAGTCCCAAGCCAGCTCACTCACAGAGAGGAGGGCAGGGAATGTTGCTCTGAAGGCTGCTGCCTTTCAACAAGTCCCCAGTTCTATGTCATCACTGAGACCTCACAGTCCCAGGTGTCAACTCTATGACTTTTATCCCTGAACTTTCCGGAGTGTGATGCTGAGGCCTCATCTGAGGATGGGAGCTCCAACAACAGGAAAAACCTCGATTAGCAAGCTCTGGGGAGGATAGAAGAAGATGTAGGGTGTAAGGCTGTGATTTGAATGAGAGCAGGTGCAATGCAAACTGCTGGCAAAGTAGCAGTGCTCAGGCAGCAGATGTGCTTCTAGTGGCCTCCAGGATCACTGGAGTGGCCTGTGCCTCCTCAGGGGAAAAGTAAGGGTGAACTCCTCTGTTACTTGTGGAATTTTACATCCTGGGCCTACAACTGTTCTGCTTGCTAAGAAGTAATGATCTGGCTTATTATATCTCTAAAGTCCGGGATTACATCTTACTAGTGAACCCCTCACACAAAAGACTGAAGAAAAACGTCCAGACGAGGTTTTATGTCTTCTATAGCTTGGTTTTAAAGAAATGCTTTCTTTATTTCTTTTCATTGTTGTTTCAGCAAAGGGGTGAGCAGTAAACTTGGGGGTCACATACAAGTTTGGTTTCCCTATGGTTCTGAATATCTTCATCCAATTACTAATTCAAGAGAGGTTGATCTTGGACCCTCAACTCTCAATGTGCCCATAGCTGGTTTCAGGGGAGTCTGTGGACCTTCTGAAATGAATTGTATATAAAAATGTGTGTGTCTAAGCTTAGGGCATTTTTTTTTTTTTTTTTTTTTTTGAGACAGTCTTGCTCTGTGGCCCAGGCTGTAGTGCAATGGCACGATCTCAACTCACTGCAACCTCTGCCTCCTAGGTTCAAGCAATTCTCCTGCCTCAGCCTCTCGAGTAGCTGGGATTACAGGTACCTGCCTCCACCCCTGTCTAATTTTTGTATTTTTAGTAGAGACAGGGGTTCACCATGTTGGCCAGGCTGGTCTCAAACTCTTGACCTAAGGTAATCCGCCTGCCTCAGCCTCCCATAGTGCTGGATTACAGGCCTGAGCCCCTGCACCCGGCCAGCTTAGGGACATTTTTATTGGGAGAGGTCCATAATACTCATCAGATCCTCCAGGGGCTCTGGCCTCCTCCACTTAACTACTCCAAAGATTGAGGAGATTTGAAGATTCCCTAAGTTCACGGCACTAATGGTAAATTAATGGTAAATGTGGTGGGACTCCTCTTAATGGGAATGTGATATTGGGCAGGACACTTCACCTTGGTGGACTTTCATTTCCTCACCTATATATAGGAGATGGGCTATGAGTGAAAGAAAGAGATCTAAACTCTTCCTCTTCCAGAGTGGGATGTCAATAAATAATTCCCAAACCTAAAACAATCAAGGTAAAACAGTATTAGCATGTTATATGGAGATACGGAGATAATAGCAAAAGATTCATTTTAAAAAGATCCAAAGTGGTTGCTCTAGGGAGCCGTACACGGTTAGGGAATGTCAGGGAACTGAGGTTTTTGTTAAACAGCCTTGGAGAACCATCTGACTTTTTAAACCATGTGCAAGTGTAATTTGATAAAAATTACCAATTACATTTGAAAATTAAAAATGAAATTAATTACAAACACGGAGGCAAAGAAATGGAACCGAATAACAAAAAATATGAGATTTAACCAGCTTAAAAAAAAGAAGGCAAGTTCACTTTTTAACTTTTAAAAAACACAATTTGCTTGAGTAGGAAATGCCAGGAGTGATAAGTGACCAGATTGCTTGTCAGTTAAGTTTTACTGCAAACTAATTCCCACGAGAGAAACGCTTTTCCATCAGTACCCTTGCGGGTCGATAACCACGGAGACCCTGGGAAAAGTTGGGAGGGAGGGATTTAGGAGTTGCACAGTCCCCTCATTGGATGAGTCCCCTGAGACACACAGTGGGATGCGTCTCTACTCAGGGTCCCCTCCTCGGAGATGAAGAGGAAGGCCGGCAAGCAGGGTCACAAGAGCATCGTTCTGCACTTGTGAAAAAGACCTTTTTGACATAGGAACGAAGAACCTTTATGCATGAAGGGTGTGGAGTGGGAAGTAGTAGGTGACTTTTGTTCTATTTCTGGCAGGATTTTGCCTACACATTCCTACTACCCCTGGAATTCTAACTCAGATGTAGATAGCAGCTTCCTCAAATAGAACCTTTTTCCCAGCTGGGTGCTGTGGCTCATGCCTGTAATCCCAGCCCTTTGGGAGGCTGGGTTGGACAGGTCACTTGAGCCCAGGAGTTTGAGATCAGCCTGGGCAACATAGCGAAACTCCATCTCTATGAAAAATACAAAAATTAGCCAGGTGTGGTGGTGCACACCTGTAGTCCCAGCTACTAGGGAGGCTGAAGTGGGATGATTGCCTGAGTCCAGGAGGTTGAGGCTGCAGTGAGCTGCGATCACACCACTGCACTCCAGTCTGTGTGACAGAGTGAGATCCTGTCTCACAAAAAGAAAGAAAGAGAAAGAGAGAGAGAGAGAAAGAAAGAAAAAGAAAGAAAGAAAGAAAATAGAAAGAAGAGAGAGAAAGAAAGAAAGAGAGAAAGAAAGAGAGA
>NW_012100320.1:1213189-1221808 GCF_000951045.1 Mandrillus leucophaeus | reverse complement strand
AAAAAAGTTTCAATTTCTGGGCATCGACCTCCTTTTCAATTTCACTCATATCAAAATAAAATCTGTAGTATTTTCCGTTACTCATCTGGTTCCATTGTACTTACTTAGTGTGTTTTGTTCTTTGTAGGTTCCAAGTGGACTTATCTTGGTAAGTAGAGATTTTAAATACTTTTTTGTTTAAAAGAAAACAGAAATGGTTGTATTTAATGAGAAATACAGAAACTTCATGCTCTGTGGAGGTGATTTTGAGGGGTCAGAAGAACAGTTCTGGTATTCTAGAAAGAGAATACAAAGGCATCTCCTAGGAACGCTTCAACTTGGGTTGCGTACCACACTTTCTCCAGGCAGGAGAGCCTGCTCCGGACACTGGACTGTCAGTCATAGCGTCAAGCCTTCAGATTCCTGCAAGGATTTCTACCAAACCTCCAAGATTCGGAGGTAACTTGCCCCACCTCCAGACTGCAAGGGTCCTGGGCAGGAGAGAGCCTTTCTCCCTTGCAGGACACATATCCTATAATAAACAAAGAAGAAAGGGCTCCTTTCTGAAAGTTTGGCTCAGGTCCCAGAACTTAAGCTGTCAGTATGTCTAGAATTAACTTCTTGTTGCCATGATTGTAAGCTAGCGATGGATGAAGAGGTGTTGGTCAGTCCTTAGTGAAAGAGGGATGCTTGTCTTAAATGGAGCAAGAGGAACACGAAGTGTGCTTGTTGCCCGGGCTTTCTGTGGGACCGTCTCAAGAGCACGTTAGCCCCATCTGGCAGACCTGCCAGAGAAGCAGCTGGAAATCAGCTTAGCTGGAGAGTTGCAGTGAATTAGACATTGGTCACTGGCTGGAATGGATGTGGCAGGCCAGGCACCCGAGTCCCCTGGCAAGTGCGAGAGTGTTGATAACGTCTTGTTGGGGCACAGCCACAGAAGATGCACAAGACCGATTGTTTTGGTAGCAGAAGGGTGGAACTGACTCACTGGCACGGGAGACATTTTAAGCAAGTAGGGATGTGATCAAAGTTAAAGCCACGGGATGCAATGGCTGTGGGTGGGGACAGGTGGGAAGTTGATGACTACAGTGCAAGCACCGTCCGGAGAAAGATCTGATACCAATTTGCACAGGTCAGCCTTTGGAGGTTCACCAGCCCAAGATGCATAGAAAAGTCACTGAACTGACCAACCAGCTACCTACAGGCAAAGGTCCTCTCAGCCCTAGCACTGCATGGCTCCGTTATTTCTAACATCCCTTATGTACGTATTATGTGCACAGCCCATTGCCAAGTGGGTGGGTAATAGAAGGGTAGGCTGTGGTCCGTAGCTGGGAATTACTTAAAGCTCACAATTCAAAGCAGAACAGAATAGGTAATAATAACATCATAAACAAATGCTGCAGAGCTCTGAGTGCTCAAAGGAGGATGAGTGTGCTAGGGCTAGATGGTCAGGGAAGGCTTCCTGGAGGAGGAGGGCTTTCACCTGGGCCTTGGAAGATAAGGAGGATTCGGTGAGCAGGGAGGAGGTGCGGTTGGCCAAGGCGATAATGGTATCACATGAGCAGAAGCAAGAAAGAGTAAGGTGGTGTTCGAGGAAAGCATGTGGAAAAGGGTTTATAGGGGAGTCACTGGCTCTAAGGTCAGAGAGATAGGCTGGGTCAAACACGGGAGGTGTGGAGGGGCAGGGCAGGCCTTTCCCACTTTGTCGTGCTCCTGGAGGGGGCAGGGCAAGGAGTAAGTCTGTATTTTAGGAAGAGTTACTTGGTGGTAGGAGGTGGAGAGGGAAGGATGGGAGGGAGGTAGGAAGGTGTTCAGCCTTTGGAGAAACCCAGTTACGTGTCTTCACATCCAGTTTATAGTGGTGGCAGTGAGGGGGAAGGCAAGGCCAGGACAAGAGATCTGACAAAGTGAGAATGGCAGGTTCTGTGTGTGGGAGGTGACAGGCATGGAAAGAAGTGGCACTTGGGTTCTGGGCTTTATTCCGTATGATCCCCAGTGAGCCATTTCAGCCCTGGGACCTTACTTTCCCCATCTGGAACCTGGGTGAGGGGTTGTCTAGACCAGTGTTTCTCAGACTACGGCTTGGGGTCACGCACATCAGGATCACCTGAAATGCTTCCCCAAAATGCAGATTTCTAGGCCTTGGGCTAGGCCTGGGAAAGAGAGGGAGCCTGAAAAACCTGTATGCTTAACACACTCCCCGACTGACTGTTAGCTGCACTCTCTCAGAGAATCACTGACCAACAGTTCCCAAGATCTGTCCAGCCAGATCAGAGGAAACTTGCCCCACCTCTTCTGCTGGCCTCTCAGGTATGATAGAAACACAGATCACATCTCCACGGGGTCCTGTCTCTCTGTTACAGCCCACCTGGGCAGAATGAGATGGCCACAGGGAACAGAGACATTGTGTCAAGGTGTGGGAGGAAAATCTTTTTTTTTTTTTTTTTGGAGTCTCACTCTCACCCAGGCTGGAGTGCAGTGGCATGATCTTGGCTCACTGCAACCACTGCTTCCTGGGTCCAAGCAATTCTCCTGCCTCAGCCTCCCGAGTAGCTGGGATTACAGATGCCTGCCACTATGCCCAGCTAATTTTTGTATTTTTAGTAGAAACGAGGTTTCACCATATTGGCCAGGCTGGTCTCGAACTCCTGACCTCAAGTGATCCGCCCACCTCAGCCTCTCAAAGTGTTGGGATTACAGGCATGAGCCACTGCGCCTGGCTGGGAAGAAAATCTTAACTTCATCATGATGTGGTGTTCACTGAGGGCGGGCCTCTCAGTGCAGCCACATTGACCCATCCAGAAGCATTTCTTCCTGACCACTAGCTCTGGCCAGCCCTCTGTCCCTCTTGCCCCGCACAATTAGAGCAGCTCTTTGCTGAGGAAGCAGAGGGCAGAGTCTAATGACGCATGAACATGCATGGGGTAAGCACAAAGGCAAGTCTGGTTTTTATTAGTGACATGGGCACATGTGATGTGGAGGCAGCCCTCAGAGGGGACGTGTAGGAGAGGACAGAAGGAAGACAGCTAAGGAGGCAAACTCCTCCTGGGGTCCTGGCCAGCTCCTCCTTATGTCCTGACTGGCAGCTAGCACCTGTGCTCAGAGTTGCACAGGTAGACAGAGGGCCCAGCATAAGTGCTGGAGGGAAACAGTTTCCAAGCAGTAAGGGCCGCACTGAATGGGGCAAGTTCAACCAAAGGCTCCGTGCTGGTATTCCTTGGGTGCAGAACTCAGCTTCTCTGCACGTACACTGCTGAGTCATTCTCCAGGGGCCTCCCGCTGTCTGGCACACAAGGTATGGTAAGACTTCTAAAAGTACAAAAAAAGGGAGTTCTACCCCTACATCCTCATAGCTGAGTCACCAGGCTGACTGCATGGACGGCTCCTCCCTGGAGAGAGGACGACCATCTGACTGCCAAGATGGGGCCAGCACCACCTCTCTGCGCTCCTCCTAGGGTGCTGAAGCAGCAGTTGAAAGTCTGCTGGGCTTAGCATGGCTGAGGTGGCATCACTAGAGAGAGGCTGGGGATGATGTGACATGGACCCTCCCCGCCCGAAATCAGTCCTGCATCAATCCCGCTGAGCCTGGCAGCTTCACTTACTCTGAACTGAGGGCAGCTGCAGGTCAGGTTGTCATATGAGCTAAGGACAAACTCTAGCCGGCTAAGGTATCAGAATATGTGCCCTGTGTGGGATGAAGACGACCAGAAGGAGGCAGGAAGGGTTGTGGGCAGGTTCAGGTCCTTGGTGTGGGTGCTGCAGTCAGTTTTTGAGCATTCATCCAGCTGTTTGCTTATGGGCTACACACTTTTCTGTATTTCATATTCAATAAAAAGAGTTTAAAAGTTCCAGCTGGCTGGGACAGTCATCCTTACACTGACAGCTTTTTTAGTCCTTCCCCAAGAAAAAATCAAACCAAACCAAACCAAAACAAAACCAAAAAAAACCCCAAAAACAAAACAAACCAAAAAAAACCAAAACAAAACAAAACAAAAAACCCAGTGTGTTCAAAACACAGCAACCAGAAAGAATGACTGTATTGGAGCTAGACCCGAGAGCACATCATGCGATCTGAGAATGGGCGCGGTGTTTCATCCCTGATGATATCAGATACTGGCTTGCTGCTTCTTGGATGTAAGCTGGTTGAGAAACAGATGAAAATCCCTGTTTGCTCAAGATCTGGAAAGTCTTAAAGGCGAAGGGATGGCAGAAGAACATGGATGACAAGCCTTTCTCCTGCGGGGTGCGCCAACCCCTGTCACAGCCCCACAGGGCACCTGCGAGACCAGTCCCTCCATCCTGTTCAGGAAACCTTGGAAAGAGGGTGGCCTGGCTGGGGGTGCAGGGCGGCTGGCTGTGGCTGTGGCTGTGGCTGTGGTGGCACCTGCTTACAGGTCAGCCTGCCCAGTTCTCTGTTGTGGCGGGCCGGCCCTCGTAGCCCTCGGCTGTGGCAGGACTCGGTGTGACCCTGGCAGCGCTGTGCATTCCTTGTGCTGTGCTCCTCGGTTCCTCTCCCAGACAATAGATTGTCCGTCTTAAAGAATTTCCTTTGGAAATCAGAGTGAGATCCTCCATTGGGGCAAACCTCATTCTCATGTCCCTGAAGTCCTCCAGGCCCGCGCCTCCACCTGCCTTCTGTCCTGTATCTGGAAATATTTAGTTTCTGTAATGAACTTTCTTGGGGCTCCAGACACCCTTTCAACCTCTTCCCACACAGAACTAGAAATGGAATACATGAAAGGAGGCCAGGAAGCAAACTCTTGACTTTCTATTCTTCAGCAGTGATAAGGGCACTGTGTGACCTCACACCTGAATTGCAATATAAAAAGCAGGCTGCAGTGAGGGCTCAGGGGAGAACTCAAAACAGCAGAGAGCACCTGCAATTAATAGACCAAGGGCTCTTGTCTCTATCAAAGTAGAGAGGCTTGGCCATCTCAAATCACTCCAGCCACTTCTTGCCACGCCCAGCTGCAATCCTGAGGATGAATAGGGGTACAAAGTACTCTTAGGAGAGCCAGAAAACGCCAGACATGTTTTTCTTTTTCTTTCTTTTTTTTTTTTTTTGGAGATGGAGTCTTGCTCTGTCGCCCAGGCTGGAGTGCAACGGCACATGTTGGCTCCCTGCAACCTCTGCCTACCAGGTTCAAGTGATTCTCCTGCCTCAGCCTCCCAAGTAGCTGGGATTACAGGCACCCACCACCACGCCCGGCTAATCTTCATATTTTTAATAGAAATGGGGTTTCACTATGTTGACCAGGCTGGTCTCAAGCTCCTGACTTCAGGTGATCCACCTGCCTTGGCCTCCCAAAGTGCTGGGATTACAGGCATGAGCCACTGTGCCCAGCCCAGATATGTTTTTCTTTTCTTTTTTTTTTTTTTTTTTGAGACAGGGCTTTGTCGCCCGGGCTGGAGTGCAGTGGCATGATCTCTGCCCGCTGCAGCCTCCATCTCCTGGGCTCAAGGGATTCTCCTGTGTCAGCCTCCCAAGTAGCTAGGACATGTGCCACCATGCCAGGCTAATTTTTAAATTTTTTAGTAGACACAGGCTATGTTACCAGACTGGTCTCGAACTCCTGGCCTCAAATGAGCCCCCGACCTTGGCCTCCCAAAGTGTTGGGATTACAGGGGTGATTGCCGTGCCTGGTTTTCATACCAGCACGCCGAAACCCTATCCCCAAGTCCCACGGATTTCTGCTGAGGGTAGCGATCCGACCCCCTATCTTGGATTAAATCTGTGCTGTAGTTCCAGTTACTTCTAATTGAAGTTGTGACATTAGGGTCTGTCTGGATGTGGTAAGGCCTGCCCACTCATAGTTACTTCTCATCTTTCCTGAATTGCAGAATTGGGGTTTGTGTGTATCCTGGAGGCTCTTGGCCTGTGGCTGCCAAAACGCCTACATTTTGGTGTTCACAGCTGGCCTCACCAGCTGAGTAAAAACAGGGAAGCTAGCATTAGTTCCTAAAGACAGGCATAGTGGAACAGAGGATGAGGCAGAAAACCAGGAGGAAGAAGCAGAAACTGTACAGACCCCAGAACCAGGCGACCTCCATGGAAATACCTGCTAGGCGTTTCTGTCTGTGGGCCTTAGGAAAGTAACGACTTCCCTGAGCCTTGGTTCCTTAGCTACACGATCAGAATCATGGCGTCTACATCAGTGGTTCTCCAAGTGTGGTTCCTGGGCCAGCAGCATCAGCATCACCTGAGGCCAAATGCAAATTCTCAGCCCATCCCAGGCCTACCTCCTAACCAGAAACTCTGGGGAGCTGGGCCCAAGAATTTGTTTTAACAAGTCCTCCAGGTGATTCTGTTGCTCACTCAAGTTTGAGAATCCCAGCTGTGCTTCAGAGGGTTGTGGTAAGGATCAAATAAGATAACACATGGCGAGAGGCTCACACAGGGCCTAGCACATACTCACAAAGCTGATTGTCATTTCTTTTTCTTTGCCTCGCAGAGCTATGGTGCAGATTAAATGAACTAATATGGAGGGAAAGGCCTTGTAAACTCTATAGCACCAAACACATGAGAGCTCTGTTTTTGTTAGGAGGGGTTCTGCTTCTTCACACTTTTCTGAATTGTGAGTTTTTACAGCCAGGAAATACTCCTTTTATATTTTGAATAAACAAAAGGTATTTCGTTTTTGAGTAAGAAAGGAATGTAAAAAACACAAGGACTGCAAGCTCTTGTCCCAAGGGTCTCACAGGCCAGAATGTCCTTTCTAGCCTGGTCCTTCAGACCAAGGTGAAGTCAGGTCTCATCTGCCTGGTGCCTTTCTGGAATCCAGGAACCAGATATCTGGTTCCATAACCATGGCCGCCTCAGCCATGCTCCTGAAGACTCCCAGAGAGCAGGCAAATCCTCTGCTTCCCTGTCTAGCCCATGGGGGCTGAGCCTGGTTTGGGGTTCAGGAGTAGAGGCTTGAGCCTAGGAAGAAACTTGGGGTGAGCTATTTGGGTTCTGAGCTACACCAGCCTAGCCCCATGCAGCGCCCTTTTCCCACTGGAGCAGCAGCAAGCCTTGGAACCGCAGGTGCAGCGGGCTGGCAGGTGAGGAGGAAGGAGGAGCTGGGGGGCTGTCCTGCCAGGGCCCTTCAGGCCTCTGGCTGTGCTCCGACTTGCTACTTGCAGGTCTTGAGTCCTGGGCATTCAGGTGACAGCAGGGCACGGCTTCTCCAAGAGCCGGCCAGAGCCTTTGGCAACCTGTCCCCTTAAGAGGAGGAGCCAGCGGGCTGCCCTGTGAACCTGCTCAAAAGAAAGCTTTCAAGCGAAAAGCCTGAATTCAAAGCATGAGTGTGAAGGTGGCTGCAGGCAGGAGGGAGAAAGTCCTCGTTTTCCACGAGGAAGAGAAGAGGTCAGAGAATGTTTCCACGGGATCCTGCAGTCTCAGAAGGAACAGGGGCCTCTTTCCTGGTCCGTTACTCTCTTCCTCTGCAGGGGCAACTGCTGGGTGAAGGGTGTAGGCACCACGGTGGATCCCAGGCACCATGGCCAGACTCTTCCAGGGGCCACACCACCAGGCCAAGAAAGAGAGATTGCACCTGCTACAGTCAAAGGTCCTGTTTCATTGGTTCTGAGATGTCCACTTTCCTCACATTTTAGCATCTCTGAAGTTGGGATATATCGTGTTATCAATTGCATCGAGAAGCAATGAAATATGGTAGCTATTCCACAAATACAGAGAAGCACCATGTTAGATGCTAAGAACACACAGAAAGGGGCTGAAATGATTAATTTCAACAATACCGAAAACAGTGGAGGCAAAACGGTATAAAAATACGGCCAGTGTGCACCTGGTCTGACATAGCACAGAAGTATGATGGGGAATCATGGCAGCTCTTGAACTACAGCTTTTTCCAATTTGCACTTAATTCACGGTTCACATATACTTTTTGGTGATGTTGGGTCGTTATCACAAGCATGTAAAAACAAAGTAATTTAGGCACCAGTTTTTTTAGTTTATATAAGTATTCATTTAAGGAGAAAACTTTCTAATTACCTGACAAGCATTCAATTTATGCCAACCAGGAAGGAACAAATACTAGCTGCCACCTCCTTGAGTCTATAAAGGTTGACTCAGAGCTGGTGTAACTCCAAATACATGGATCACTTAGCTCATCGTAACTTTTTAAACAATTTTGCAATTATTAACTTGTGACTAGGTCAGCTATATGGATTCTGGGTGACATGGATGCAGCCCATCCAGTTCTCAGAATGATACCCGCAGATTCAGGACAAATGGCACATGCTGCCCCCTCCTTCTAGGACACAGGGCTCTGCAAAGCCTCCTCGGTAACGATGACAGTGAGATTTCCTTACATAAGGTCATGGTGGCATTGGCAGGTGGGGCCTGGTGCCTTCCCAGGGTGGCCCCTCGTTGGCACACCACTTTTCTGGAAACTCTATCAGAAATGGAGAAAGGAGAAAAGATGGAACTCTCAATGTCGTGAAACAAAGTTTTGAAGCAAGTATGAGGCAGTGTTTACTGTTTACTCTTTTGGCTTTGGTCACCAGGAAGCCCAGAGGCAAACTGATGTCTCCAACTTGAGCAAATGTCTATTCTTCTATGACCTGTAAATCTAAAGAAGCCACGTTGGCTGGGCACTGTGGCTCACGCCTGTAATCCCAGCACTTTGGGAGGCCGAG
>NW_012100320.1:1195567-1213139 GCF_000951045.1 Mandrillus leucophaeus | reverse complement strand
GGTGGATCACTTGAGGTCAGGAGTTCAAGACCAGCCTGGCCAACATGGTGAAACCCCATCTCTGTTAAAAATACAAAAAATAGCTGGGCATGGTGACGGGAGCCTGTAATTCCAGCTACTAGGGAGGCTGAGGCAGGAGAATCGCTTGAACCTGGGAGGCGGAGGTTGCAGTGAGCCAAGATCACGCCATTGCACTCCAGCCTGGGTGACAGAGCGAGACTCCATCTCAAAAAAAAAAGATTCCAAGCAAGGCAGCTCACACCTGTAATCCCACCAGCACTTCAGGAGGTTGAGGTGGGCAGATCAACTGAGGTCAGGAGTTCAAGACCGGCCTGGCCAACATGTGAAACCCTGTCTCTACTAAAAATACAAAAATTAGCCGGGCATGGTGGCATGTCCCGGTAGTCTCAGCTACTTGGGAAGCTGAGGCAGGAGAATCGCTGGAACCTGGGAAGCAGAGGCTTCAGTGAGCCAAGATCACACCACTGCACTCCAGTCTGGGTGACAAAGCAAGAGTCCATCTCAAAAAATAAAATAAAATAAACAAATAAGCCACCTTAGTGTTACCCTTCTAGCTTGGGGATCTTATTTCCTGATCCTGAGCCAAAACCTTGTAACAAATAGATTTCTGGATTTTCATCTAGAAAGAGCCTTAGACTAGTGGTATCCTCCATTTCACCACTCTTTTATTCTACCTTGCCCCCCCCCGACATGGATACCATAATTTGAACAGTTTTTAAACAAATTTATATAGTAATGAAATGGTTTAAAATTTCCCACTTGTAATTAATCAAAGGCAGATGTAAAAACCAACCAAAGTTTTCAACTTGCCTGAGATAAATGGTTCACATTCATTCCACAAATATTTATTGAGTGAATACTAAGCGCCAAATATTGGACTAAAGAAATGGATAAGTATGGGTGCGCAGGAAATGGTTGACAAGGCTTGGTCCCTACCATTATAAGACTAAGAATCTGGAGGACACAGCAAGTAAGCAGGGCCTTACAGTACAGAGGAGAGAGACCTCACCCAGTATTTTGGAGGAAAGGATTAAAGAAGGCTTCCTGGGGGAGGTGATGTCCAAGATGAGACCTGAAGGAAACGTAAGAGCAAGCCAGGCAAAGGGCAGGGGATGGGACAAAGGGACAGCCTGTGCAAAGAAGGAAGCTGCTATGTTCTGGAGATTACCGAGGACCTCAGTGAGGAGGGAAGGGGCTTGGGGCCAGAGCGTGAGGAACTGAGCCAACCAAAGAGCTGGGACCTCGTTCTAGAGGCAGCAGGGAACTGCAAGACCTGCTTTTTTTTTTTTTTTTTTTTGAGATAGTCTCACTCTGTTGCTCAGGCTGGAGTGCAGGGGTGCAATCTCAGTTCACTGCAGCCACTGCCTCCCAGTTTCAAGCAATTCTTGTGCCTCAGCCTCCCGAGTACCTGGGACTACAGGCACGCATCATCACGCCCAGCTAATTTTTCATATTTTTAGTACAGATGGGGTTTCACCATGTTGGCCAGGCTGGTCTCAAACTCCTGACCTCAAGTGATCTTCCCACCTTGTCCTCCCAAAGTGCTGAGATTACAGGCATGAGCCACTGCCACTGGCCCACTGCTGGATCTTCTAAGTAGAACATTGACAAACTGGGATTAACATTTTAGGAGGATCATCCCAGCTGCAGGTGGAGAATGGATTGAGTGTGAAACCCTGGAGGAAGGGAGACCAGAGGGATGTAGGGGGAAAGGGAGAGGATCTGGACCAAGGGAGGAGCAATGGGCATCCTGACCTTTTGATATAATTGGGCCAGAAATGTAGATAGTCAACATTGCAATTGCCTGGAGCAGCCTGATTGTGGCTGAATGCCCTGTCTCTGTTGGGCTTCACAAAGTATTCAAATAGGCACCCAGACAGCCATTATTGCCTAGGTGGACTCCAGGCAGGGGAGGGGAAGCTCATGTCACTAAGCCCTGCCCCTGTCTACAACTGAGGCCAGGAAAGCTCAGAACTGCCAGGTGGCTCCAGCAGCCTGAGGAGTAGAGTCAGAACTTGGGCCTCTTGACTGCTGCCTGGTGCTCTTTCCCAGTCCTTTGGTAGATGCTTGTTTTATGCCAGGCACTGTGTGCCCTGCACTACACCTCATGCCATTGAGGAAATGCAGGGATTTTTTTAAATGAGTAAATGGTGTAGATTTGCCAGGAACAAATTATGCCAAGTTCACTTGCTTTTCTTCTCCCTCTTCAGGATCAAAGGCTTAGCAGTTAAAGAAAACACAATAGACTTCATACCTGTTGACATAAATAAATATTTTACACTGTTCATTGTGACATGCTCATGGGAAATGTGGATCAAAGACCAGTGTGGCCGGGTGAGGTGGCTTACGCCTGTAATCCCAGAACTTTGGGAGGCTGAGGTGGGAGGATCACTTGAGTCTAGGAGGTTGAGGCTGCAGTGAACTGTGATTGTGCCACTGCACTCAGCCCCGGCAACGGAGAGAGACCCTGTCTCAACACAAACATACACACACACCAGTGCAGTTGCTAGGAAAACAAAATAGAATCCAGTCCTTGTTGCTGTCAGCAGCACGGGGCTGAAAGAGGTGCAGGGGTTCCTCCAGGAACAATCTGGAAACAGTGCCCTCAGGAACACGTCTTAGGAAGAGGTCGGGCAGCAGAGAGAGTGCAGTGATTAGCACTGGACAGGACCACATTGGAAGAGGGAACACAGAGGAGAGGCCATGCACAGTGCAGAGGCATATGCCAGAAATGTGCCTGGACGATGGGCCAGGACTGCAGGGCCTGGGCAGCAAGCCGTGATTCAGTGAGCAGATATCATGTGAGAGCAGCACACCGCCAAGGCAAGAGTCCAGGCTGCAAAGACTGATGGAAGAGGAGCGCCCACACCCCTCTATCTGTGTTCATCTGCGTATGTCTGTACTCTTAGATGCGTCTGTACTCACACATACTCACAGCTCCATCTCCTGTGCAATTTAACTGGGACCCAGCTTCTCAGCTGGTTTCCAAGTTACTCATATGTGCCTTTATAGCTCACTGCTTGGAACCGTGCTTGGGTGAAATCTTAAAGAGACTCCTCGTGGCAGTCTCCTAAGAGTCTCCCACTGTTTTTTGTTTGTTTGTTTGTTTTTCTACAGACGGGGTTTCACTGTTTCACTGTGTTGCCCAGGTGAGTCTCGAACTCCTGGGCTCAAGTGATCTACCTGCCTTGGCCACCCAAAGTGCTCTAAGATTGTGAGCCACCGCACCTGGCCAAGTCTCCCCACTGCACCTCCCCCCCTTTTTTTTTGAGACAGAGTTTTGCTCTTGTTGCCCGGGCTGGAGTGCAATGGCGTGATCTCGGCTCACTGCAACCTCTGCCTCCAGGGTTCAAGCGATTCTCCTGCCTCAGCCTCCCAAGTAGCTGGGATTACAGCCACGCACCACCAAGCCCGGCTAATTTTGTATTTTTAGTAGAGACAGGATTTCTCCATGTTGGTCAGGCTGGCCTCGAACTCCCAACCTCAAGTGATCTGCCCACCTCGGCTTCCCAAAGTGCTGGGATTACAGGCATGAGCTACCGCATCCGGCCAAGTCTCCCACTCTTGATAAGCCTTTTAGTGGAATGCTTAACTTGTACATCAGCAAGGATGAAGCAGGGAGCGACTCATCACTTAGTCGGACTGTATCTGCACAGATCCCTGGTCAGAAAACTTGTTATGCCCTGGTAAAAAGGTAAGAATTACAGGCATCAAATGTTTCCTGCCACATAACTGTCCCATGATGGTGTGGGTACTTCTTGGGTTAATAATCAAGTGTTGGCTTTCCTGCAAAGGCTGATTTTCACTTGTCAAATGATCACTGCTGAATTGTTTCAGTCAATTGTGGTTTTAGAGCTTGAGCCTGCTGCATGCACAGCAGTGTTCTAGGACTTCCAAGAGGAACAGGGGGTGAGCAAGGAGCCATTTGTACCCTCGAGGAGAGTTATCTAGAAGGAGGGTGTGTCTGCACAGCCTGGGGTCAGCGCCCCCACAGCAGCCGCATAGGCAGATGGATGCACACAGCCTGGCCCAGGGGAGGTGCTCAGGAAACACTTGTTGATGGATGAGGAAAGAATGGGCTATTTCTCTATTTATTTTTGGCTCTGGGACTCGGGGAAGGCACCAGAGAGAAGGTGACACTGATCTGGGATGGTCGGATTTCAGAGGTGAAACTGACCTGAAAGGAACTGCCACATCACCATGCGCATCTCATTAGAAGTAAAAGGAGACATGTAGGAAACCTTAGATTTGTTTTTGGTGAAGTGACAGAGATAATTTGCTCTAAAAGGTTGGAAACCAGCCCCTAAGAAAACAAGAAAGAATTGAGACCAATCAGCCCAGGAGGGCCTGGGACCCAGCATGCGTGAGAATCTACCTTGTCTAGACTCTGCTCTTACGCAGTGATTCCTCACAGCACCTGGTGAGATAGGTACTGCCACTTCCATTTTGTAAGTGAGGCCCAGAGAAGTGAAGAAATGTGCCCGAGGTCACATAGCTAGTCGGTGGCAGAGCTGTGATTGGCAGGTTGGTCAAATGCCTCCAAAGCCCTCGACCTTCCCATCTTGGGAAGGTCAACATCTCTAGAGATACTTCACGCATCTCTAGAGAAGGGACAGAAGTAGCCAGGATGAAGGTCTTCAGGTTTAAGAAGAACTATGAAAAAGCAAAATATTTTTGTTTTTGTGGTTTTTTACTATAAAGAAAAACGTTAAATAATAGCAAGAGTGCTATGGGTCAGGTATCAGAAAGAACATCCTTATTGTGAAAGCTGTTAACGTGAAACATTGAGCCAGCACCAGGTCAACATTCAGGGGCCAGTCAACCTTCACTTTAGTTTGGGCTCCATCCTGGGGAACTGCAGGAAGTTTCTGTCTTTTATCAGATCCCCTCTGTGGGTAATTTCCTGACTCCCCAGGGATTGTTCACGAAGTGGCTGGTTCTCCACTCCCTCCAGCTCTGGACCGTTGTCCAGGGTTTATCTGCTGGTCACCTCTCACCACCTCATAGCCGTTGCTACTGCCTGGGCTCTGGACCCTCCAAAGAGCATTGAGAGTCTGCTGTCATGGAGGATGTGAACTGTCACGGTTCAGAACTCAGGCTTGCTACTCACTGGCAGTGTGACTTTGGCCATATTAGTCAATCCTTCTGTGCCTGGGTTCCCTTGTCTATGAAATGGAACATAGTCTCTATATCGTAACATTGTTATGCAGATTGCAGTAATTAACACATGTTAAGCTTACAGAATGGCAGTTGACAAATTGTGGCCCATGGGTCAAATCCAGCCCAACACCTGTTTTATAAATACATTTCTTTGGAACACAGCTATGTTCATTTGTTTGCATATTCTCTGTGGCTGCTTTTGGGTGACAATAGCAGAGCTGGTAGTGACAGAGACCACAGGGCCTGCAAAGCTTCAAAAACTTACTCTCTGGCCTTTTGCAGAAAAAGTTAGCCAACCCCTGATAAGAACAATGCCTGGGACATAGAAAGTGCTCATTAAATGGTAACTTAAACAAAGAAAAGGGAAAGAAACCTCACTAGTTCTTGGAGTTTCACAAAACTTGAATGAGGTCCTGTGATGACTGCTTAGACAATGACAACCGAAAAGGAACATCTAACACAGCCGCTTGTGTGATCAGTGCTCCCTGAGGGCAGTGATCACGTCCTGCCTCCTCAATGCCAGGAGATGCTGCCATCATGCTGTGTTCCATGGACTGTAGTCCCTCCTGACTGTGTTCTCCCACCACTCTCTCCTGACCCAGAGAATGACCGACAGGGAGAATAGCCAACTCCTTCAAGATCAACCTCCGCTATGGGGCATGCTCTGGTTCCTCCTTCCTCACGGCCACGAGGGGACAATCACAATAGTTCAGTCTCGACCTTCCAGTCTCTTCCCTGTGGACATTTTGGGCAGGATAACTCTCTGTTGTGCAGGACTGTCCTGCGCATTGCAGGATCCTTAGCAGCCTCCCTGGCCTCTGCTCACTAGATGCTAGTAGCACCCTCCAGTTGTGACAGCTGAAAATGTCTTCAGACATTGCCAATGTCCCCTGAAGGGCAAAATCGCCCCAGTTGAAAATCACTGGCTTAGTCTAAAATAACATCACAGGTGGAGCAACAGCAATCCGGTCTAGGATGGCTTAACTTCATCCTTAGAAAAACAGTGTTCTTTGCAAAGGCACAAACCTGCTAAAGATGCATCCAGTTTGTATTATTGTATCATTAAACAGAGCGCAGAGCATCTCAGCTCGAAGCAGCAGCATCTGGACTGCTCCATCAGGGGCTACACTTCCGCTGGGCAGCTCCCCGCCTCACATCTGTGTAGCTAGGAGGGTCTATCAAAGAGCTGCCTTCCATAGCCCAGAGAGGGCCTCCCGCAGAGTGTGGAAGATGCTTGCGAATCCCCCCACCCTTGGCCCCATGCTAGCTTTCCAGCTTCACTGTATTTACATCCGACGCCACCTCAAGTGTCAGGAAGAAACTGTTGACAGCTTTAAAATAATAGTTTATTCACCGATTCCTTTGTTCTCTCCTCTAGTCTTTAATGAATCCCTTTGTGGGCTGGTCACAGGGAACCAGAAACAGAGCCCTTTCCTTCAATGGGCTGGTAGGTGAGGGGGAGGTAGACATATAAGCATTACAATGAAGCACATTAAGTGCTATGATGACGTATGCTGGTGTTGTGGAACACAAAGGGGACAAATAACCTCAATTCGGGGGCATGCATGGCTGTCAGCAAAGGCTTGCCTGAGGAGCTAATTCTGGAAACACACAGGAGTTAGCAGGGCACGGAGAATATGCGAGTATTTATGTGCATGGGTGGTGTGTGTTTTAGGGATGAGGTTGGCATCCCATTGCAGGCAACAGAGGCCCCAAAAAGCAGGTGACAGCACGTGGCCCAATTAGAGAATCAGCAGCCTAGTGTTTGAGGGGTGGTGTTGGGAGACAGTTCTCCGTGGGTCTTTCATGTTTCAGCATATCTGTGAACAGAGACACCAGACAGGTTTTGTTCCAGACTTGCTTTTAAAGAATGTTGATGTAACAAACAGTTTTAGATGATAGTGACAATATCTCCCTGCAGGTCAAAGAGCAGATTTATTTGCTGTCAGTATAATAAAGATCATGTCTCCTTTCAGGGGTAAATGTTAGACAGGTTTGCTAGCTGCCACCTTTAAAAGACTGAGGTTTCCCGAACCTTGAGTTCCTCAGCCAATGATGCTGAGCAGTTTGCATGTGCCAGCATCACTTGGTCCACATATTATTCTGTGGAATTGTGGCTGGGGAAACAGGTGCAAATGTTACTCTGGTTACTGCTGTGAGTATTAAACTGAGGTCCTATGATGACTGCTTAGACAATGACAACCTGAAAGGAATATATAACACAGCTGTTTGTGTGATCAGTGCTCCCTGAGGGCAGTGATCACGTCCTGCCTCCTCAATGCCAGGAGATGCATCCTTTGTCTCTGACCCAGGCATCTCATGTCTTCTGCCAATATCCATGAAACTGGCAGACTAACTTGTCAGCTGCAAGCAGGATAAAAGCTCTGACCCTCCGCACTTGTGGACAGGTGACGAGTGGGGAAAGCAAAGCCTGGAGAAGTGAGCGGGATTGTGAGGGTCTTGTGTGCTACATGACAGAGCTTGACATTTATCTCAAGGAACCACTGAAGAACTTTCAGCAGAAAACTGTCTGGATCTAGTGTGCACTGTTGTGGAGAGTGGAGAGCTGGAGGGTGAACCTGGAGAAACACGGCCAATGAGGGGTACAGCTGTGGGGCAAGTGGTCTGAACAAGGGCTGTGCCAGTTGGGAGAGTGGTGGCCAAGTTTAAAACAAACTTTGTACTACCCTTGATAGCATTTTTTTTTTCTGATCCAGGATTCAATCCAGATAGCATTTATCTGTGTTCTCTCTTTAGACCTTTTATGCCCTTGACATTTCTGAGGCATGTAGAACAGACCTTGTAGCACATAGCATATAGATCTTATAGAATGTCCCTCGATTTTTATTTGTCTGAGGGTTTCTCAGGACAGGAGTGAGGTTGTATGTGTATATATGTGTGTGTATGTGTGTGTACATATATATGGTTAGGGTTAGGGTACATATACATATACACAGTAGAGCGTGAGAGAGAAAGCAAGTGTGCAAAATATTAACAACTGGTGATTCTAGGTGATGACTGGAAGTGAGGGTTGAAAGAGAGGAGAGAAACGAGTTAGCTATGATCACCAGGCATTTGGTGTGGTGGGTGGTATTACCAGCTGACATAGAGAGTTGAGGGGAGCTTTGGAGGGAGGAAGGGGGAGGAAAAGATGGTGAGTTTGGTTATTTTAAAAAATGATTTGCCTGCCTGAGTCCCCTTCCAGCCATGTCTGGTTTCAGGATCCCATGGATTATCCAAAGGGAGTACCCAGTAGGCAAGTGGTCTGGAGCTCAGAGGAAACCTGGGCAGGTGAAGCCATGGGAGGGGACAGCTTTGCCCCAGGGGAGTGTGTCTGTAAGAAGGAGAAGGGGCCAGCGATAAAACCACCATGACAGCTGGCATTGAGGGGCAAATGGCCACAGAGATCTGAGAAAGGGCGGGGAAATGGGAGGACAATTCAGCAAAGCAGGGTCCCCAGAAACAGAGGCTTCAGAAATCGGGAATTGGGGGTTAGTGCCACCAAGGTCAAGGGCTGCATGAAGTGCGAGGGCTGAAGAATCTATGTGGACTCAGTGGGACGTGGGCGTGGAAGAGCAGGGAGGTCTGAATGGGAAGTGGAGGCACAGATGCGGGCATGCACACAGTTCTTTGAAGATGCTCAGCTGAGGAGACGAGAGTAATCAGGTCAGGGGCAAAAAGGGGTACCCGCCTGAGGAAGTAGACGTTGGATGTCCATGGCTGAGAGTTAGTTCAAGGTCACATTCAATTTAGATACCCCGACTTCCCCCTGGCCTCCTGTCTAAATGCCAAATCAAGTCATGGCTTCCCACCTACTGCTTCACACTCTTCACAAAGGTGAGTGCTGGGAAGGCGGATGGGGAGAGGGAGCGTTTTCTTGTCAGCCAGGGGAGACGGCAGTACCAGTGATGAAAAGCACCTGTGACATTTTCAAGTCTCGTTCTCTGCCAGGAAAGGAGCCTGTCACAAAAGCAGCCTCTGCCCACAGTATTCGCTCTCCCACTGGTTTCCTGTGAGCGCCAGGGAACATTGCTATATCACCCTGTGTGGAATATGGCTTTATGATCATGATCATTTGAAGTTCTCTCTTTTCACTCAAGAGCTTGTCGCAAATCATAGCCTCATTGACCCCAAGTCCTCATTTTCTGGAAACCAGGCTGTATTTTCTCCGTCTGCCTTTCCTTCCAGCTGCCTCGCAGCACTCTGCACCGCTTATTTTCTAAAACTCAAACAGGAGAAACACCAACATTTTATTTCGGTCAATAACGATTTTACACCAGAGAATCTGTAGCAATTTAACCAGAGTCAAATATTTAAACTACAATAAAATGCAATCCTACGAATGAATAACCAAATTGTGGTATATCCATAGAATAGGATATTATGCAATCATAAAAAGGCATGAAGGCCATTTGTATTCCATAGAAAGGAATGCTACAACATGGATGAACCTTGGAAACATTATGCTAGATGAAAGAAGCCATCTGCAATTGACCATATATTGTATGATTCTGTTTATATGAACTATCCGGAAGAGGCACATCCACAGAGGCAGAGAGCAGATCAGTGGTTGCCAGGTGCTGAGAGCAGGGAGAGTGGGAAGGGACTACTTCACAGGTATGAGGTTACCTTTGGGATGATGAAATGTTCCAGATCTAAGTAGGGGTAATGTTTGCACAGCATTGTGAATATACTAAATTTTACTAACGGTAGTTTTATGTTTTATGTATTTTACCACAATAAAAAATTAATTAAAAAAAAAGAAAAGAAAGCAACTTCGCCCTGAGGCCAGAGAGAAAAAGGGCTTGGTTCTGCTCACAAGAACCACAAGGCCTTCAATGTGATGAGGGTTTCACAGCAGCTCTTCTTTGCTTTGACTGCACATGAGAATCATGTGGGCAGTTTTTTAAAGCCCCTCCCACCTCAACACCAAGACCAATTAATCCTGATCTCAGGCACTGCAGCTGGGAGCAAAATCAGGAGCTCTTGGAGATTCCAGTGTGTAGCCGCAGTTGAGAAATATGGCTCTGGGCTAGGGGTTCTCCACATGTGGTTCCTGAACCCAGCAGCAGCAGCAGCAGCACCTGGGAATGTGTTAGAAATGCAGATGCTGGGGCTCTGTCCATGAAGTACTGAATCAGAAACTCTGAGGGTGTGGCCCAGCAGTCTGTGTGGGAACAAGCCCTCTAGGAGATTCTGATGTGTACTCAAGTTCTGGCAACCACTATTCAAGTCTAGGCCAAGTAAACTACAGAGTTTTTCTCAACCAGTGAGTAGTCACTGAGCATCTGCCATAAGTTTGGTTCCATAAAGGGTGTCGTGAAAATAAAAAGACCTATCCCAGCTCCTCTCAAGCATCTGGCGGGTTAGATTCTTGGAAAAGAAATGGTGCATTAAAATGAGGTGAGCCTTTCTATGGCTAAACAATATTCTATTGTGTGTCTGTGCCACATTTTGTTTATCCATTCATCTGCTGATGGACCATTGACTTATTTCCACCTTTTGGCTAATAGAAATAATGCTGCTATGAACATGGGTGTACAGGTATCTCTTTGAGTCCCTGCTTTTAATACTTTGAGATCTATACCTAGGATTAAAATTACTGGATCAGGCGAGGCGCGGTGGCTCACACCTGTAATCCCAGCACTTTGGGAGGCTAAGGTGGGTGGATCCCTTGAAGTCACGAGATCGAGAGTGGTGAAACCTCGTCTCTACTAAAAATACAAAAATTAGCCAGGTGTGGTGGTGTATGTCTGTAATTCCAGCTGCTTGGGAGGCTGAGGCACGAGAATTGCTTGAACCCAGGAGACAGAGTTTGCAGTGAGCTGAGATCACACTGCTGTATTCCAGCTTGGGCGACAGAGCATGAGACTCAAAAAAAAAAAAAAAGAACTGCTGGATTATATGGCAATTCTATTTCAACGTTTTAAGGCACCACCAAACTATTCGATGTTCCCACCAACAATAAATGTTTGAGATAATGAAAAAGTTCTGTTATGTATATTTTACTACAATTTTTTATTTTTTATTTGAAACAGTTACTCAGGCTGGAGTGCAGTGATGCAATCTCAGCTCACAGCTACCTCTGTCTCCTGGGTTTAAGCGATTCTCCTGCCTTAGTCCCCCAAGTAGCTGGGACTACAGGCACGTGCCACCATGCCTGGCTATTTTTTGTGTTTTTAGTAGAGATGGGGTTTCGCCATGTTGGCCAGGCTGGTTTCGAACTCCTAGCCTCAGGTGATCTGCCCTCCTCGGCCTCCCAAAGTGCTGGGATTACAGGCATGAGCCACTGTGCCCGGCCAACAGTTTTTAAAAAGAGATTAAGCCATGAAAACATGGTTAGAAAAGGAAGTTATGTTTCTCATGGTCAACACTGAATAAATATCACTTCAAACACTATATTTAATCATGTAAATGTTATGCATATAACAGTGCATGAAAAAGATGGTTTCTGCAGTCCTTTCCGTGCAGAGATGGTTATCGGTCCTTGCCTGAGCCTCGAGCGCCCTATTTTGAATATTGTGTTGAAAAAAGATAGAGCAGGATGTCTTGCGAGGGCGGTGGCTACAGGGCTCTGCTGTGGACTTAGCACTTTCACATCTAGCACGATTCCTCACATGATTTGGCCAAGGAAGATGAAGGAGGATAACACGTGGTTAGCACTGAGGGGGGGCTCAGGCCTGGCTAGTTTTCATGACAGGGGTTAGGCTGTTCACATGTCAGCAGTTTGTTTAACTTAGTGGTTTGTTGTTGTTTGTTGCTTAGTTGGAGAGTCATTTGTTGAACGCCTCCGTGTGCCAGGCTCTGTAGCAGGAGCCAGGTACACACACACACACAGAGTGAGCTGACAGCGTAGTGCAGCGCTTCTCAGCCTCAGCCCGCAGCGGCATCACCCGGCAGCCGTGTCCAATGGCAGATGCTGGGCGCCACCCCCAGAGTGTCCGGTTCGGAGGCCTGGGTTAGGGCCCGAGACTCCGCGTTTCGAACAAGTTCCTAGGTGGTGATGATGATGCTTGTCTGGAGCCACACTTTGAGAACCACTGGACTACTGGGGTGGAAAGGCAGACAATATTGTTTTGATCAGTGTGGCTGCTGCAGTAGAAGAGAAATGCAAAGGCTGTATAGCAGCACGGAAGAGGGGAAACCCTTTACCCTGCCCCAGCGGGCAAGAGGGTGTTTCAGGGAGACGTGAAGCAGCTTGGTGTGTGCGCAAGATGCAAACAGCTCAGCGCTGCTGGAACGAAAAGGAGGGCTGGGAGCAGACACAGAGAAGTCCAGAGAGGTGGGCAGAGCTTCTCCACGATGAACATACTCTAAGGCCACAGGTCGTGGGAACCTAGGAGGGGGTTAGAATTGGAGAAGCAAAAGCAAATAAATCATCACCCTTTACCTTTGGCAGCCTGGAAGCCCCACCCGCCTCCCTGTAATAAACCTCGCCTCCAGAAGGAACCCCACGCAGGCCTTGACACGGGTGTGTAAATGACTGCGGAGCCTTTTTGTCCCCGCCTCATCCCCCACCCAGCAATATTAGACGGGTATTATTGGCGGGGTGGAGGAGAAGGACTTCCTGAGGGCGGGTGGAGGGCTGAGTTGGCAGCCCCAGCCTTATGGTTCACCTATTCTGGCCTCCAGCCTGCACTCCTGGCCCCCACAACCATGGCTGGATGGGAAATGATTCCCATCTCTCTCTGTGTTAATACATCCATCAGTCCTGCTCCTGTGACTAGAGCCACAGAGAACACAGCTAAGCCACAGGACTCAGAGGGGACAGCAGCCTTCATGTCCCCTCCAAATCCATCGGGAAACCAGGCATCCTCAGGATGGTGTCTGCGTGTAGAAGCCACTTTGTTGTTGTTGTTTAGAGATGGGGTCTTGCTGTGTTGTCCAGGCTGGTCTCAAACTCCTGGGCTCAACTGATCCTCCTGCTTCCCCAAGAGTGGATTTGGGTGGATTTTACCAAGCCCAAGTCTCAACCCTCCTTCTCCAGCTGACCCAAACAAAAATGGAAATAATAAAGACAAAAGTTTGATGTAAAGTGTGGATTAAAGCATCTTTAGAAAATGTGTTTATTTTTATTGATCTATAATGTAAAATCTAAGGAAAAAGAGTGGCTGCTATGGCAGTCCAGCTTTGAGCTTTATTCATAATAAGTAACCCTCACCCTCTAGCCCTCCCTCACTGTCCCAGGACCACCTCTGATTCGGTGGTGACGCTGACAAAGGAAAAACTCTTAATGCCAGTTTGATTCCTTGCCCTCTGTTTGTACATAATAAAATCATAAGACCTCACCCATCGATTATTAACCCATGCCCCTGGTCACCTCCTTTCCTTCTAGGCAGGACATTGGGGTTTATGACTGTGCCTCTCCACCTACCAGGCAGGAAAACAGGTAGAATTCAGCAGGTTGTGGCCTTCTGTGCGGGGGGTCAGTCCCTTACCAAGGTGATGTGGTGGGAACGCCACACTACTGACTGGCTGAACCCACTGGGTTTTTATGAGATGTAGATATTTTAATCAGCTTCAGAAGTGAACCGCAGGACCTATAAATGTCTTTTAAACATGTTTTTAAAATGTAGCTTCTAGGCTGGGTGCAGTGGCTCACACCTATAATCCCAGCACTTTGGGAGGCTGAGGTGGGAGGATCGGTTCAGCTCAGGAGTTTGAGACCAACCTGGGCAACATAGCAAGACCCCATCTCTTAAAAGAAAAAAAAAAAAAAAGATGGCTTTTACATGCAGACACCATCCTGAAGATTTCTGGTTTCCAGATGGATTTAATGGGACATGAAGGCTGCTGTCCCCTCAGAGTCCTGTGGCTTAGCTGTGTTCTCTGTGGCTCTAGCCACAGGAGTGGGACTCTTGGATGACCCCCAGAGAGAGGCAGGTACTAGTCCCCCAACAGGAAGACCTTTCTAACAGATGGAGGAATGTACACGAGCAGGTGTCAATTGATCCCAGCTCAGCCTTGGCACACGGCAGGACCCAGACCTGGCAAAGGAAGGCCGGATGGATCCCAGGCTCTTTCTGAGTCAATGCATCACACGTCCCTAGAATATACCAGCTCTCCACGGCAGCAGGGCCTCTGAGCTTGCTGGGCCCTCTCTCATGAATGCCATTCCTCAGGTTTCACTCATGGTTGGTTCTGCTTGTCCTTTAAATCTCAGCTTTAATGGCACCTCCTCCGGGAAGCCTGCCTGCATCATCCGCTTAACAGGGATCCCTCCGTTTTTCTGTTGCAGCCCTTGTTTAATTCCTTCGCAGCGCTGATTGCAGACTAATTATTTCCTTTGTGCATTGGTTTACTTGTTATTTATTATCAGTCTCTTACACTGAACTGTGAGTGCCACGAGGTCAGAGACTAGAGCTGTTTTGTTCTCCATTGCATCTTCAGCACCTGGTACAGTGCCTGACACATACTAGACACATTTGTTGAAGAAACGAATGCATTAACTTCAAAATTAAATTGTACTCTAAGAAGGAGAGCATTTAGAGAGTTTTCTCCTTCATTCAACATTTGAGTACTCGTTTTTTATTGCAAATACAATCCATCGTATTAAATGTATATTCAAATTTGGTAGATAATTTTTGATCATTTTCATATAGATATACATGCCTTTTATTATGGTCAGATCTCCTTACAAAACAAATTTTGAAGGACTAACCAAAAGCTATCATTGTCCTGAAATGTTGCCTATTTGTTGAAAAAGGATGTGTCATCATCTAGAATGTGTAAACTTTGCCATTACAGCGGTATCCGTTGGGGCAAGTTCTGTTCTGACTGCGTGTTGGTAGCTGGCCCAAAGAGATGTGCCCTGGAACTTGGGCCCAGGCAACTTCTCCAGGAAGGTGCCTGCAGTGAGCACTGACACAGACCCGGGGGGTCCACCTCAGAGTATGACCTCCAAGAAGTGTTATGGGGCAGAATTAATGTTGACCCCGGTGGCTGGATCCCCCCCCAGTCTTCCCGGGGCTACCTTTCACCAGTGAGCCCCTCTTTCTTCTGTCTCCAACCTTCCTTCTGTGCTCTGTTTTGCCATCTGCATAGCAGTTTGCTGAAGCCTCTTCATAAAAAACAAAAACACAGGCTGGGTGCGGTGGCTCGCACCTGTAATCCCACCATTTTGGGAGGCCAAGGCTGGTGGATCACTTGAGGTCAGGAGTCTGAGACCAGCCTGGCCAACATGGCGAAACACCATGTCTACTAAAAATATAAAAAATTAGCCAGGCGTGGTGGCAGGCACCTGGAATCCCAGCTACTTGGGAGGCTGAGGCAGAAGAATTGCTTGAATCCAGGAGGCGGATGTTGCAGTGAGCTGAGATTGCGCCGCTGCACTCCAGCCTGGGTGACAGAGCAAGACTCCGTTTCAAAAACAAAAACAGAAACCAAAACCAAAATCCTTCACATTACCCTCACCTTACCATCACCACCACACATACACTCTTCTCTCCTCTCTTTATGGCTAAATTTCTGAAATGAGCTTTAAAAACCCTCCACATCCCTTCAAGGATGTGTTCAGACATGAGTAGGGATATGACGTAAAGTTCTGGTCTTCCTAAGATCTTTGAAACTCATAGTCTGAGCTCTAGTCTGTAATAGGCTTCTGTACTAGTCTGGCGCTAACAGTCACAGGCGAGGTATGCTAACAATCATCGCTGTGCTTGCTAGTGTGCACAACCCGAGTCAGCTGGCCAAGAAGTTCAAGCCAGGGACGAGAAAGCACTGGGGTAGCTTTGGCAGGACCTGAGCTGGACTTCGAAGAGTGGACGAAATTTGCAAAGGTCCAGAGGAAAGAAGAGGGCATTTGAGCAGAGTTTTTTCATAAGGGCATTTGTGAAGGTGGGTTGGCATAGCCTGCTCTTAGGCTCAGGGAGTTGGCTGAACCATGGGGCAGGCTGGGGCGGGATGTGGGGGCCTTTGAAGACTTTGACACGTTGGGGCACTTCAAGGCCATGAAAAACAGCTAGGCTGTGCTTTGTGTTGGTGGGGTGGGGCAGGGCGTGCTAGGGAGGAAGGGAGTGTACAGATGGGTGGTGGGGTGGTGCCACCCAAGCCAGGCTGTGACAAGATTGATCTGGTTACTGCAGGAGAGCCAGTCTGGCAGTGTAACAAGGAAGGCTGAGACTGGTTGCCTGTGGGAAGCCTTTGCAGTGCGGCATGGCGAGGGCCTAACCCGTGGAAACATGGGAGTTCATGACCCACTAAGAGCAAAGGATAGACCGAGCTGGCTCTGAGATATTGAGCCTTGGAGGAGTGGGGCCCAGGTGTTCTCTGATGAGGCATTCCACCATCAAGCTATAATCTAGGCCATAACACATCCTCTAATTGCAATATTGCAAAAAATACATGGACTGTATTTGAACCCTGAATTTTACAAACAAACTGTTAAAAAGTTATGACCTATTTAAAAGATTTTGAATTCTAATTAAATTTGATAATCTTAAGGTATTAAGTGTTAACTCTCTAGGTGTGGGTATGGTACTGTGGTTTTAAGAGCCCTTATGTTTTAGAGAAACATACTGAAATATGTACAGATGAAATATATCTGGATTTGTTTCCAAGTTATCCAGGTAGATAAGGGGAGAATGGGCTTAGCATAGATGAGACAGGACTGTTTGTGAATTGTAAGCTGTCCAAGCTGGGTGACATGGGGTTCGTTTCTCTCCTCTCTCTATGTTGTATACATTTGAAATTTTCTGTAAAAACATTCTGGTCCTTGGATAATGCAGGTCCTACACCCTGGGCCTCACGATTCCCAATCAGAAATCACGAGAGGCATTTTGAGCTGTGCCATGTTAATCTCTTGTTACCTTTCAAAACGGGAATTCTGGCCACTTCTGTTTTGCCTAGAGCAGGAAAAACGCATAGACGGGGAAGAAATAATGCCTTGGCTTTATTTGGAAAAACAAACTGTGAGAGACACGTGATCCCCCTGTGTCAGAATCATGGGAGGAGTCCAACCAACTGGAGGCAAAGTCAAAACTCAGAAGAGCAAAGGCACATTTTTAGCTGGAAATAGATGCTTCTTTTAGAAGAGTCAGTCCCAGTGGAGGATTTCTGGCAGCGGAGCACTTGGCATGAGTGTGAAAGCTGAGACCGAGTTGAAAAATGGTAGCCCAGGGTGTAGCGGCCAGCATAAGGCCAGCGCTATGCAGTAACATGTCACAGCTCAGGGAACAGAAAGGCCTGCTGTTGTCACCTCTGATATTGGTTGTCCCGGTGCCCACCCTCATGGCACCTCTATCTCTCACATGCCACAAAGACAGGAGGCTGCTCTGACAGTGTCATGCGGTGGGAGGGCCTATGAACTTCCTTGGCAGGCCATCTCCCAGGCTACAGGGCAGAAATCAGATTTCTTTTTCTTTTCTTTTGGTTTTTTTTTTTTTTTTTTTTT
>NW_012100320.1:1182220-1195486 GCF_000951045.1 Mandrillus leucophaeus | reverse complement strand
TCACGCCATCCTCCTGCCTCAGCCTCCCGAGTAGCTGGGACTACAGGCGCCCGCCACCTCGCCCGGCTAGTTTTTTGTATTTTTTTTTTTAGTAGAGACGGGGTTTCACCGTGTTAGCCAGGATGGTCTCGATCTCCTGACCTCGTGATCCATCCGCCTCGGCCTCCCAAAGTGCCGGGATTACAGGCGTGAGCCACTGTGTCCGGCCCAGATTTCTTTTTCAATGAGTGGCCCCAAACAGAAGCCATTTGCACACAGGTAAGCTAGAAAGCTAGGAGGGTACATTTTGAACCTGAGCAAGTGATCTCATTTCTCCTCCTCTTTTTTGAGGAGAAGAAATATATGAGGGAATTAAGGTGGGCGTGCATTCCTTGGGAAAGGAGCAAGCATGAAAGAGGTGTTGAGAGTTCCAGTTAGTAACATGTGAGGGCCCGCTCTGCGCCAGGCACTGTGGGAAGTGCAGCGATGGATGAGCCGTGGTCCTTGTCTTCAAGGAGAGCGTGGGGGAGCCAGGAAATTCCAGGTGCACAAAATCTCCTAGATAAATACTGAAGGACACATAAGTCCTGTGACCCAAGCGAAGTAACTGTTACTTAGCCAAAGTCAAACTTCGGGCAAATCACTTAAATCTCTACTTTTCACCTATAAAATGGTGTAATTCTTGCCTTGCTTACCCCATCAGGTTATAGAGTTATAAGGATCAAAGCTACTACAATAAAATAACAATGAGAAGGAGGGGAAGGAGGAGGAGGGAGAGGACGAGGAGGAGGAGACAAGGCTTTCTTGACCTTGCTGACCTACAGACCTGTGACTGGTGCCCAAGGACGAACTCCGCTGTGGATGGCAGCCAGGACCAGGGCACGTTCCTGATGCACATGGCTGTCCACTCCCAGCCAGTCCTGGAGCACTGGTGCCCTGTGCCCTCTTTCCCAAAGCTGGTTCCCCTGGGCACCTTGTCACAGGCCCAGTAGCTGCCTTGACATGAGCAACCTCTCTGACTCGTTCAAATTCGCCTGACAGATGGTGAAGGTGCTTAGTCCTAGTATTCTTAATAAATATCAGAGCTTAAGAGCCAGAAGGAAGCTTCCAGAACGTAGCATCCACACACATCCCGTCCCCACCACCACCCCCACCATTTGTACGAAGGGCAATGGAGGCTCCAGCAGGGAACATAACCCACTGAGGTACTGGGACAGCTGATGCTGGAATCTCATTCTCTGGACTCCCCTGGTCCAACATAGCTGCTTCTCTTTCCAAGAAAGGTTTTTCCAACACCAACTCTACTGCCTTTAATATCCTTAGTCTTTCCTGCCCCCAAATACCTCATTTGGTCCTAACTTCCAATAAAGTGTATTTAGGGCAAGAGAAAAAGGAAACATTCCCCAAGTCACATTTTCCCAAGCCCTCTGTTCTTTTTCATTCTTCGGGAAAGTGATTCCTAAATGCCCATGAGGGCATGTGACCCTACTAATAATATGGGTTCACAGAGACGAAGATGAGGGGTTCCTATCTTCACGAGGCTCTTGTTTAGTTAGCAGTAAAGTGCCCTCTTGATGAAAGGTTTTTGAACCCCCGCTACAGGAAAAGAAAACCCTTCCAATCCAGTTCCCATTAGTCATGTGTGCAAAGAGAAAGCTTCTCATTGCTACATCTCTTTGCTTTGAGTTTTTTGCATTCATGCCTGGCTGGCAGCTTCCGCCCTGCTGGCTGTGGGCCCAGGCAGTATTGAGAGCACAGGAAAGGCTGACAGCCTCACTTAGGGAGTCTTACCCTGCGCTGTGTCTCTTCCTGACCCCGGGGGTCTACATGAGGTCTCATGGTTGCTTCACTCTGCTCCCTGCTGCCCCTAAAGTATTCGGTTTGCCCCCCAGCTGAACGGTTGTCTTACTCCAGTTTGGCCCGGAGTGCCTGCTTTGATATCCTCCAGACTCCCTCTTCCCTAGTCACCATCTTGGTGTAGTTGAGTTACTTTGAGGCCTTGAAAATAAGAAGAGTATAGCTCAGTGGAGACTCTGGTATCCCAAGTGAGAAGACTGGTGTCCAGTGAAAGGTTGGACTGGAGAGTCTGCCATTCCGTCATGCTGTAACATTTCTGAAAATGCATAGCCTAAGGTTGACAGCCGGAAAAATCAGTAGGGTTCCGATGTGTGTGTCCGGACCTAGAAGTAAGAACTAAGCCTGGGACCAACGCCTCATAGCATTTTAAACGAACCTGGGTACCAGCTGTCGCTTCTGATTCTTCCCACTCTCAGATAAAGTCCCCTAGTTAGAGAGCACGGCGCAGGGGTTGGGGTTCTGCGGGGCCAATGTAACATTTACACTCTTGTGAGACAGTGTGGTGGTCTACGGAAGAATTCCAGAAGACATGGTGTTCCTTTCCCCTTTTCTCCATTTACCCACCTTCCTTGTGTCAAAATACTGATGAACGGACCCCAGATGGCAAAGCTTGATCCCCAACTCTGATAGAGCCCACAGGACACCCTGGGTCTACCCTAACAAGCCATGACTTGCCAATTATTTGCTTTTCTGGAGAAACCTTGGCCAGAAAGTCTGTTTAATTACCATGGAGATAATCTTTTAAACATAGATTTACATTCTTTAAAGACTTTTTCCCTGTGGGAGTAGGAAAGTTCATCTGCACGTAGCATGTTTATTTTTATTTCCAGGGGAGGAACTGTTTTCTAGTAGTTAGCAAGAAGTTTGAGCCCTGGAGGAATTTCTTTTTTTAAAGTCTGTTCCTCTTCGCTGATAGTGCGTTAATTATATTGTAATAATTAGTTTACAGTGTGGTCATATTTTTTTCCAGCTTAAACTCCGTACTTCACTCTGCAATTCCAGGCCTATAATTATTTAACATTTGTCAAGCATCCCTATCAGATTGGGTTCTATAGTTACTCTAAATGTGGGTATCAAGAGTCAATGTCCTCAGGGGTTTCTCATCAGGAAGGTCACACTTGCAAAGCCAGCAGCCACAAAGACCTATTTAGGTTGGTGCAAAAGCAATTGCGGTTTTTGCATGAAAGTAATGGCAAAAACCGCAATTATTTTTGCACCAACTTAATACTTGGCGCTGTGGTCAGTGAGACACTAATTTTTCCCACCTGGGGTGGCCCTGCAGGTTTGCTAAATTCTTCCCCGCTAGAACGCCAGCTTGGATGAGTAGGGATTCTATTGTATTCAACCTGGCAGGCCCAAGACCCAGAGCAATTCCTGGCTCATAATAGGTGCTGACTAAGCAGATGCTGAATTACTGAAAGTCAACAGGTCTTGATGTGTGTGTCCAATAGGAACAATGGACAAAATAAAGCAGAGTTTGGTGGGCTCCTGGCTCTGGCCTGGGCAGCCCTAGTCCTTCTTTCCCCACATCATTTAAGAGCAGGTGGTCCTGAGTGGTTGCTGGACCTGATTCTGGAGGCCGAGACTCTGGGCCTTGAAGATTTACCTCTGGGGATTCAGAAAAGAGGAGAAAAGGAGTAATTGTGTTGAAGAGAGAATTAGAAGATAAGGAAAATCCCTTTGTGAGAAACTCTAAATCTTGAGCATGGATCTCTGTGTCCAGGTCCTGATGGGGAGAACAGCTGGTCCAAGAAGTACCCGTCCTGTGGGGGCCTGCTGCAGTCCCCCATAGACCTGCACAGTGACATCCTCCAGTATGACGCCAGCCTTACGCCCCTCGAGTTCCAAGGCTACAATCTGTCTGCCAACGAGCAGTTTCTCCTGACCAACAATGGCCATTCAGGTGAGGGTGAGGCCTTGGAGACCTGAGGAGTATGTCTGGGTCTCCCTGGCTGTCAGGCCTGTCCTTTTCCATCTGGCAGGGAAGGGTTCTGCAGAAGCATCCAGGAGGAGGGATGGGGCCGGGGCGCCTTTGAGAGATTCCAGGAGCACTCTCTCCAGGGAATGTTGGAGGCCCTGGGCTCTGATGGTCCTGCCAGGGCTGCACTTCCCAGAAGAAGCACATCTCTCAGGATAGGGCAGGAGACAGACCTGAGCCCCATGGTTCATTGGCTGTGCGGCTGGAGTGAATTCTGGACCATCATAAATGACTCAACGAACCACACAGTTTAGGAGGGGCACCCAGGCCTTAGAGTCAGACCAACCTGGATTTGAACCCTGGCTTGACTGCTTATGAGCCATGAGCCTCTAGGTGAGAATTTTAGCCTCCTTGAACTTCCATCTGGAAATGGACATATTAATGGGTACCATGAAGACTGCAGATTATGTATGTTGGGGTCTGACACGTGGAGTGAAGTAAATGCTTCATAAATAGCAGTTATCATTGTTGTTGTATAATTCTAAAGCTCGGAAGGTACTTCACTAAAGGTTCCAGGTGTCTGATCCATCAATATGTAAATAAACACCCATCCGTTGATCTAGTGTTAGTGTTTCTGGCATCATTTTCCAGGGGGAACCAAGAAGGTGCGGGTGCCACTGGAGTTGCTTTGGGGAAAAGGGGACATTGTCAGGGAAAGAGCCCAGGTGTCTGACCTTTAGGCTGCATCTCTGCTCTGCACCTCACTCCATTCACCTGCCTCTCTCTGGGCTCCAGGGGCTGGCAGCGGGGGTGGAGGGAGTGTTGCCTACCTGACTGCTCTCTGGCAGTGCACAGCTGGCCGGGGCTCTGAAGGCTGCTCCTCCATTCCCCGCAGTGAAGCTGAACCTGCCCTCGGACATGCACATCCAGGGCCTCCAGTCTCGCTACAGTGCCACACAGCTGCACCTGCACTGGGGGAACCCGAATGACCCGCACGGCTCTGAGCACACTGTCAGCGGACAGCACTTCGCCGCCGAGGTAAGTAGGGCTGCCAGTCTGGCAGAGGCTGCTCTGCAGTGGGTGGTGTGGCACCCTCTCGACCTGGCTGCTGTGCAGATAACACCAGAGCCTGGGACAGGCTGCCTTCAGGCTATCTGCCCCATCTTTGGCCCTGGCACAGGGGGTGCAGCCACGCCAGCCTGCAGCTCATCTGCACTGTCCTGGTCCCTTTCTTCTCCGGAACATGCTGAGTTTGTCCCTGTGTCTTTTACTGAGTGATGCTGCTGGGGAGGCAGTATTCCCAGGGTGGCCCAGCGGGACACACATGCCCTTCTTTTAGACATTGCCTTCCTATCTGTGCAGATGAAAATCTCCTGCTGACTCACACTGGGCTCATTGCTCCCCCAAACTTCTCAGCCTTTCTTCATATGTCATGTTGTTCGCATCTTTTTGATGCTATCTTTCCGTTCTCTCGGCACGGGTTGAGTTTAGAACATGGGGGCATGGGTCTAGGGCCACTCTTCTACCTGGCCACAAGTCTAGGGGTGCCTGACAGTCTAATGTGTTGGGCATGATGGCAAGCAGACTCACTAGGGACAAGATGCCACCCAGCACAGCATCGTGTCATGTCGCCTTGAGGTGCTACCCCAAAATGCCAAAAGAAAATTAGCAGAAGGGCAGAGCGTTTGCCCTGTGCAATTGTAGGATGGGGTGGGGCAAGGAGGGGGTTGAGATGCTCACTTTGGAACTCCAATAGCCCTGAACTGGGGGTGTGGCTCTGAATATTTACAGGGAAATACAAGGAGATAAATGCTGCTGACTGATCAGCCAGGGGAGTCCATGGCCAATAGCGACTATTCCCCTCCGTTCATAACTGCTGAACTGCTTAATGTGTCAGGCTAATCATAGGTCTACTTGCAAGCATGGAAGGGATTGGATCTGGCTCAAAAGGATGGCACCACTGGAGGTTCACATATTTCAGAGCAGGCCCTTCCCTGAAGCTCAAGAACTGAAATTTCCTCCAGGCTAATTGCAGTGTTGAGACTTCTGCTTCCCCCATGGGGAATAAAGAAGGTGTAAACCAAAAAGTGTCTGAGACTCAATCCATTTAGAAGTTTATTTTGCCAAGGTTAAGGACGCATGCCTGGGAAACAGGGGCACAAGTCTGTGCCTTTCGCCAAAGATGATCTTGAGGGCTTCAATATTTAAAGGGGAAAGGGCAGATACTGGGGAAAGACGGAGAAATGTTTAAAAGGTGTGGGGAGGTAAAAGGCAAGAGGTCGCAGTCTTCTGAGTTTTTGATCGGCCATTCACATGTGAGACGGGGTAGAGGAATAGTCACTTGTGCATTCATGTAGCTCAGCGAATCTGCCTTCTTACAAGATGAAATAGACATGGGCAGAGGAAGCAATTAGATATGCATTTGTCTCAGGTGAGCAGAGGGATGACTTTGAGTTCTGTCCTTTGTCCTGAACCCGTGAAGATAAGTTACCCATTGACACTGTCAGGGTGAAATTCAACAGAACTGCTTTCGGGTAAAGACCTTGCGGCCCACAGTGAATTTCCTAGTGGGCAAAATGTGAGATGTGTAGCTTTTTTTTATCTTTGTAGCCATCTTATTTAGGAATAGAATGAGAGGCAGGTTTGCCTGATGCAGCTCCCAGCTTGACTTTTCCCTTTGGCTTAGTGATTTGGGGGTCTCGAGATTTATTTTCCTTTCACGAAGGAGGTTAGGGTGTAGATTGGCAGGGTTTATGTATTTAAAAATATTTCCTTTTTTTTTTTTTGAGACGGAGTCTCGCTCTGTGGCCCAGGCTGGAGTGCAGTGGCGCGATCTCGGCTCACTGCAAGCTCCACCTCCTTGGTTGATGTCATTCTCCTGCCTCAGCCTCCCGAGTAGCTGGGAGTACAGGTGCCTGCCACCACGCCCAGCTAATTTTTTGTATTTTTTAGTAGAGACGGGGTTTCACTGTGTTCGCCAGGATGGTCTCGATCTTCTGACCTCGTGATTCACCCGCCTCGGCTCCCAGAGTGCTGGGATTACAGGCGTGAGGCACTGCTCGCAGCCTAAAAATATTTCTTCTTCTTGTATTTTCTGCTCTTAAGTCACATCATCAGACCAAGGGTCTGGTTAAGATGAACCATAAATGCCAATACTAGAGAAAAGACATCAAGGTGTCCCTCAGGTGGGTCCTCTAAGGAAGGACCTTGAAAGTGTAGTGGTTCTTTTGGATGGAGTCCATAGAAGAAGATTCTGGCAGGGCACGGTGGCTCACGCCTATAATCCCAGCACTTTTGGAGGCTAAGGTGGGTGAATCACCTGAGATTGGGGGTTCGAGACCAGCCTGACCAACATGGTGAAACCCCATCTCTACTAAAAATGCAAAATTAGCCAGGCTTGGTGGCACATGCCTGTAATCCTAGCTACTCGGGAGGCTGAGTCAGGAGAATCGCTTGAACCTGGGAGGCGGAGGTTGCGGTGAGTTGAGATCATGCCATTGCACTCCAGCCTGGGCAGCAAGAGCGAAACTCCAACTCAAAAAAAAAAAAAAAAAAAAAGAAAGAGATTCTTTCTATCTTAATCTCCTCAACAGGGAGCTCCTTTATGCTTGGATTAGTCTTCACTTCCTCTGAACACAGTAAGAAAAGTACAGACAAACCACAAGCTGAAAGGTCAGCTGTAAAAGGAAATAGGGACTTAGGACCTCAGAGGTTTTAATCATATAGAATTCAGCTCTGTTTCTCAAAGTGATGCCAGGCTGAGATGGTGTGGGCAGTGTGGCAGACTAAGTCCTTTGAGGGGAAGATGGTGAAGCAGGAGCTCTTAAGAAATCCTTAGTAGAGGACCACTTAAAAGAAGAAATAATTTGATATATAATTTTTTTTAAATTAGAAGGAGCCACTTAAAGTTCAAAATGGGGGAATTAAGCTGTATTCAATAATATATGTTGAATTATATTTATAAACACATGAGATGGAAAAGGATGAATGAAAAGAGAAAAGAAATAGAGATAAAATCTCCATATGTCATAGTCTCAAGGACAAAAAACCAACAAAAATGCGTGGGTTGTGTAAACCAAAAATAAATTCTAAGCCCCCCACCCCACCTCCCTGCCATCTGAATGGACCCCTCCTCTTGGCCAACGGCATTCCAAAGTTAACATGAAAACTAGTTCAGGCCATGCTGGGAAGAGGGAGTTGGACATGACCCATTATACCCTCCTCCCTTTTAATTCAGGAAAAGCCCACCTTCATTAACATCAACACAGACCTTAGGTCTGATCAGAAATATTTACAGTCTATTCTCTCTGAAGCCTGCTACGTGGAGGCTTCATCTGCATGATAAAATCTTGTTCTCTACAACCCGTTATTGGAACCCAGACATTCCTTTCTATTGATAACTCTCAGCTGATTGCCAGTCAGAAAGAAGTTAAATCTACCTGTGTCCTGGAAGCCGCCATTTTGAGTTGTCCTGCCCTTCTAGATCAAACCAGTGTATCTTTTTTTTTTTTTTTTTTTTTGAGACGGAGTCTCGCTCTGTCGCCCAGGCTGGAGCTGGAGGGCAGTGGCATGATCTCGGCTCACTGCAAGCTCTGCCTCCTGGGTTCACGCCATTCTCCTGCCTCAGCCTCCCAAGTAGCTGGGACTACAGGCGCCCACCACCACACCCGGCTAATTTTTTGCATTTTTAGTAGAGACGGGGTTTCACCGTGTTAGCCAGGATGGTCTCGATCTCCTGACCTCGTGATCCACCCGTCTCGGCCTCCCAAAGTGCTGGAATTACAGGCGTGAGCCACCGCGCCCGGCAAACCAGTGTATCTTGCACGTATTGATTGATGTATTATGTCTCTAAAATGTATCAAAACAAGCCGTGCCCTGACCACCTTGGGCACATGTCCTTATCCTTGGCAAAATAAGGGGAGGGTCTGAGATACCTAACCTAGTCTGGGGGGCTGTGGGGGCTGGGGTTCTGTCCTCACAGCTGGATTCAAGTCTTCTGCAGAAGCGACAGGCTCCCATGAGTCACTTATCCCCTAATGGGTGGCTTCTCCCCTACTGCAGCTGCACATTGTCCATTATAACTCAGACCTTTATCCTGACGCCAGCACTGCTAGCAACAAGTCAGAAGGCCTCGCTGTCCTAGCTGTTCTCATTGAGGTAAGAGCTATTTAAAAAGTTCTCAGGTGAAATTTGAAGCAGGGATGAGACTGGGATTCTGCCTTTTGTTCCATGCATACCTGTTGACAATCAGCTGTTCCTGTATCGGCTCTGTGTCAACTCCAGAGCAGGGGGTATCCTCCTGTAGTGCACCTTTTCTCTTGGCCTGGAGGCAGCACCTTCTGTGCCTGGGCAGCAGAAATGGGGAATGTTCTTTGGTCCATTGGAAACACGGGCCCCAACGTCTAGCTCTGTTGCATAAGGCATGGAATTGCCTGGTTGGGGAGCACCGGTGCTGGAAAAGGGTCATGATACTCCATCTGACCCATCAGATGCCTGAACTCTTGATACAACTCCTGCTATCCAAGCTCCATCCTCTAGATCAGCAGTCCCCAATCTTTTTGGCACCAGGGACCAGTTTCATAGAAGACATTTTTTCCACGGACCAGGGAGCAGGGAGGGAGATGGTTTTGGGATGAAACTGTTCCACCTCAGATCATCAAGCATTAGTTAGATTCCACAAGGAACACACAGCCTAGATCCCTTGCATGCGCAGTTCACAGTAGAGTTTGTGCTCCTATGAGAATGGGAGGCCTCTGCTGATTTGACAGGGGGCAGAGCTCAGGCTATAATGCTTGCTTGCCCGCTGCTCACCTCCTGCCGTGCGGCCCAGTTCCTAACAGGCCGCAGACTGGTACTGGTCCACAGCCTGGCGGTTGGGGACCCCTGCTCTATATGGACCCTGGAATGAATTCTTTGTTTATCCCAAGAAACAGGAATGTCTTCTGATTGACTTGCATGTTTTTTGTCCGAATGAGGCAGCATGTACCTCATTTCCCACATGCTCATTGGTCTGACGTGGCTTTTGTGAACTCAGAGCTCCTTAAGTTCTGGGTGACATGGATGTTAGTCGCAGACTTCAGGCTCACCTCTGGATCATCAAGAGCACACACTGTACCCCATATCCCAGGACATTCAAGCCCAATGCCTTAAGCTGAAAACAGGACATCCTGAGATGCAAGAAGGCAGGACCATTACACTAACTCCCAAGAGCCTAGTGATCCATCCTAATTGTCCAGTAAAGTGGATCCTTCAGGCAGTGGTGGCAACATACCCACAGCCTTGCCCGTCAATCCCGCTCAGCCTATCCTGTTCTGTCCCAGTGTAACCTGCCCTGTCTCTGTTGCAGATGGGCCCCTTCAATCCGTCCTATGACAAGATCTTCAGTCACCTTCAACATGTAAAGTACAAAGGTGAGGGGTCCTTGCGTGCATATTCATTCTCTGCTGGAGAAGGAGGTAGTCAGCCCTGGGTGACTTTAAGAAAAACAAATGCAAGGGGCAGGAGTTGTCTATGTTCACCAGGTTAAGAGGAGCAGGTTGTTGAATGATGTTGCAACCAGGTCCTGGGGTTAGATGACCCTGAAAGGGGCTAGTTCATGTTTCTAGGCTCAGTCACCCTGTTCAGCTGCACTTGTGCCCTAGGGAGGGAGACTGACAGCATCACCTCTGCAACGTGTCTCTCTAGGTCAGGAAGCATTCATTCCGGGATTCAACATTGAAGAGCTGCTTCCGGAGAGGACGGCTGAATATTACCGCTACCGGGGGTCCCTGACCACGCCCCCTTGCAACCCTACTGTGGTCTGGACAGTTTTCCGAAACCCCGTGCAGATTTCCCAGGAGCAGGTAACTGTCGTGCCAAACTCAGCCAGAGTCCACACGGCACCTCAGTCCCCGTCATCCCCCATATCATAATCAACGACTTGATTTCCTCACTTAGTTTCATTGGCAGCTCTTCAAAACCTCTCCAAATATCACAGTTGTCTGAAAGCACTGCCGAAATTCCAGGCTGAGATTCAAAAGAAGTCAGGCTAGGCAAATGAATACATGTCTCCTTGTTCTTTTTAAAAAAGAGCTATAAAGCTGCATTTGCTAATATATCCTCAGTGGCTGAGGTGGCATTCTCTTCCCAGGCAGGAGAGAGTCTGGTTCCTTTACAGGGTAGACTAAAGACAGGATCAGATGAAATCATTTAACAAATGGGATTGCAGCAATGACTAAGTGAGGGTCCCTGCCCCCCAAGAAGCTCAAGGTCTAATGCAAACTGGGGAACAAAATCCTTAGCCATCGTCGCTAAAGCTTCTTCTTTGATAGGAGATGGGAGAGAAGAGTAGAAGTTTGTGGGATGACCTGCGGGTTAGTGACAAAGCTGAGCCCCAAAGTTAGGTCATCTGAGTTCCATGTCACTGCTCGTACCTGTACTCCACAACCTAAATTCATGAGAAGAAAAATGGCTCCCCAGGAGACGGGGCTGGGGCCAGCACTGCATCCTGGCTCACAGCCCCACCCCAGCTTCATGCGGCCAAGGCAGCCTCACAGCTGTTTCTTTCCTTTACAATCAGCTTCTGCTCTGACTCACCTGGTAAATGGCAGCAGGTGGGTGGACAGGAATGGGGACGTGATGAACCAAGAGATGGATGAAACATGTGGGGAAGCAGCAACATCCTACCCCAGAAACTGCCTTGGGAACGGGTTATGTAATCTATGCAGGTGCATGAAAATGCCATGGAACCTGTAGTCAGATGACCTCTGAAATGCTTACCTCCTTCCTTTATTCCTTCTGATGTGACCATCAGAACAAGCCCTGCGACCCTCTGGTTGAGAGCTGGGCTCTAATTTAAGTTCATGAGAGGAACGCGGTCTCCGTGGGAGGCTAAGGAGCACTCCATCACCCCGGCTTTCCCTCCATGCAGGGCAGATTCCGGGTATAAGTGGGAACTAACAGCACTGCCCTTCCCTGGAGTCTCGGGTGCTGGGAAGACAAACCCAGCGCTGCGCAGCTCCCAGTCACCCACTGTGGAGGGAAGCAGTTGTCCGGCTTTCCCGCTGCTTTCTAATATCTCCCACCCAGCCCCACAGAAGCTGATTCCCGAGGCTTCTTCCAGGTGCAAGAGGTGAGAGCTAGCCTCTTCCCAGGGGGTCAGGCGAGGAGGTCATTCTGCCTGCGGGCTATTTCTGCTCTTGTCCTCAGCTGCTGGCTTTGGAGACAGCCCTCTACTGCACACACATGGACGACCCTTCCCCCAGAGAAATGATCAACAATTTCCGGCAGGTCCAGAAGTTCGATGAGAGGCTGGTATACACCTCCTTCTCTCAAGGTGAGGAGAGGTAGTGCCGGGGGAGGGGGTGCGGGAGTGTGGTGCCAAGACATTGGACTCTTCTGTGTGAATTCAGCTCTGGCACTGATGCCCTCTAGAAGTTGGCTGAGAGCTCCCTGGCTGCCACGGGAGCCAGGTGCCTTGTGAGACTAGGTGCGGGGCTCACTGGGGTCCCCCTTCACTGAGTCTTTGCAGAGAAGCAAAAAGCCGTGGCCCCCAGGCAGATGGACTAGAGCCCTCTTTAAGCCTGGGAGTCTTGCACAGATGGGGAAGAGAGAATTCCTTGGGGACTTCTCTGTTCCAGACAATGATCCCTTCTCCTAAGACACAGGATAGGACCCTTTCCATGAGATCAGACTTCTAACTTCCCTCCCTAGGCTTTCTTGGCATCAAAGGCTGCAGCCAGCCTATCTTAGGCCTGGCCGGGTGATTCGCACACCACCACCGAATGAGCAGGAATGTTCCTATGTTAGAGGTAAAACAGTGGGTGTAACCAACATCCATGACTAATGTAGCAGGGCCCGTTAGGCAAGGAAGCACCCTTGTGTACTGCATTTTTGTCTAACCTCCTTGCAGCTTGCATAAACACAAGCACATAAGTTCCCAATTGAACAAAGCTTAATAGCTTGGTTTCTTCCTAATGCTACGAGGCTCAGGTCTCCCTTTTACAGCTGTAACCAATAACTCCCGAGTAGGACGTTAACCTTTTTCCTTGCTCAGTTCCTACATCAACACTGCTGGAAACTGGGTGTCAGGGGAAAGGGGTGAGGGAGCACTCTCTTCAGATCTCTGAGTTCACTTTCAGGCTCACTTTCTTACTGTAGATTCTCAACTGGTTCCCAACTTGGGAATCTTCATGGCTGGTCTGTGCAGTTCCATTTAATCCCCAGCATCACGTGTGGCCCAAACAGGGCCAGGTGTTCATATTTAAAGATAACCCGTTCACACCTGCAATCCCAGCACTTTGGGAGGCCAAGGCAAGTGGATCACCTGAGGTCAGGAGTTCAAGTCCAGCCTGACCAACATGGTGAAACCCCATCTCTACTAAAAATACAAAAATTAGCCGGGCATGGTGTCTTGGCACCTGTAATCTCGGCACTTTGGGAGGCCAAGGTGGGTGGATCATGAGGTCAGGAGTTCGAGACCAGCCTGAGCAACATGGGGAAATCCCATCTCTACTAAAAATACAAAAATTAGC
>NW_012100320.1:1159869-1181335 GCF_000951045.1 Mandrillus leucophaeus | reverse complement strand
ACACCCAGGGAAGGGGTGGCGCAAACTCTCCTTATAGTCAGGAGGCCTAGGTTCAAGGCCTGGCTTTGTTTCCTCCTGGCTGCATGCTATGGACAAATCATGTCCCTTCTTTGGCCTTGGTTTCCTCAGCCATAAATTGCCAGGTAATCCCAGCGACTCAGGAGGCTGAGGCAGGAGACTCGCTTGAAACCGGGAGGCGGAGGTTGCAGTGAGCCAAGATCATGCCACTGTACTCCAGCCTGGGTGACAGAGTGAGACTCCATCTCAAAAAAAAAAAAAAAAAAAAAAAAAAAAAGCAAGCCAGGTTGGATTAGGTGATCTAATGTCCTTTCAGTGCTAATATGTTGTGATGGTTAAGTGGACACTAACAACTGCCCATCCTGACTTTACATTGCAGGGACAGTGTTTGAGGGCAGTTACAGAGGATCAGAAGAAACCGGGCAGGAACTTGACTCTGACATCCAAAAGTAACCCCCACTTGTAATGATGGACTGTGGCACTGGGGATAATTAGCCATCTTCTTAGACCAGCTTGTGTCTAAGCAGCTGCTGGTAGTGGGACAGTTCGGGCAAGTTTGTAGCCAAGCGCTTCAGTAGATTCTCCCAGTCTGGATGGGGGAGCTTGAGGGGCCTCTAAGAAGAAGTCTGGAGACCAGCTCCCAGCTTAGGACATCAAGATCAAAGCCCAAATGCAGCGTTGCCCCTGCTTTTCCTGCATGGCTTGCCCAGAGCTGGTGCTTCCACAAGCTCAGGCTGGGACCAGCTTTCTCCTCTGAGTGAGACTCTGTGGCAGTCCAAGGAAAACCTGTCCATTTAGAGGCTGATTATAGAAGCTTGGCCAGAATTCTCCCCTCCCTCTCGCTTCCCAAAGGCACAGGCAGCAAGTAGGGCTGCTTTCCAAGGAGAAATGAGGAGGCAGCCCCACAGGGGTGGAGGCCCGAACCTCATCTGCCCAGGGGGCTGCATTCCCGAGGCCCCTCTCACCCAGCTCGGAGCGGGCCTCAGACCATAACATGATGTTTCAGGTTTATGGTGTGAGACTTTGTCCGTGTGAACCGTGAGCAGTTTGGACTCAAATTGTAGCCTCATCCACTGAGGCATGTTTGTAAATAGGGTCTGGCTTACTCAGGGCTTTCTCTGGAAGATAACAACTATAGAGTCAGAAAATTCTGCCAGGAGAAAAGTGACGCTTAAAAACTCGTCTAGGATGACCGGGTATGGTGGCTCATGCTTGTAATCCCAGCACTTTGGGAGGCTGAGGCGGGAGGATCGCAGTAGCCCAAGAGTTTGCGGCTGCAGTGAGCCACGATCACACCACTGCACTCCAGCTTGGGTGACAGAGTGAGACCCTGCCTCTTAAATAATTAAAATGTAAAAATGAAAACAATTCCCTATGAGAGAAATTACATGGACTTTGGGGAAAGATTTGAAGTTTAGCCAGGTTGGGACAATTGGGACTGAATCATTTAACTTAACCCTGCTATTTTCCTCGACTGTGCTTAGAAAAGGGGTACAGGACCTGGTTTCTGTCCTTAAGAGGTTTATGGTCCAGTTATACCTTAGCCTGGGGTCAGAGCTTCTCAACCTTGGCACTATTGACAACTTGGGCAGGATAATTCTTACGTGGGGGGTGTCCTGTGTGTTGTAGCATTGGCAGTACCGTTGGTCTCTACCCAGTAGATGCCAGCTGCACCTGCCCAGTTGTAACAGCCATAAGTGTTTCCAGACATTGCCAACTCTGTGCAGGGAGGAGGGGCAAGGTTTCCCCTGATGGAAAACCACTGCCTCAGGGTTTCTGTGGCCCAGAACTCATTGTTTTTGCTCATGTCATAGGAGTCTACAGTTTTATATCACATGCCCTGGTCTTCATTCTTTTATGGCATGAGCATTTCAGTGTGATGATGGTTATCCCTGAAACAGGAAGGCTGAAGTTACTGAGGCAGAACAAACCAACCCGAGACCTTGTTCCCCATCTTCCTTTAGAATTCAAGTATAGATTCTTTTCACATGATTGGGTAAGACCAAGAGACGTGGCATGAGAGAGAACTGTGCACCCTAAGGAGTGTACAAATCCTTTATCTGGGCACAGATGCCTCTGAAGTAGCAACTTCTTCAGGATCCTCCCTTCATTCTTTTTCTCCCTCCCTTTTGTATGAGTTTTTCTCTTTTGTATGCTATGTTTCTTGTTGTCTTTAGTTAAAACATCCACTCTGTATGGAAAAGTGAAAGTCATGCCAGGCATTTTTTTCCATTCTTAAAAAATGCCTGTTCCAGTGGCCAGGTGTGGTGGTTCATGCCTGTAATCCCAGTGCTTTGGGAGGCCAAGGCAGGTGGATCACCTGAGGTCGGGAGTTCAAGACCAGCCTGGCCAACATTGTGAAACCCCATCTCTACTTAAAAAAAAAAAAAAAAAGAAAAGTACAAAAAAAATCAGCCAGGCGTGGTAGTGCCTGCCTGTCACATCTACTGTGGAAACTGAGGCAGGAGAGTCACTTGAACCTTGAAGGCAGAGCTTACAGTGAGCCGAGATCGCACCACTGCACTCCAGCCTGGGCGACAGAGCGAGACTCCATCTCAAAAAAAAAAAAAAAAAAAAAAAGTGCCTCTTCCAAGTAGCAGATGGAAGATTTGAGCTGAAGGAGAAAGCAAGACGTGTTGTCCTCAAGGTGGGCCCCTGGGAGGTGACACGTCCTGGGGTCAGTTCGGGTTTCAACTCGGGTGCTCTTAGCGGAGAAGGGGAAAGACGGCAGAGGCAGGTGGACATCACAGGGGCTCAGGCTTAGGGCTTTGGCCTAGTTCTTGGTTCCTTTGAGTTCACCTCCTCCTAGCCAGTGGCACCAACACTGGGCCCAGATGCTGGGTAATAAAGCAAGAGCCCATCAGACAGAAATGCTAACACCATCTAGCCCTGTGTTCAACGTGTCAGGGCCATGGAAACTTGAGGGACGAAAGGAAGCCAAGAAGTTTCTATAATCACATCATTAGTGGGCTTGCTCTGAGCAACTGCATGTCACCCACCAGAGCCAGCTGAGGCACACTCAGACGAGGGTGCCAGGTGGTCAACTGCAAGGGCAGTCGTGCAATTAGGATCTGCTTAAGCATAGACCTGGGCAGTTTTATGGAACCTTAAAAGGAGGGAGAAAGAAATCGTACATGGCTAAGATGGCTAATTATCTAATTTTTTGAGGCTAGAATGCATGTGTTGTCATTATTGACCTTGTATTTCTTAAAGTTTCTATTTATAAATAAAAGCTCTTAGCTGGAAGAATATCATCGATTCTCCCAAAGGATCCAAATGATTAGCCAGCATCGTTTCCACCTTTGATTGCTGGCCTGGGTCAGGGCAGTCAGGAGCATTGGTCCAAGGTGCTAAGAAGTGAGGTCCTAGTCCCTTTAACACACCACATGTTTCCTGAGCACAGCCCGAGTTCTGCGCTATGGGGCACAGAAAACCCCATGGTGGGTGTCATCTTGCTGGTAAACACAGCCCGTGGCACAGGGCAGACTATGTTCAAGAAAGACAATGGGGAAAGGGGCCGGGCAGAAGGCTGGACCCACCCTTGGTGATGGGGCCCTAGCTGGTCCTTCCACATCATCTCCCCACAGCCCCATCCCTGCTCTCTTGGCCTCAGCCCCCAAAACTGTAGGGCAGATGCTTTCAAGCACACACACTTGATGTCTGAGATGCCCCCTCCCTCCTCCACTTGGAAAATTCTTTCAAGACCCAACTGTAATCATGTCCTCCTGGAAGTCCTCCCCATTCCCCCGAAGGTGACTTAATCTCCCTCAGTGCAGCCAGAACCACTTCTCCATCACTGTGATGTTACTTGACACACCATAGAGTAATTATTACCACACAGCGAAGACAAACAGAAAAATAACAATATGTATATATTATACTCATACTACAAGCTCCTTAAGGCCAGGGATGATTGACGTGTTACTCATTTTTATGCCTGGCATGGTGCCTGGCGCTCATTATAAACTTGTTGAAAGAACGTCCCTGACCCATCTCCAGTTCCCTCCCCTCGCCAGTGTCTTCTCTGCAGAATGATTGACACATAAGCCTGGCCAGTTGTCGCCTTTTAGTTTTGTTGTCTTATTTTCCTATGGTCTCCTTTTGTTAACAGTGTTTAAAATCAACCCATTTGTTTAAGAAAAATTAAAGATCAGAACTTAGCTGTCAGTTTTGAAGGTCTGGGAGGAAGTTGCCTAGAGATGCTGTTGTACCTTCTCTGGCTCTGGCTTGATAGGGATCAAAGGCCCCCGTCCCGCCACCCATTCCTTCAGCAGGGACAGTGAAGGCAGCTTAGAGTGCCAAGCACCCAGTGCCAGCATTGTAACCTGCCCCTGAGGCTCTGGGATTTAGGCCCTTCAGAGCAACGTGCTGTCTGCAGGGCCTGCGTTCCTGCAATCTACAGGCAAAGCCATGGTTTATGTATAAAACCAGTTCCCCCATGTATTCCGGTACTATCTTGTTGGCAGATTTCTTTATAGAAATTCTTTTTTGGATTGCATAGCGTTCATAAGGAAAACTCCCCAGTTAAATATGTCCTCTGAAGATGGCTTCACTCTGTGGTGAGGGCTTCTTGCTTGTCTTAGCAAAGCGTCATGTGAAAATAGCACTGGCATTGCAGTTTCTTGACTCTATCATTTTTAAAGTGTAATAATCGGAGTTTTTACCTGTCTAAAACAGATTTTGTATATTTAAGCTATTAAACCCCTGACAAATCTAAACTCTTCTGACCTCTTTTACAAGGCTGGAGACGGCTAAGGATATCACTACATAACATGCCATCTATGTAAACAGTGCGTACTTTAAAATAATACTTGAAAAGGATGATTGATTATTACAGTCAAACAGAATTGTAAATAGAGCTAGAAAATACTAGACTGTTGTTCCAGGAACCTCCAGATGTGAGAGTGAGGTGCTTGTTCCTCCTGCTGGACTTTTCTGTGTTTATGCTTGAGGCTTCAGAAGACCTCAAAAGCCCTTAACCAGCATCCCTCGGTCCAGCAAGATGCCAGTGGAAGACGCAGCTCCTGGGCCCGCCAGAACAGGTAGCAAGGCCCTTGTGGCAAGCAGCTCACCGATCTTCTCTGGGTGTCTGTACCTTCCTGGGCAAGGCGTGTGACCATCGAGCTTTTCTATATCTGTGTGGTTTCCTTGTGTGTGTCACACTGCCGTCTCTCTGCTTGCCCTGACTCATATCCGAGCACTTTGTGAACAGGCAGCTCTCCCACGTCCTCATGGTGTGCACCCTCTTACCAGCCAGCCTGAGAGCTCCTTCTGTCGGGCTGTCACTCGATGCCTCTTGTAGGCCACCTCTGTGACCCAGCATGTCTCCATTTCTGCTGTCTGTCCCATTGTTCTTCTGTGGGAATTGCCTGCCTTCTTTCCTATTCAGAAACAAACCATTTCTTTAACCTGAAAGTGAATTTCTCTAGTTCTGCCCCTCCCTGTACCATCTTTGATGCCTGTTCTCTACAGCATCCTAGAGGCTGGGCTCTCACCCAGCCGAGGCTCTGCTGGGAAACAGGCTTTGGCTTCGCTCTCAGGCTCTGGTTCTCTGGTTGCCCTGACAGTTCTCCCTGTGTCCTGAAAGTCTCGCTGACTTTCTCCCTCCCATCAGATAACAGATGTTTTGGCATCTGCCTCCAATGGGAATCAAGCCCATTTCTGCAAAGAAGCTGAACCTCCATCATGGTTGGTGCTGTCTCGATTGGCGGGGACAGCGTTCCAATGACACCTTCCTGCCCTGGGCTTCCTGAGGTGGTGGAATTATCAGGCGACACCCTTGCCGGCATTCCTCTTCCTCAGCAGCTTATGATGTTGGCTCAGTCAAGCTGCTTCGTTTTTGCTGTATCAAAGTCTTGCCTGAAAAGTGTCTGTCCCAGGCTCTGGGGCTTTCTTGGTCTTCATGCCTGTTTGGTCTCATTTCATTGTTTCCAAGGAGAGTCCATTTAGGCCTTGACAGGTGGTCATTGAGGAGCAAGAATCCCGGGTCAGAGCACTGGGTTAAACTATGCTGTTGCTTACAGGGCCTGCAACAGGAGCCTCGCATAACTGGGGGAAGCCAGACTCACCCTCCCGAGAAGCCGCCACGCAGGGCATGTGCCCTGAGAAAAGCCCCACCCTTGCTGGGGGCTTGCTGTCCATAACTTTGCTCAGCTCCCCAAGACCAGGCATGAAGGGTACCTCTGCCAGCCACAGACTGGGCTGCTCAGTGGTCTGGGGCCTGTGTGGCTCTCAGAATGTTTGAGGTGACTGTGAAAGAGACGACCTTAGAAACCATCCAGCCTGGATGGCTCAGCCAGGTGGCGAGGCTTCCTAGTAATAGTCTTCAGGTGGTGAGAACTGGTTTGGCACCACAAGCATCTGGAGCTTCAGGAACAAAGAACGAGAGTGTATTTCATCAAAGGGTTGGGAAGAAAAACCACGGCTAGGTTTGTTATGTTTGTTTTTTTAAGATTCCAGGGACCATGGTCTCTGGTTACATTTTACAAAGAAACAACCAGCCATAATGCCAAGTTCCACTGTGCAGAGGCCACAGGCCCTGCAGGAAATACAGCCTGTGCTGTGCAAACACTGGACGCTCCCTCCAGGTGGAGACTCATGTCCTGAGCACCCCCCGCAAGCCACAGGCTGGTCCTTGTGTTCAGATTACATGAAGAGGCCCGGGGCAGGGAGTCTGGCCAGTGGAGCCACTCTCTGCCACTTGGGAGGTCATGAGCTCCTGCTGGTGGCCCACAGAGCAGGGGGAATAGGCCTTCCTGTCCTTGGGGACAGCTCTTCTCCCTGCCTGCTCTGCTAACCCTCTGTGAGGGTGCAGAGCCCGGTGCCACCTGGGGAAGCCAGATCAGAAACCTCCAGGGCCCAGCCTTGGACCAGGGAGGCTCTGCAGGTTCAATGTGAAATTGCAGAAAAAGGCAATAGGAAAAGCACGCGGCTGATGGCTCCTGGGGAATCAGCTAGACTTGGGCCGTAGGACAGGAGAAGGGGCCGTAAGCAAAACCTCACGCTGCAGCCTCAGATCTGGTTCCCCAGGGTGTCAAGGGCACCAAGGGAGAGTCCTTGGCCCCCTGTTGGCATCTTACACTTGACCATGGCTCTCCCAGGGCCTCAGCCACCACTGTGGGCTCTATGGGCACAGGATCTTCTGTGTCAGGCTGGGTGGCCACCATCTGTACAACTGTGGCTCCCAATGTGAGTTAGAACAAATACCCCTTCTTTCTCCAAGACACACACACATGCCAGAAGTTTCCATTGAGATGAGAAAACCACCAGACAGGGTATGTGTAAATCTACACTTTCTTTAGATAGAGGACCTGATTGGGAGAATGGGGAATGGCTGTGGGAACCTTGGAAAAAACAGATTGGGGGTTTCCAGGGGAGACTTCATGACTGGGATCCTCTGCTCACTCAAGACAATGGATTCTTATGTGATTTTCCCCCCAGGAGGTACCTAGTAGGCCGACTGTGAGACTTAGGTAACTGGGCACAGGTTCAGCCCCACTGAGACTTCTCTCTCACCTTATTTATCCCCAACAGTAACTTGCTGGTTGAAGCCATAATCCCCTGGTTCCATGGAGCAGAGAAGTGGGGCTGGTATGGTGAAGGAGTTTGTCCAGGAGGGACAAAGCAAACATAGAACCAAACCATGACCACAAGCTGGATGGGCTGGGGGAGAAGTCTGGTGATGGATCCCTTGCCTAGAAAGAGAGGCAGGTACCAGGGACTTGGACAGGTGCCTGCCCAAGCAGGCTTGGATCCCTACCTTTCTTCACCTTTCCTCTTTGGCCATGTTGTATTAAAAACTGAAGTCTTGGCTGGGTGTGGTGGCTCACACCTGTAATCCCCATAGTTTGGGAGGCGGAGGCAGGTGGATCACTTGAGGTCAGGAATTCGAGACCAGCCTGGCCAACATGGCAAAACCCCATCTCTACTAAAAATACAAAAATTAGCCAAGCATGGTGGCGCACGCCTGCAATCCCAGCTACTCGGGAGGCTCAGGCATGAGAATTGCTTGAACCCAGGAGGTGGAGGTTGCAGTGAGCCAAGATTGTGCCACTGCACTCCAGCATTTGTGACAGAGCGAGACTGTGTCTCAAAAAAAAAAAAAAAAAAAAAAAGCCTGAAGTGAAGTCTTGCCCTAGCCAGGAAACTGCTGTGATAAAGGAGCATCAGGGCCGGGCACGGTGGCTCATGCCTGTAATCCCAGCACTTTGGAAGGCTGACGCAGGTGGATAATGAGGTCAAGAGTTCAAGATCAGCCTAGCCAAGATGGTGAAACTCTGTCTCTACTAAAAATCCAAAAATTAGCCGGGTGTGGTGGCGGGTGTGTGTAATCCCAGCTACTCGGGAGACTGAGGCAGAGATTTACTTGAACCTGAGAGGCGGAGGTTGCAGTGAGCTGAGATCGTGCCACTGCACTCCAGCCTGGGCAGCAGAGTGAGACTCCACCTCAAAAAAAAAAAAAAAAAAAAAAGCATGGGAAGGAGGGAATTGCAGTATGAATTCCCTAGATAGGCAATTGCTTCTACTTCATCAGGTAATCCCTGAGCCAAGGGTGAACACCCCTAGAGATGTGTCTGCCTAAGACCCGTACTGCCAACCAAACAAAAGGTAGAGCAAGCATCTCGCAAGACATTGCTCAAATCCAGTGTGGTTTGACTCTAGAGTAACCTCCAGTCTTTTCCTCTCCCCTTTTAAGTGCAAGCCTATACTGCGGCAGGACTGAGTCTGGGTATGTGGCTGGGCAGCCGGCCATGCATGTTGCAGCTGGGTGATCACTGTGATTCTTGGTGTGATCTGGGTCTGTGATCCAGCCCATCCTCTGCTTCTCTGTACTATTGCTCTGGCTCCTGGCCCTCTCCTTGCTATGGGTCTTACCCTCAAGTCGCTCTCTGATTCAAAGATGAACTGCCAATCAATGTTCCTCTAATGAAAGATCCAATCACTCTGCAGCATGTGTGTATTCAAAGAACCTATCTAAGACTTTCTTTTGGTCGTGGTGGGAGGCTGTTGCTGAAAACATGCCAGAGCCCAGTGTGGAGGTCAGCTGACAGGCCGTATGACCTTGGCAATGGACTACTGGTCGTCTGGGACTGCTTAGGACTGTGCAATGGAACTTGGGGGCAAAACTGATAGAGACAGCCAATGGGCCTTAAATCCAGCAGGCAAAGACAGAGTACTATTTGTGTAGCCCAGGGCTTATCAAAGTGTGGTTCTTGGACCACGTGCATTAGTATCAGCTGCAAGTATTTGGTAAAATGCAGATTCCTGGGCCCTACACCAAACAGATTGAATTTGAATCTCTGGGGGTTGGGCTAAAAAAAAAAAAAAAAAAAAAACTCTACATTTTAAACAAGCTCTTCAGCTGACCCTTGTGCAAATTTGAGAGCCCCTGCTGGAAAACCATTAGAATTTGCAAATGGCCCCCTCAAAATACTCTAGCCAGTCCCACTAAGTCAAAGACCAGAATCTGAGAACAGGGATGGGGAAATTATTCCTTTCTGTGGATGATTATGCAGCTGGGCCGTGATTTCACACCCGGGGGCCATGGGCTAAGATGGAGGGGAAGGAAGGAGTGTAATGTGTGCCCTCTGCCTCTTCACCAGGCATCATCCTCTCGCTGGCCCTGGCTGGCGTTCTTGGCATCTGTATTGTGATGGCAGTGTCCATTTGGCTTTTCAGAAGGAAGAGGTGAGCTGGTTTGGGCCCAAAATGGGAATGGGCAGCCGTGTGTCCATGATGATTAGTCTGCCTCGGAAGGCAGCTTTGTGGCATGAAGAGCCGCAGTCACCTGGACCAAAAGTTACCCTAGGAGTGCTGTCCCCAAAGCACCCGTGCCCTGGCCTCCTTTGCATGAGATATACATGTGACCCTGGTCTTTCAAGGGGTTTAAGGACCACTGTGCTCAGATTTGGAAGCATGTGTGCCTTGCTCACTGCTATTGGACAGCCTTAGATGAGTCTCTTGACTTGGGGCTTGTGCCTAGAGCTAAGCAGCAAAGCTGTCTTCTCATCAAGATCTTTACATATACGTTTTCATCTATGAATCCAAAAAGGAAGATGAAGGAAAACCTGATCTCTCACTCACACTAACTCTTCATGCCCTTTGCCCATGTTTTTATTGTCACATTTGGCTTTTCCTAAAACCTAATTTATTTTGGGGGTATGAAAAATAAAAAGGTTTCTGGGAACCCTGTTATGGAATCAGGGTTTGGAGAGCGGGGGTGACAACGAGACTTCTTTCAAAATACAGGTCTAGTATTGTTAGGTGTGGAAGAGAACAGTTGGAAAACGAACACGTCCTGTTTTGGTTAAAGCTTTATTTGGTGACATTCCCTCCCAAGACCAACAGAATTGGGGAAAGGTCCCAAAGAGAGGAATCTAACTTTTAAAAACGGCCTCATTCCCTACCTGAGTCAGTCTGTTCTCTGGCTTGCTCGCTCTCCTCTCTAACAAGACTTATGTGTTCTTTTTGTTCTAGTATCAAGAAAGGTGATAACAAGGGAGTCATTTACAAGCCAGCCATCAAGGAGGAGACTGAGGCCCACGCTTGAGGTCCCCGGAGCTCCTGGGCACATCCAGGAAGGACCTTACTTTGGACCCTACACACTTCAGCTCTCTGGACACTTGCAACACCTCAAGGTGTTCTCTGTAGCTCAAGAAAACATGACAGGCCTCAGGGGATCCTCTGCTGGGTGCCTCCTTGCCTTGGGACCATGGCCACCCCAGCGCCATCCAATCTATGGATGGGATACACTCTCAGACCAAGCAGCAGGAACTCTAAGCTGCTCGCTGTATCTGTGTGAGATTGTGAAGTGGTCTGAATTCTGGGATCACAAACCAAGTCATGCTGGTGGACCATTAATGGTTGGAAAACGCTTTCATCCAGGGCTTTGCCAGAGCATGCTTTCAAGTGTCCTGGAAATCCTGCTGCTTTTCCAAGCTTTTAGACAAGAATGTGCACTCTCTGCTTAGGTTTTGTTTGGGAAATTCAACTTCTTTCCTCTGGAGACGGGGCATCTCCCTCTGATTTCCTTCTGCTATGACAAAACCTTTAATCTGCAGCTTACAACTCGGGGACAAACGGGGACAGGAAGGATCAAGTTGTAGAGAGAAAAAGAAAACAAGAGCTATACATTGTGATATATTAGGGACACTTTCACAGTCCTGTCCTTGGGATCACAGACACTGCACAGACCTTAGGGAAAGGCAGGTTCAAGTTCCACTTCTTGGTGGGGATGAGAAGGGAGAGGCAGCTAGAGGGAGGGAGAAAATGAGAAGACATGGATGATCTTGGAAGAGTCTCACTTTGGAATCAGAATTGGAATCCCATTCTGTTTATCAAGCCACAATGTAAGGACAGAACAATACAATACTAAGTCCAAATCCAACCTCCTGGCAGTGGGGCAGTTATGTTTTACACTCTACAGATTTTACAAATAACGAGGCTATTCCTTGAAAATCTGTTGTTGCTGGGTCCTGGAGGAGACATGAGTTCCGAGATGACCCAATCTGCCTTTGAATCTGGAGGAAACAGGCAGAAACAAAATGACTGTAGAACGTCATCTCTTTTGGCCAAATTTCATTTCAGCCACTTCTGCAGGATCCCTACTGCCAACCTGGAATGGGGACTTATCTACTCCTCTCTCTCTCTCTCTGTGGATGTCAAATCATGGTTTAGATCAAATATATTTCAAGCTATAAAAGCAGGAGGTTATCTGTGCAGGGGTTGGCATCATCATGGTATTCAGGGGCCAGTAATAATGGAACGCTACTAAGATACTCCATATTCTTCCCCCTGAGTCACACAGACAGTTTCTGACAGGTGCAGCTCCTCCATTTTCCTCCCGCAGGTGATGACTCAGTGCCATAACTGAGAAGTAACCGACCCCTAGTTGACAGCACCTTGCAGTTCCCCGAGAACTTTCTGATTCACAATCTCATTTTGACAGCACACAATGTCCCCTTGAAGCATAGCTTTTTAAATATCTTTTTCCTTCTACTCCTCCCTCTGACTCTAAGAATTCTCTCTTCTGGAATCGCTTGAACCCAGGAAGCAGAGGTTGCAGTGAGCCAAGATCATGCCACTGCACTCCAGCCTGGGTGACAGAGCAAGACTGTCTCAAAAAAAAGAAAAAAAAAATTCTCTCTTCTGTACCATCACAACTTTTCGTAATGATGGCAAGCCTTATGTCTTGGGAGCCTGTTTTGCTAGGCAAAGTTTCAAGTGACCTAATGGAGGCTCAGACGTGTGTGTGCACTCAAGACCTCTAACAGCCTTGAAGCCTGGGGTGGCATCCCGGCCGTGCCATTAGCATGCCTCATGCATCATCAGATGACAAGGACAACCCTCATGATGAAGCAACATGAATTAGGGGGTCTCTTGGCCTTGGTTCAAAATTGTCAATCAGAAACTAACAGAAAGGGCTCCAGAGCAGTGGGACTGTCTGTCAAAAGACTCTGTATATCTTTTGTGGATGAGTTTTGTGAGAGAACAGAGAGACCATTGTACCTGGCACAAGGGCTGTTCATGAAAAGGGAGACTTACTGGGAGGTGTGAGACAGTGGCATTTCTCCTCTCCTCTTCCTGCTCAGCACAGACCTGGCTTGCAGCCCCCAGGCTGAGACCAGACAAAGCCAGGGAGGCAGAAAGATGCTCCAAGAACCAACACTGTCAATGTCTGCAAATCCTCACAGGATTCCTGTGGGTCCAGCTTTGGAACTGGGAAACCTTTCTTCAGATCCGCACTCATTCCACTGACGCCAGCTGCCCCTGAAGGATGCTCAGCGGCCGCCCACACGCTCCTAACTCTGCTGCACGGCAGATGCCTAGGTGGAAATAACAAAAACAAGGCACAGGCTGGGGCCAGGGCCATGGGGGAAGGCCCTAGATTCTCACTCATGTGGGATCTTGAATCTGTTTCTTTGTTCTGTTTCTGTAGTATCATCTGGTAAAAGTTAAAACAAAAACCAAAAACTCTGTATCTGTTTCTAGTGTGTGCTGCATTGAGTCTATTAATCACATTTCAAGTTCACCCTACATTCCTCTCCTCTTCACTAGCCTCTCTGAAGGCGTCCTGGCCAGCCCTTGAGAAGCACTGGGGTCTCAAGTTCCTGTGCCTCAGCCCATAGGCACAACCCTCAGTTCCTGTGCCTCAGCCCGTAGGCCACTGTGATAATGGTCTAGCACTTCTGTATTTATTGTAAGAATGATTATAATGAAGATACACACTATAAATACAAGAAAGTATAAATGTTTTTCACATCAGACTGTTCTGTTTTCTTGGAGGTGAGGTTAAAGCATTACTATTTGCAAAGCACTCTGTAGCTCCCCGTTAGGGGGATAGGTAACTAATCAGAACAATAACGTCACTTGCATCCACGTCTCAGAACCTGGTTTCAAAGGCAAGTACGCCGCTGGACTCAATCACTTTCCTGAGGATGGAGGCCTATGGCATGTGTGGCTGCAGGTCACGACACTGCTTAATGGGGCTGGGAAGCCTAGAGGAATCCAAGAAAGACGCTGGAGGAGGTGGGATCAGAGCTGCACCTTGAACAAATAATTCAGATTTGAACAGATGGATGGAAAAGAGGTAGATGTTCCCAACCAAGGGGACATGACACAGGGAACAGGTCCTATGTCTCTTTACTCCTGAGAGTATTAAACCTAGCAGGTGGGCAGCCCCTCTTGGTTGCCGGTTACCTTATTTTGAATTCTTTTTGCAAAAGATACTATCACCCCCTCCAAATAATCTTTTGTCTAAATCCAGACTTCACATTCTGATTGGGGCGAAAAGAGGCGGTCTAGTAAAGGTTATAAATAGGCACCATCATTGTTTGAGTTATTTAGAAAAGCATCCAATTTTCACTATAATCACCCTAAGCCTGAGAGAGGTGAACTGTTCAAGGGTACTTTGGCTCCAGTAGGTGACAGCACCTGGCCCGGCTTTGGAATTGAAACATTTCTGATGGTCTGTACTCTGCTAGAATACAGGACACTTCAGCTCTCCCCCTCTGGCATCCTGCCAGGTGTCATGGCCACGCACAGGCATGAAGATAGCCAGGAAGCCAGAGTTCCCATGAAGCACTCACTCTTCAGACTTGCTCCCACCCCACTAGGGACAGCACTTCCCGGAGCAGGCAGTGAGCATCTCTGAATACGTCTCCCTGACTTCCACATCCACTGGGTGGATAATCAGGGAGGGGTAGCAGTGAGAGCCATAGGTCGGCAGAGGGAACTCAGGCCCTCTTTAGGTTGGCCATTACCTCATCCTCAATCCCCCTAAATCGACCACCTAAAGCACAAGGGCCGAGAGAAATGTAATAAAATATAACATGAGACACATATGAAATGTAAACTTCCCAGTAGCCACACTAGAAAATGTAAAAGAAACCAGTAACATTAATTTAAATTTAATTTTAGATAATCCAACAGATCTAAAACACTGTCATTTCCACATGTAACCAGTATTTTCATGTGTTTTTTCTGCAGTAAAATCTTTGAAATCTGGTGTGTGTTTTACACTGACAGCACACTCGATTCAGATGCTAGATTTTGCTTGCAGATATTTGGTCGTTATTTAGATTTCATAAAATTTACAGTTTAAAAGATTCCAATATCCGAGTTGTTCCAAACACACTGAAAAGTCGTTTTCCAAATAATGGAATCAATGATCGGCTTTTGGATGTAAACTTATTAAAACAGCGTTTCTCAGTTGAGGCACATTCCAAGCGCTCAAAATCCACGCCCTGCGCAGACCAGGACGACGAAGTCGCCTTTCAGAGGCTCTGAGGGTTCTGCCTAGAGAGGTCCCACAGAAATTAGCCTGGGAGGAAAGCCTTGCTGGTGAAGCCAGGAAGGGAGACGGGAGGGCAGGAGGAACATCAAGCCCAAAGGAGCACATCGTGGGCGCCGCTCTTCCTCTCCCGCCACCTCCTCGCCTCGCCGCAGGGGGCCCGGCCGCGCCCCAGGTCTCGCGGTCCGGAGTGAATGGCGCTCGGTAGCAGGCACGTGGGCGCCTGGTGAACGGCAGGACCCTGGCACCCCTACCCTCTCGCCCCTACACACACACACACACACACACACACACACACACACACACACAGAGAGAGAGAGGGAGAGAGAAACGCCCCTCCCGTTGTCACGTGGCCTTCCTGCTGGGTATCTGGAGCAGTTCCAGCCTCGCCTCCGGAAGGAAACAGGGCCTCTGGGGAGCAGGGACCACCTGCCAGTGCGTTCCAGCCGGGCTGCCATCCACACTGGAGACGGCCCCGCACGTGGTTCTCGGGCTCGGATTCAGCTGTGGCAGGATGTGAGGGGAAAGGTGTGTGGCCGGACAATGCCACCAAAGGTGCCCCCGGGCTCCAACCCGTGCCTCTTCATTATAGAATGACTGGGCAGAGATAAGGGCCAGAGTACTGCTTTTGAATAATTCACCATAAAAATGATTGCAACCAGGTCAGTGTATCACGATGACTGCAAGCCACCCAGGGATGTGGCAATGCCTCTCGCTCTTGACTGCCCCAAGTCCCCTTCACTCCATTGCACAGCCCAGGGACAGGTGCAGCATTGCCCCTAACATCCAAGTAGGAAAGAGGAGCCGGCTCTGGCTAAGCTAAGCTTATCCCAATCATGCCGTGACCTCGTAAAACCCCTACGGGCTAAAGGCACTAAAAGCATTTGTACTAATGACTTCCAAAAAGTCAACCACAACCTCCCACCTGCAATCTACATGGTAGCTCTAACCCCTGGCCTCCACTAGGGTTAAGCCTGACCAAGGACTGCCAACTGCATTTGGGCAGAGGGGTCTACTGAGCTCCTGAGACGTTACCTTCACCTCTTAATTCAGCAAACCAACTTCCTGAGGACACATTCACAAGCTTTCCCCTTTTCCTAAGGCTGAACTGGAGAGAAGGAATAAATACACACACATGCACACATACAGACACACACAAAATAGTGTGTCTCTATATATAGTGTGTATATATAGTGCATATATACATATATATACAGTCACACACCACTTAACAATAGGGATACTTTCTGGAAAATTCATCATTAGATTTCGTCGTTGTGTGACCAAACCCACATAGTACAGCCTGCTACACACCTAGGCTAGATGGTATAGCTATTGCTCCTAGGTTACAAAGCTGTACAGCATGTTACTGTACTGAATACTATAGGCCATTGCAACACAATGGTATTTGTGTACCTAAACACAGAAAAATTACAGTAAAAAGTTATAAAGATTAAAAATGGTCCACCATGAATGGAGCTTGCAGGACTGGAAGTTACTCTGGGTGAATGAGTGAAGGGAGTATGAGGCCTAGGACATTACTGTACACTACTGTAGACTCTATAAACGCTGTACACTTATGCTACACTACATTGACTGAAAACTTTTCTTTCTTCAATAATAAATTTACTCTAACATTTTTACTTCATAAAGTTTCAAGTTTTTTGACTTTTGAACTCTTTGAACACATTGTACAGCAGTACAAAAGTATTTTCTGTCTTTACATCCTTTTTCTATAAGCTTTAAATTTTTTTTTTTACTTTTAAACTTTTTTGTTGAAAACTAAGACACAAATATACACATTAGCCTAGGCCTACACAGGGTCAGGATCATCAGCATCACTGTCTTCCACCTGCACATCTTGTCCCACTGGCAGGTCTTCAGGGACAATAACATGCATGGAGCGGTCCTCTCCTATGATAGCAATGCCTTCTTCTGGAATACCTCCTGAAGGACCTGCATGAGGCTGTTTTAGGGTTAACTTTTTTTTATAAGTAGGAATACACTCTAAAATACCAATAAAAAGTACAGTGTAGTAAATGCATAAACCATAACAGAGTTGTTTTAGCATATAAAAGTTTATAGCATATACAATTATACTATATAATTGTATAGCATATACATTACAATACATATACAATGATACTATATAATTGTATAGCATATACATTTATAAATTATATAGTATAATTGTATATGCTATAAACTTTTATATAACTGGCAGTGCGGTAGGTTTGTTTACATCAGCATCACCACAAACATCTGAGTAATGCACTGATACTTTCTGGAAAATTCATCATTAGATTTCGTCGTTGTGTGACCAAACCCACATAGTACAGCCTGCTACACACCTAGGCTAGATGGTATAGCTATTGCTCCTAGGTTACAAAGCTGTACAGCATGTTACTGTACTGAATACTATAGGCCATTGCAACACAATGGTATTTGTGTACCTAAACACAGAAAAATTACAGTAAAAAGTTATAAAGATTAAAAATGGTCCACCATGAATGGAGCTTGCAGGACTGGAAGTTACTCTGGGTGAATGAGTGAAGGGAGTATGAGGCCTAGGACATTACTGTACACTACTGTAGACTCTATAAACGCTGTACACTTATGCTACACTACATTGACTGAAAACTTTTCTTTCTTCAATAATAAATTTACTCTAACATTTTTACTTCATAAAGTTTCAAGTTTTTTGACTTTTGAACTCTTTGAACACATTGTACAGCAGTACAAAAGTATTTTCTGTCTTTACATCCTTTTTCTATAAGCTTTAAATTTTTTTTTTTACTTTTAAACTTTTTTGTTGAAAACTAAGACACAAATATACACATTAGCCTAGGCCTACACAGGGTCAGGATCATCAGCATCACTGTCTTCCACCTGCACATCTTGTCCCACTGGCAGGTCTTCAGGGACAATAACATGCATGGAGCGGTCCTCTCCTATGATAGCAATGCCTTCTTCTGGAATACCTCCTGAAGGACCTGCATGAGGCTGTTTTAGGGTTAACTTTTTTTTATAAGTAGGAATACACTCTAAAATACCAATAAAAAGTACAGTGTAGTAAATGCATAAACCATAACAGAGTTGTTTTAGCATATAAAAGTTTATAGCATATACAATTATACTATATAATTGTATAGCATATACATTACAATACATATACAATGATACTATATAATTGTATAGCATATACATTTATAAATTATATAGTATAATTGTATATGCTATAAACTTTTATATAACTGGCAGTGCGGTAGGTTTGTTTACATCAGCATCACCGCAAACATCTGAGTAATGCACTGCACTAGATTTTACAATGGCTATGATATAACTAGGCAATAGGAATTTTTCAGCTTCATTATAATCTATGAGACCACTGTTGTATATGCCATCCATCACTGACTAAAATGTTGTTATGCGGTACATGACTGTATTCCATTTAATACAAATTTCTTAAAAATGTACAGTCTAATGACAGAAAGCAGATCAGTGCTAATGACAGAAAGCAGATCACCTCACCTAGGGATGAGGTGGAGTGGGGAATGGAGGGATTACAAAAGTGTGTAAGAAATGGTTAAGGTGATCCATATGTTCATTATCTTGATGCAGTGGTTTCTCCGCACGTGAAAACAATTCCAATGTTATACTTTAAATATGTGCCATTTATCTTATATCAATTATACCTCAGTAAATCTGTTAAAAAAAAAAAAAAAAAAACTCCCTCCCACCACCACCTCCACCCCACACACAGCCAAATGATACTCAGTCCCATCCTGGAATTTCCACTGAGAGCTTACCTCCTCCTGGCCCCTCTAGAGAAGAAGCTCAGCAAAGGCTGGTATAATGCACCTTCCTGGGCTCCCAGCCATAGGGCGAGTCCATACTTCCCTTGGACTCACACTGTGGGTGGGAGGCCAGAAAGGAGCATGCTCTATTCACATGGTTGGCTATGACCTCTCAGTATTGTAAGTCAAAGTCATTATTTCTGCTTGGATTCACTCATTTCAAATATTAACTTTGAATGACCAGCAATGAAGACAACAAACACAGGGTCCATGGGGTCAAGGGCAGACTGAGACCTATAGCAATTTCGTTGATGATGACATAGTCAACTGGCCTTCTCCGGAAGAAACAAAGACCTTTCTAGTGACACAGGTAACATAACCAGTTCCTTCATCTGCTGAAACTAGTTTCTGAAGCTACCTGGATATCCAACAACAGATGTCATGCATCTAGTGTCTCCCCTCAACCACTCAACACATAACCATTTGAAAAGTGTTCCTCAATATGGTACATCCTTTCCATGGAGGAGCACACAGCCACTAAGCAGCGCAGTCCAGGAGCTTATCACTCCTTAATCAATGGGCAAAATTTGGATTAACCCCCTTCTATTATTCAAACTAATTTCCAACTAACTGTTTTCTCATACCTCCTTATTCAAAAGTAAAGATTTAAAGAACTACTACTGTCTGCTAAACACAGATTAAGTGGTCAGGATTCAAGCATAATTTAGATACAAGGACTAAATTACTGGAAAAGAGGAATGAAAAAAAGGGGGCAGGGGCCGGGAGCAGTGGCTCACGCCTGTAATCCCAGCACTTTGGGAGGCCCAGGCGGGTGGATCACCTGAGATCAGGAGTTTGAGACCAGCCTGGGAAAGATGGTGAAATCCCATCTCTACTAAAAATACAAAAATTGGCTGGGCGTGGTGGTGGGTGCCTGTAGTCCCAGCTACTCAGGAGGCTGAGACAGAACTGCTTGAACCCGCGGACGTTGCCATGAGCTGAGATTGTGCCACTGCACTCCAGCTTGGGCAACAGAGCAAGACTCCATCAAAAGAAAGAGAGAGAGAGAAGAAAAAAGGGGGCAGGTTAGATAGACTCAAGTGACTGAATCCCCAACCTGTGGGATCTGACACTATCTCCAGGTAGATCACGTTGGAATTGAACTGGAGGGCACCCAGCCCATGTCTGCTGCTTGGTGTGTGGTGAAAAAACCTACACCTCTGGTCACGGAAGTCTTCTTCTGCGTTGATGATTACTGTGGTGGTATGAGAGCAGAGGAAAAACACGGTTTGAGAGAGCTTTTCCCAAAACACAAACAGAAATTGCCAGTCCCACTATACAGAAGAGCAGTATGTACAGAATGCTACGTGTCCACCAAAAGAAGAGTGACTAAACAAACTGCAGTATCTCTGTAAAATAGAATACTATTCAGCAATACAAATTGCAAATTTCTTGATATATACGAAAATATAGACGATATCTCAGAAAATTATGTTGAGTGAAAGATACCGGACACAAAAGAGTACATTTTGTGTTACTCAATGTAAATGAAGTTCAAAAACAAGTGAAACTGGCTGGATGCAGTGGCTCATGCCTGTAATCCTAGCACTTTAGGAGATCAAGGCAGGCAGATCACCTGAGGTCAGGAGTTTGAGACCAGCTGGCCAACATGGTGAAACCCCATATCTACTAGAAGTACAAAAATTAGCCAGGTGTGGTGGTGCACACCTGTAGTCCCAGCTACTTGGGAGGCTGAGGCCAAGGAATTGCCTGAACCTGGGAGGCAGAGTTTGCAGTGAGCTGAGATTGTGCCACTGCACTCCAGCCTGGGTGACAAAGACTCCGTTTAAAAACAAAACAAAACAAAACTGAAACACACAACAAGTGAAACTAATCTATGGCAACAGAAGTGGGAACTAGCGGTTGCCCCTGTGGATGGACTGGAAGGGAGATGGAACCAGCAGGGAAGGAAATGTTCTATATCTTGATTGAGGTGGAGCTTACAAAGGTGTACACATTTGGCAAAATTCATCTAGCTGTATACTTTGAATCTGCGCATTTTATTGTATATAAATTTTTCCTTGATTTTAAAGGAAAGTGTAAAGAGACCACAGTGGAGAAAGCTATTTGCTTTTCTGGGACTAATCAGGAAAGACTTCCCAAAGGAAGTGACATTTGAGCAGGATCTTGAAGGTGGAATAGGACGTTTTCTGGTTGGAGCTAAAAACAGAACTAAAAATGTGGAGGTATGAGAGTTGACGTGCATCTCAGTAGAGGAGACCTCACGGATATGTTTGAGAATGTCTGAGAAAGGAGGGTTGGGGATGGTGTGTGCAAGGAAAATAAAAATCTTGGGACCCTCAACTTACTGTGCCAAAGGGAAAAGTTCAGTTTGGGAACTGAGTCATGCAAAAACTGCCTTCCACTTTGTTTCTAAATAGCTAGCTGCAAAAATAGAAGGCCACGTACCTCCCCAGGAAGAGCCCCCCTCCACATAATTTGCTTACAAGGAAATTCCTTGTAGGCCCCAAGATTTTTACCTTAAAACAATTCTGTTCAATTTCCCCGACAATGTAAATTAACAGCATATCTTCACAGGTATGGGAGAAAGACGGACAGAAGTCATCCCTTCACTCACCTGAGACAAATGCATATTTGACCGCTTCCTCTACTCGGTGTTTATCTTACATAAAAGTGCAGATGCTCTGAGCACAAGATGAATGCGTAATTGACTGTTCCTCTAGCCCCTCCTTTCATGAGTAAAATGCGAATTTAGTGAGCATTAACCAAAGCCTAATCTAAGTCTTGAGAGAACGTAACCTCTTGCCTGTTTTATCTACCCTCCTCCCTTTTTTTTTTT
>NW_012100320.1:1156613-1159039 GCF_000951045.1 Mandrillus leucophaeus | reverse complement strand
CCTGGATATCCTCATTCTTTTCAGTGGCTATACAGTGTTCCGCTGCTTGATGCAATGCCTTATTGGTAGACACTTGCCGCAAATTCCTTACTGTTACGAGACTATTACAAGATCCACGTGTACTTGGATGTATTTCTGTGATATGGCGAAATATATATTTGATCTTCATCTCTGTTTCCTGGCAAACAATTCCTAAAACCTTAGAATCTCTAAAGTGATGTCTTTTTGTATGTGATGACTGACTGAAAGCTAGCAGTCCCTAGGCAGCTTCAGGATAGAGCCGGTGTCCAGAAAGCCCGAGGCAGGATTACAGGGTTGGGTCTTTGAGCACTACCCCTAACCTCTGGGGAGGAGAGGAGGCTCAAGATGAAGTTGATAGCCAGCGGCCAAAGGATTAATCAATCATGCCTATGTAATGAAGTCTCCATAAAACGTGCAAGAGGACAGAGTTTGGGAAGCTTCTCAATAGGGGAATGTGTGGAGGTTCTTGGAGGGTGGCACACCCGGGGAGGACAGGGAAGCTCTGTGTCGCTTCCACCACACCTCGCCTTGTGACTCTCTTCATCTGTATCCTTTGTAATATACTTCATAATAAACCAATAAATGTGTTTCCCTGAGTTCTGTGAGCCACTCCAGCAAATTAATTGGGCCCCAAAGTGGGGTTGTGGGAACCCCAACTTGAAGTGGGTCAGTCTGAAGTTCAGGAGGCCTGGATTTGCAACTGGTGTCTGAAGGGGGCGTGGTTTTGGGGACCGAGCCCTGAACCTGTGGGATCTGATGCTATCTCCAGGTAGACAGCATTGGAATTGAACTAGAGGACCGCCAGCTGGTGTCTGCAGCAGAACTGATCGCTTGCTTGTTGAGTGAGAGAATAGAAAAAACTGTGAGTTGGTGGTCTTTTTCCTGTGACACACCATTTCTATGGGACAAATTCCTAGAAGAGGAATTTGCTGGCTCAAAATACGCACATCTCAAAACTGTATAAATGTAACAGATTTTGCTAAATTACCACCCAAGAGGGTTGTAATAATTTCCCTTTTCATAATATGTCGTTTCTACCATATGCTCAACAATCTTTGTTATTATCAATCCTTTTCACCCTTGATAATCCGATAGTCCAAAATTATTTGCTTGTTTTGCTTTTATTAGTGGTTTAGCATTTTGTTTTATGTTTATTATTTGCATTTTTTCTGTGAATTATCTGTTTATATGCTTTGATCTTTTTACTGTATCATTAATTTTTTTTAATTATAGAAGCTTTTTATGTATTATAGGTGACAACTCTATATTTGTCAAAAATGTTTCTCCCCATCTTCTTTGTTTAGAATGTCTTTTGCATGCAGTTTTAAAGTTGTATGTAGCCAAATCTGTTTTTTCTTTTCTCTTTGTGGTTTGCAGCCTCAGTGAAATGTCAAGAAAAACTCTCCTCCTTTAGACCATAAAACTATTCTAATTTTAAAAGATTATTTTATGGTTTTATTTTTTGCATTTGAATCTTTAATATGTTTAAATAGCTGAAAGTGAAAACTTAGCTTTGCTTTTTTCCCCCCAAATATAATCAAATAATCAAACAGACCCATTTATTGAATAACTTATGCTTTCCCCACTGATTTAAAATGCCAATTTTACCATATATGAAATTCCCACATACACCCGGGCCTGTTGTGAAACTCTCCATTCATATCCATTACTACAGATTTGTGATACACGTTGTTATCTAGTAGGATAAACAGAAACATTTCACACAATTTTATTCCCTGAGAGCAGCACTGTTATCAATGTGATCTAGATTAGGTAAATTAACAGGACACAAGTTCAGTTATCCCTTTGATAAATTATCAAAACATTTAAATATACCAAGAATTTTGTCAAAGTGTATATATAGCCATTTAATATGGAGAATTGCAATTTCAATCGTGACATTTTGTTGTCTTACAGAACAAAAAGTTATGTGTAATAGTGATTCCATATTGCCTATAAACATGTACATTTTAATAATTGTTTTCTTTATAAAAACTACAAATTCAATTTATTTAAGATATAGTGGATGTCCAGTTAGCTCTATCATATAAAGAGCTTGGAAATCATCACTCTCATCCTTACAAGAAAAAGCTAAGCAAATGGAAAAATCAACAATTCTTTTGAACCCATCAGAGAACTGAGGTCTCAGGGTAAACCACCACTCTGAAATTTGGAGACAGAGGTGAATCCAGAGTCATAGCCGAGATTTGCTCACCTGGAATGCAAGCTGCTGGAGCCATAAACTGGTAGTGACACTTAAATGCTAATGTTGACAAATTGCTGGAGTCTGAGTATGGACTAGTGCAAGGGTGGGAAATACTGTTTTCATTGTAAAATACATCCAGAGTGTTCTCCATAACAAAGGAAAAAGACTTTACCAAAGCCTTGTCCCAGCTGAGGAAAGG
>NW_012100320.1:1148196-1156243 GCF_000951045.1 Mandrillus leucophaeus | reverse complement strand
TGAGATGGAGTTTCACTCTTGTTGCCCAGGCTGGAGTGCAATGGTGCGATCTTGGCTCACCACAACCTCTGCCTTCTGGGTTCAAGTGATTCTCCTCTCTCAACCTCCCAAGTAGCTGGGATTACAGGTGCCCATCACCACGCCGGGCTTATTTTTTGTATTTTTAGTAGAGATGGGGTTTCACCATGTTGGCCAGGCTGGTTTCGAACTCCTAACCTCAGGTGATCCACCCACCTCGGCCTCTCTTGAGTGAATTTTGTGGGTTTTAAAAAGGGACTTGTCCATTTAAGTTTTTACATTCATTGGCATTAAAGTTATCCATAATATCCTTTATTATTTATTTAGTAATGTAGGGCCTACAGTGATGTCTCCTGTCATTACTGATATTTGTGCCTTCTCTTTTTTCCATCTGGCCAGAGCTTTACCAGTTTTATTGGTTTTTTCAAAGAACCCGATTTTTGTTTCATTTTTTCCCCATTGTTTAATGCTATTTCTTTGGTTCCTGTTCTTTTATTATTTCATTTCTTCTCCTTATATTAGCTTCAGTTGCTCTTCTTTATCGAGTTTCTTAATTAGAGGCTTAGGTCATTTATTTTGAATATTTTTACTTACCCAATATAAGCATTTAATGTTAAGAATTTCCCTCTCTTGGCCAGGCGCAGTGGCTCACGCCTGTAATCCCAGCACTTTTGGGGGCTGAGGTGGGCAGATCACTTGAGGTCAGAAGTTCAAGACCAGCCTGGCCAACATGGTGAAACCCCATCTCTACTAAAAATACAAAAATTAGGTGGGCATGGTGGTACGTGCCTGTAGTCCCAGCTACTCGGTAGGCTGAGGCAAGAGAATCGTTTGAACCTGGAAGGCAGGGGTTGCAGTGAGCCGAGATCATGCCACTGCATTCCAGCCTGGTGACAGAGCAAGACTCTGTTTCAAAAAAAATTAAAAAAAAAAGATTTTCCCTCTCTATTCCCTCCTCCAGGTCTTTGCTTCGGCAACTATCCTATCCTTCTCCTATGTCATTAATTTTTTCCTTTCTATGGAGCCACTCTTATCTTAATATAAACATGCAGTTACAGTCTATATCATAAGGAAAAAAAAGAGAAAAACACACTCTCTTTCCCTCACATCCTCCTTAGGTTATCACCCCATTGCTGTACAACATCTGTGTTCTCGATGCTGTGTCTACTTCCTTATCTCCTGTTCCGTACAATCCATTCCATTCAGGTGTTCACTCTGATTTCCATCTTGTTTTTATCAAGGTCACCAGCAAGTTCCATCTCTCCATACACAACAATCAATTCTCTCTCCTCTTCTTATCCATTATCCAGTAGCATTTGACATCCTTTCCCCACCGGCTGTCAAGCCACTGCACGCCTCTGGTTTTCCTTCCTTCTTCTCTCCTTTCCAACCTTTCAACTGACTGCCCCCAGGGTTCACTCCTCAGCTATCACCTATCTATATCCACTACCCAGTGCCCTTCATCCACTTCTAAATTTTAAGCATCATCTTAGTAGTCAAGCTATTCTATATTATTCCATAATTAGTAGTGCATTTTGTAGTTGCCTTAAAATAATACTTAGGTGTTTTAATCTGTGCAGTTAGATTATATGTTTTCCAAGGACAAAGATCCCCACCGTCTTGTTCTTTTCCTTCCTTTTGAAGTGTCTAAGCAGTATTCTGTGCATGGTAAGCCCCGAATAAGCACTGTAAACTGCATCTGATTTTGTGCAAGCTCTAAAAAATGTGTAATTTTACTAGTAGGTAGAAGGATTTACAGTGATCCACACTGAGGCAAAAAGTACCACTTATAAATTAATTGAGCATTAAAGCCAGAATCTGCTTGGGGCTCATAATCTATTATAGTCACCTTAGAATGTATCTAATTCTTTTATTGAGACTGGGACCACAACCTGTCCAGCGGTTCCTTCTATTCGGCATTTTCAAAGAGGTGAAAGTAAAATAGGCACTTCTTTCCATTAGAGGTTTCTCATGTGTTGAGGCTGGTCACAGGGAAATCTCCACTCCAACGAAATGCCAAACAAGTAACAATTAAGTTAGAACCAAAATTCACTGTTTAAGGGCCAATGAAATTGTACAGGAATCTGGGCTGATACCTGAGGAATGCCCACCTCTTCCACTGGTTTACAGGTTAGAAGCAAAGAGCCCTGAGAACATTTCATCCAATAATATCATCAACATAGCTTGCAACAGCCTCATTTCAAGTCAGAGTGAACCAGCATCAAATGGTTTTGAGTTTCGTATCATAATCCCCTATGTATCCTGTCTGATGGTGAGGGCCAAGCTCAGCCCTTTAGCTGTACTGCCTCCTCACCAAGGGAAAGAAACAGAAAAGGACTCTCTAGGCTACTCAGAATCACCAGGTAAAAGCTAAATTGTACTCTCCTCTTCACCGGATTCCAATCCTCAGCCACTATTATGCAACAATCTTTAAATTCACCTTTTTACAATTAGGAGATTTTGCAAAGCAAGCTTCCAGGATCTTTGAGGATTCCCCCGACTTAGTTTAAGATACCTCAAGGAAATGCTCTGCACCAAACTGTTCCTAAACACACAGATATGAAATAAGCCTTAGGAGTTTTAAATCAGATAAAGAATTCCTCTTTTAAAAATGTCTCTGATCAGTCATAAACAACAGAATGTACATCCAAGTTTCATAAGGAGACAAAACACGGTAGAGTAACAGATACTAAAGGATACACCATTCCACAGAACAGGAAACACAGGAAATGAAGAGTGCCAGACAATCTTTATTGTTCACTGAAAAATGCAGGTCTGCAAAGAGTCAATTGCATTGTGTACTGAATTCAAGGTCTGATATTGCAAGTATATATGACATAGTACAACATATAAAATATTACATATTTTACATAGTGACAGTACCTGCCTCTTCTAAACACTAACATTTAATAGAATGATGTAAAAAGCCTATTAAATAAGAAACAAACATTTCAATCATAAACAAAATGCACTAAGCAAAATACTTAAATTGTTGTGTGTGACGTCTATCTTGTCTACCTGGGGTTAGGAATGGTGGAGCCCAGAAAAAAACTGAGCTAACAAAAACAGCCAATACCCTCCAGCAACTCTTCCCCGGAATTAGGCCACTGGTGCCTGTCACAGGCTGCCCCCGTGTGGTGGCCCAGCCAGGCTTCAGGGCTGCCCCAGGGCCCACACTGAATGCTAATGCCTGTCTGGGGCTGGGTGGAGGTGAATGGGAGGAGTACCAGGTAGGAAGAAGCTTCTGTCCCAACTGCTTATTCTGCATCCACGCTATGGATATGAACACCTAATGTTTCTGGTGTGAATCTGCCACCCTCCGCAAACACTGAAATGTGATTGAGAATAAAATGTTAACACTGGGAACGAAAGCCATTTTCTATGTAGTCTGCAGATATCATCATTGATTCCTTTCAGCCATGTTTTCATTAAGATGCTCTAAAAGAGGCTGCTGCTATTATCCTGCCAGTCAGGCAGGCCCGGATAGAGGTAAAAAAAACTTCTCCAGTTATAACTAGTAATTCAAATGCATTAAAAATAAATATAGCTTATACTAGAGAGCAACACAGTTTCTATCATTCACATGGTAATATATTCAAGAATTGCAACAATATTCACAATTCTCCAAGGTCAACTTTAACTATATCCACATTTCCCTCCGAGCAGAAAATCCTGAATGGAAGGGAGTGTATAACATCAATACCCCCTGTTTGTCTCACTTATTATCAGGGCTCAGAAAGCTCATTATAGATAACAAATGCCAAAAAAAAAAAAAAGAAAAAAAAAAGCATTCCAATATACACACAGCAACAGAGGAAGACTACGCCCTCCCTCTGGGCCTCCTTGGCATAAGGCAAAGCATGGCTATTTGCAACGACAGTGTCTAAGCTGACTCTGGAAAGGCTCATGTTTTAGGAGAAATCAGAATTACAGAGTTCCTTCATTCACAGGTAATAAAGGATTATTAAATAATTTCCTGAACTAAGACAACAGTCTCACCATCGAAGAAAATTTTCTTCTCAGCTGAGTTTTTATAAATGAGATTTTACAATATCCAGTTTTAGTTAATATGAAACTATCAGCGTACAGGCATCCTCAAAGCTCCAGACGAGTGAAGCTAATATTCTCAGATCTTCCACACTCTACGAATCAGTAAATATTTTATCAGAATATCCATTTAACAGTTTTAAGTCCATAATAACCAACTATGTATTTTTCTTATTCAAAGAAGACCATGTTTTGATAAGAATAATCCCAGTTTGATGAGTATCTTATTCCCCTTGATGTTGCACAATAAATGTCACTGTTGAGTCTGTATATCCTTGACTCTTCCAGTCAAAGGAAAATCTTGTATAAAGCTGGAAAAATGCAAACTCCAGCGGAAGCACTCGTGTTAGTGCTGAAGTAAACTTTAGGGGAATAACCACAATTGCCTATCAGACTGTTTACAACATTGCTAGGAGCCCTCCTCTTCTTTTCTATTATCTCTATTTTCTCTCTAAACATTCTAATATTTTAAACATGGGGGTTCACTAATATTGATAAAGGTCTAGCTCATGAGTAAGGTTTTGGTCTCTGGAATGATGTGTGGCTAGCCCAAAACACTGGCCATGTTTGTTTTAAACATGATCATTCTTCTTCCCATCACAGTCTGTCAAACCCGCCCATCTGTCCTGCCGCTGTCACTCCCCCAGCCCCTCAGGATTGCTGCTCCTCTCTTTTGAATGTTGTACTGCATGTATGGTATTCACTGAGACGTGACTTTAATGTACAGGTCATTTGCATTTCACGCCACCAGTTCCCCAAAAGACATCAACTGGGAACAATTTCTAATTGTAAAGGCATGATTTGCCCGCATTTTCCCTTTATAAAGGAAATCAAAGGGCCTGTTTGGAAGCTGAAAGAACACCTTGAGTATTCCTGAAAAGGGAACGCTGTATCTGCTACCAAAACCCAGAGACATTGACTAGATCTAAAGACCATACGGATTATGCAATAGTGTGAGATCTGGCAGTTTAAGATCTAGTTCCAATTTTACATTAAAGCATTTGGGTGAAAGTGCTGTTAGTATCACAGGAGCAAATGAAAAGTGTCAACAACACCCTTTTGGCTCATTTTCTCGTGCTTCTGGTTGTACTTCCACCAGCTCCAGCGACGCCTGTCCCAGGGCACATCGCTCAGCTCCCTGCACAGCTGCTCAGAGATAAAACAATGCACTTCACCTCAACTAGCCCAGCAACTGGCACTCAGATGGTGAACGCTGCAGCCAACGGCCTTGGGGCAGAGCCCATGGAAAGCTTTAAACAGGCTTATAGACATTGTATAAAACTTCCTGATTTTAAAATACTTCCCCAAGGAAGTCAGAAAACAGTCATTTTTAGTTAATAAAACGCAATCTATACTCACAAACAATGTAATGCCTCAGAAAGCAAAACCCAGAATGGAAGAACTTCAGAAAAATACGGCTTAATCAGTATCTTACTTTGGCTAAATTATCATAGTTAATGTAATTTATTATTGCATTTAGAAGCCCAGCCTACCGTGTTCTCCTAAGATGGTGAAGTACACGAAAACGATGAACAGGGGTTATAGCCCTTCAGCCTTCTGTGACTTCGGAACTTAGAAAGATAAAAGATAGCCAGGATTTGACATCCAGATACTTACTTGCTCAGCACAAGTTAAGTCAGGAGACAGTTAAACACCAGATTCTCATTCACTTATAGTGTTCTCAGGAAGCTCCTATTTGGATACCAAACCAGTGGGTCTCTACCTGGCTGCACATCAGAATCACCTGGGAAGCTTTTAAAACTCACCACGTGCCCAGGCCAATTAGCTCCAGAAGGTGGAGCCCAGAATCAGTAGGCTTTACATTGTCCCAGGTGATTCTCGTGCAGCCAGGACGCACACCGCTGAGGCATCCCTTTCGGAGAGCAGTTGCGGCAAAGCCAAGGGAACGGAACTCGCATCTGGATAGTTTTATTTCTTTCTCAATTCCACCAGAAAAAAGGGATTTTTAGAAAAAGGCACAGTTGTGCTTCCTCTAAAGATGAAGTCTGCAGTTTGGGAAGTGCTGGTTCCCAGAGGTTATCTGGAGCGCTGGTTGTAAAGAAGAAAGTCCTTGTCTTGGCAGAGGAGGCAGAGTTTCAGGCTTCGGCAGCTGCCTCCCGCAACAAAGAATGCCCAGGTGCCCATGAGCACCAGGATTATAAATGCCGACACCAGGTTTATTCCATAATAAGAACTTATGAAGGTCTGCAAAAGAAAAATAAATCAGCTGGGGTAATAACAGCAAGCTTATTAAACATGTGGAATAACCAAAGATAAAGGGAAGCATGGAATACTTTCAAGAACTTGGGTGGGTTTCACCAAACATATGATGTGTGTCATGTGTTAAGGCCCCAAGGCATGTAGAACTAAGCTGGTCAACAGATGCTGCAGGTCCCGTGCTTTGCTATATTCAAACGGTAACCCTAGAAGTCAGTCATTAGGCAGAACCTAATGGAATATACAATACAAGATGCATGTCATATAACTAGTTTCTATTCATTTTTGTGTTAAATTGGTTCTTAGAATTTGCAAGACAGTGAGACAAGTTCAAATTACTTTAGTATGAATCCTTAGTATTCAAAGGAACATGAGGAAATAGAGTCTTTTTCAGTTGCACAATTGCTGTGGGTTCCAAAAGCGTATTCATTTAAAGAACACTAATGGAATGCTGAGAGGTACTGGGTACACCTTGGGGAGACCCAAGTGTCTATCCCAATGGAGGTTCTGTACTAGCAAGGGAGGCAGGAAACGAATGAAGAAAGAATTAGTTACAAATTGTGATGAATGCGAGGACAGCATAATTATAATTGAGATGAGGCTAGGATGGGTAAAAACAAGGTGATCTCTTTAGGGCAGTCAAACAAGGCCCCAAGAAAGTGGTAGATTTTACAGGTAGCACCTTATGCAGAAAGACTGCTCTTCTCAAGACGCCTCTGTGGGAAAGGCAGGCATTGAGCATTTTCTAGATTATTCTTCACAATAATTCTATACCTCAAATCCACTGAATTTTTATTCACTTTACAGACTGCTACACTCTTTTGTATTGTTCTTTTCTTCTTTAAAAAACATTTTCCTCTTAAACAATTACAAAAGCAGTACAAGATTGTTGTAGAAAATTACAACCCCAAAATGAGCAAAATAGAACAAATTTTAAAACTTAAAATTCAGCTAAGTTAATAGTTATTAAAAAGCTCAAAAAGCGAAACCATAAAGAGAAAAATTGATTAGGCTATATAAAATTAAGAACTTTTGTTCATCAAAAGACATTAAGAGAATGTAAAGACAAACCACGTCATAAAAGTTATTTGCAATACACACATCTGACAAAAGATTTTTTTTTTACAGAAAACATAAATAACTCATAAAAATCAAAAAGAAAAAGATAATCCAATAGATAGACATAGGATTCGAACAGGCACTTCAAAAGAATTATCCGAATGATCAATAAACATCTGAAGACTTGCTCAACCTTATTTTCATAGTGTGAACACACCTGTGTAACTAGCACCTCAATGAAAATCAAAACATTCTCAGCCCCCAGGAGCCTCCCTGTTCCACCACCAGTCACTGTCCCCACTAAGGGTGACCACGATGCCGACTTACACCACCACTAGGTTCTTTCCTTTTAATCACTAAAAAGAATAGTATCAACTCTTCAATATTCACCAACATTTATTGGCCACCTACTATGTGCCACGAATTGAGGATACAAAGATCGATAAGATAAGGCCCTATCCTTGATTATCAAACACTAATTAGAAAGAGAGATAGATAAAAACTCTATTAAATAAAATATGCTAGCCAAGGACATATGTTATACGAGAGCTAGGAATAAGGTCCAGTGATGGTGCCGAGTCTGGAATATGCAACTTTTCCACGCAGCTGTCACAGAGAATGAACAGTTTTCCAAACTGACCTAGGTTAGGGAGAGACAAATCACTGCAAATAAACAGCAGGGGAAAAAAATCTTTTAATAAGACCT
>NW_012100320.1:1138860-1147121 GCF_000951045.1 Mandrillus leucophaeus | reverse complement strand
GATGTTTCTTAAGCAACTGGCACTGAACTTGATCAGCACCACCAGGTTTTTCTGGGGAACACTATCTCTCCGTGTGTGTCGTTTGTGTATCCTGTGTGCTGGATAACAGTCTTTATTTAAAGTGGGCAAGCCCTATATATTCTGCGAAGTTTAACATGGAAAACAAAAAGGCACCTAGATTTCCTCTTTCAGCCAATAATAAGAAACCATTAACACCCACCAGATTGGCAAAAATTCAAGTCTGACACTCTGTTTCATACTGCTGATAGGAAAACAGTCTAGCATCACAAATTAAAGTGGAATTTGCATTTCCTATTTCACTCCAGCAATTCTGCAGCTAGAGCTACCCTCTGAAGCAATTAGTTCTGAAATTAATAGATCACCTGCACCTGGGAACTTGTGAGAACTCCAAATTATGGGGACCCACCCCATACTTCCTGAATCAGAAACAATGGGGTGGGAGCCCAGCAATCCGTGTTTAAACAGCCCTGCAGGTGATTCTGAGACATGGTCGTTTCAGAGTCATTGCTCTACAGAAACGTACACATCTGCACAAGAAGCATATATATGTTTAAGTCAGCACTGTCTGTAATAATGAAATATGTCCATCATTACTAGAATGGATAAATAAATCACGCTCTAGTCACACAATGGAATACTATATGGTCTACAATATAAACGATCTCAAGAATCTAATGTTATGTAGAAAAGAAAACCGTATTGTGGAAAAAATGCGTATTATTTCATTGATAGGAATTCTAAAACACGCAAAACAATATTTAAAGACGTAACTTGTGATTAGAGGAAAGAAAGCTGTTATATCTGGTGTAAAAGTGTAATCATTTCAGTAAACAGTGGTAGATATTTTAACTAAAGTAGAAGAGAAATAGTTTCCAAAGTTTTGACGCTATGGCAGATGAAGCTAAAGCGATGTATTTTAATCCCGGTGATGACCCTGGAAAGGGAAGGCTTTCTGGAGACAGATACTTGGTGATGGCAGGGAGCTGAGACCGCTGAAGATGCCCAGGAGTACAGTTTAGGTTTTAAAGTTCTTGTGTCAGAAAGATCAAGATCAAGGCAGAAACTGACACAAATGGAAACACTGATTTTTTAAAAAAAATTATAAAGATTCGTACTCTAAGGGTTTTTCAGAATCTAGATGACAAATGTCAAGAGAAAGCAATGACACCATTAAGGTGTCATCTGTTTGGCAGCTTATGTTTGCCATTCTTTCTGAATATTGATGTTACCAGGGCAGCCCTGATGAAATAACCGGGAAAGGTCCTTAGTTTTTGTTATTGTTTTCCTTTTTTTAACTGTTTTTCTTTAGTTCCTTTATCTATAGGCTCAGCTGCTTAAAGAAACGAGATGGCGCGAGATGGCACCAGAGCTTCTTGACCCCTGACCAGATACCAGAGGAAGACCTCGCAAAACCAGCACAAACTGGAACAGGTGACTCCTATTTGCCTCTAGATTATCAGCATATCTTTACAATGCTAAAACTCCCTCCCCTGAAAAAAAAAATCCCTGCCATTTCGTGTACATGTAACATATGAAGGCGTATGTTCATGAATAGCAGCTTCACGTCCAGAGTCCCATCCCGCACATGCTAACATTCCTTTCCCGCCCCACATCTAGTCCCCCTATGACTTCCATTGCTTGGGGGAGAAAGTACGTTTAGCACAAGAGCTCACCTTCTCTGTTCTCTGGCCAGGGAATAAAACCTGATTGCCTTTTCCAATTGGATGTTCTTTCTTTGTGACCAATACAGAGTAGGGAAAGAAGTGTATGCTCCTATAGTCAAGGCCTACAGTTCATTTAAAAATGCTCTCACGGGCCGGGCGAGGTGGCTCACGCCTGTAATCCCAGCACTTTGAGAGGCTGAGGTGGGCGGATCACGAGGTCAGGAGATCGAGACCATCCTGGCTAACACGGTGAAACCCCATCTCTACTAAAAAAACCAAAAAATTAGCCGGGCATGGTGGCGGGCACCTGTAGTCCCAGCTACTCAGGAGGCTGAGGCAGGAGAATGGCATGAACCCGGGAGGCGGAGCTTGCAGTGAGCTGAGATAACACCACTGTACTCCAGCCTGGACGACAGAGCGAGACTCTGTCTCAAAAACAAAACAAAACAACAACAACAATAAAAATGCTCTTACTTACATAATTTTCAGTCTATTCTTGTCCAAAAGAGCATTACTGTGAGTTTTAGGCAAGCATCATCAAGATATCATTAGCCCTGACTTTTCTTCCAAATTCTAGATCCATATTTTTTGGTCCTTCTTACTAAGAAGTCTGATGGATTGACTTTGCCTCCGAAGTCCAGTCCATACATCTCAGACTAGCATTCAAGGACCTCTACAATCTACACCCCAATTACCTTGACACCATATCCTCTACTATCTTCAACTGAATCCTATGGAAGAAAACCAGAACTCTTCTTCACTCTGTCTATACCTCTGGTTTTCTTTTTTCTTTTAAATAGATTATCCCTTTTGTCTGAAGACTCTGCCCCTCAGCACCACCCCTCCCCATTTTACCACATCTGAATCTTACTTTTATTTATGATCCAGTACAAATGCCACCTCTCCTCAGTAAATTCTTTCCTAACACCTATTCTTCTCTTTTTTTTTTTTTTTTTTTTTTTTAAACATTCAACACACATCTACTGAGCACCTAGACAGCCTGGCCTGAAGATTACATATATTATCTTTAGAGTCAGACGGTTCTGAGTTAGAATCCCAGCTCTACGGTGTGGCTTTGACAAGCTATTTAACCTCTCTGAGCTTCCATTTTCTTTATTTTTAAAATGGGGATAATACCACATAGGGCTGTTACAAGGAAAAACAGTGCTTGGCAAACTACAACTTTTTAATACGTGGTAGCTACCATGTGCTATGGTCTACAGATTCAAAGACGAATAAGCCAGGATTCTCAGTGAGATGTACTATCAGGTGGGAAAGTGAGACAGCAGCCAGCAATGACCACATGTATCCAAGTCTCCTGGGTACCTGACTATGTATTAAAAATGCATTCCTGGCCAGGCACGGTGGCTCATGCCTATAATCCCAGCACTTGGGAGGCTGAGGTGGGTGGATCACTTGAGCCCAGGAGTTCGAGACCAGCTTGGGCAACGTAAGGAGACCCTGTCTCTACGACAAACAAAAATTAGCCAGGTGTGATGGTGTGCGGCTATAGTCTCAGCTACTCAGGAGGCTGATGTGGGAAGATTACCTGAGCCCAGGGAGGTGGAGGCTACATGATCGTGCCACTGCACTCCAGCCTGGGTGAAATGCTAGACCCTGTCTCAAAAAAATAAATAAAAAATAAAAACAAAAATGCATTTCTCTTCATTCTTGCAGATTATTTCTTCCTCTGACTTTGTATTACTCTTACATTAATTTTCTTTCTCCCCTCTTCCATCAATCCACATAACAAGTATGTACGCAGTGGCCAGTATGGGCCAGGCACTTTCTAGCCACCGGGACTATTACAACGCACGACACAACAGTCTCATAGAACCTTTCCCCATCCTTTCAGTTCACCATTTTATTAACACAGTATCTAGAGGAGATCCCTTGGACATGCATTAAAATATTGTGCTATGTTCATACTCGACTTATTTATGCAGCCAGCACTTATTTCTGGGTGGCTTTGATGGTCATCATAGCCTTTACTATCACGATGTGCTATGTTAGAATGTTGGGATTACTCCTTCTTCCCTCTGCAGTTGGTTAAGAGGTCCAACAGAAACAGACCTGGATATCTGCATTATTCTGCCACATACATGTGGCTACAGCTACATACATCCTATTTAAACCCTTCTCATTAGTAAATGGAACAAATTCCAGCTAGTAATGAAAATCTGCTAACAGTATCTCTAGAGTAAAACCTTTTAATTACTAAACCTTTCTCAGTTAATGTTCCTAAATATAAAACTCTAAAAGTCCTTCAGTAAATCTAACCCCCAAATTTGCTTTGTTCTAATATTCTTTTTTTTCGTTTGTTTGTTTTTTTCTGAGACAGGGTCTCAACTCTGTCACCCAGACTGGAATGCAATGGTGCGATCAGGGCTCACTACAGCCTCGACCTCTCGGGGCTCAGGTAATCCTCCCACCTCAGCCTCCTGAGTAGCTGGGACTACAGGTGTGCCCCACCAGGCCTGACTACTTTTTTTCTGTTTTCAGTAGAGACAGGGTTTTGCCATGTTGCCCAGGCTGGTCTCAAACTCCTGGGTTCAGGCAATCTGCCCACCTCAGCTTCACAAAGTGCTGGGATTACACGCTTGAGCCATAACGCCCAGCCTGTTCTCATATTCTTAAGCCAAAAAAAAACTTCCCTAAGTTAATCATAAGAATATCAACATTAGTTTATAACCCAGATTAATAAAAGGAGCTTCCATAATTTTTAATGTTATAATACATTAGTCAGAAAGTGGAATAATTCTGACCAGTACTGTATATCAGTTCGTGACAAGGGTAGCTGTCTAGTTGATAACGGACTTCCTCTTCTAATAATCTTCTAAGTCAAAGTGTCTTGGGAATACCTATTTCTAAGCAAAATGTTTCAGTGTTATCTTCAAGAAACAGCTTTTACAGCCGGGGGCATGGTGGCTCACGCCTGGGAGGCTGAGGCAGGTGGATCACCCGGTCAGGAGATCAAGACCATCCTGGCTAATATGGTGAAACCCCCACTCCTAAAAATACAAAAAATTAGCCAGGCGTGGTGGCACACGCCTGTAGTCCCAGCTACTCGGGATGCTGAGGCAGGAGAATCACTTGAGCCAGGAGGCAGAGGTTGCAGTGAGCCGAGATGGCACCACTGCATTCCAGCCTGGGCGACAGACAGACTCCGTCTCAAAAAAAAAAAAAGAAAGAAAGAAACAACATTTACTATTTGGCTCTTTCACCGTTCCTGAATATACCCCAAATGCTCTAACACACAGATTCATAAGTACCCTCATTTTCGCATGTGTTCCTTTCCCTCATTCCTGATACCTATTTTTCTGTCCTTGCAAAGCTAATGGCCTACGACAGCAATTGCGTCTAATACCGGCTTCCTGCCAGCACAGAAACTGCCATCACCTGGCTTCCCTAACACGGGCAGGGGATCTCTACCTAGGTCAAAGCCAGCCAAAGGCTGCTGCTGGGTGGTGGCAGCCACAGACAAAGGAGGACTTCCAAAGCCAAAGCTCAGCCGCAGCTGCCCAGAGGCAGGGTGCGAAGATCAATGGGCTTTTGGTTTCTTTTTCTAAGTAGGAGAAAGGTCAGGGGCTTCAGGGTTCCGTGAAGCAGGAGACACTCCTCCATCCATCCTGGCCACAGAAACTCGCTAGACGCTTGAGAGATACCCTAGTCAGCTGGCACGAGTGGGAGTCGGGCCCCAGGGCTAAACCAATGCTTTTGAAAATGACTTTCCCTAATGGGGATTTAACTGAACATTTTTGTTTTAAAGAATGTAAGAGAATTCTGTGGCCTGATTTATTGTAATATAGATATAGATTACTAATCAAATAACCTTCTCTAAGATACTATTTTAATGTTTAAAGTCCCCCTAGAAAATGCTGGAGAATGATGAAACACACCTCAAATTAGCTCATCACTGTGGAGTCCGCCTTGGGAGGTTTGCTAGAAGTTGTCTGATCCCGTCCTCTACGCAATGAAGAAAACCCACATGGGCCACTTTAAATACTTCCAATCTCGCTTCATTAAATGGCCACTATGAGAAAGTTCCTTCTTAAACTGAACCCAAATCTGCTTTAACTCAGTAGTGATTTTCCACCAGGATGATTTGGCCCATAGAGGGAATAAATATGTCAACGTCTGTAGACATTTTGGGTTATCAACACTCGGGGACGGGGTGCTTCTGGCATCTAGTGGACAGAGGCCAGGGATGCTGTTAAACACCCCACAACACACGTCAGCTCCCAACCAAGAATCATCTGACCCCAGATGTCAATAGTGGTGAGGTTGAGAAACCCTGCTCTAACCCCTGCTCACTGATCCTGAGAAGGCTCTTTGAAGAAACACAAGTCAACTCTTTTTTCCTATACGTAGCACATTAAAAAAACATCTGAAACTCCCTGCAGCAGCCAGCTACTGTCACAAAAATGCTGCAAAACAACAACAACAACAACCACCACCACCACCACCACAAACAGGCCTAAACTCATAGGCTAGAGCTGCCATTGGGATCATGAGGTCCAAGGCAGCCTGGAGTATAACCCCCTAATGGGGGACCTGCCTTCAGGCAGCCGGCAATGCATACAGGCTCTCGGGATTCTATTACTTTCTATTAATGCTTCATTGACTTCACAAATCTAATTAATTTCTATGTTTGTCTCTGGCCTAGAATAGTTTCAGCAAAATCAGATTTACCATTTCTTTAAATGTTTGCTCCAAACAAGCTCTCAAACCTGATCTATGCCATTTATAAAGCAAAACTAAGCCCATAAGACCTTGGATGAAGATTTAAATGGAAATTGCAGGTAAGGTTTATAGTCGGATTGGATGCGAGTTATGAGAGAAAAGGTGAAGAATCAGGAAATATTCTAAGAAATAACTGAGCACCCGGAAGGATGGAATTCCATCAACTGAGATGAGGAAGGGTGCAGGAGTGTACCATTTTAAAGATCTTATTCCACTGCCTTCCAGAACTTCTGATAAGAAGTCAGCAGTATTTAAAATTGTTGTTCCATGGCTCATGCCTGTAATCCCAGCACTCTGGGAGGCCGAGGCGGGCGGATCACGAAGTCAGGAGATAAGAGACCATTCTGGCTAGCACAGTGAAACCCTGTCTCTACTGAAAAATACAAAAAATTAGCTGGGCGTGGTGGTGGGCGCCTGTAGTCCCAGCTGCTCAGGAGGCTGAGGCGAGAGAATGGCGTGAACCCAGGAGGCGGAGCTGGCAGTGAGCCAAGATCGTGCTACTGCACTCCAGCCTGAGTGACACAGTAAGACTCCATCCCAAAAAAAAAAAAAAATTGTTGTTCCTTTGAATGTAGGGAAAAAGTCCCACTAGAGGTGAAAAGGTAGCTTACCACCTGAAACAAAGGACTTTGATCTCAAGAAAAATATTCAAGTGTAAGTCTTTGGTGAGGGTTTAGAATAACGATAAAAGGCAGTAAAATCCAATAAATCTACCCATTAAAAGTAAACCTCAAAGTTGACTAATTCCTCCAAAGAAATAAGAGATTTCCAAACATTTATGCAAATAAGTTTGTTTCCAGGAAATAGTGTTAGAACACTGCACAGTAAGTGAAATATGTTATAGTATGAATGATTCCCCTAGAAGCGGGGCAATGCAGAATGACTCTCTTTAGCAGAGCTGTGGAAAGGTAGAAAAGTGAACTGGTACAAGTGGTCCCGGTACTGAACAGCATCTTCGGTAAGAAGTGGGCATGGAGTAAGTTGATAAATGCTGGGATTCCCAGCCCAACTTCCCAGCATAGCCATGGAGCTGCAGGGGATCAAGCTGAGGTTGCTGGGGAGGGCCAGACTGAGCAATAAAGTTGGAAATAGTGGGGTTTTTTTCCCTTTCAAATTATAAATATTAGATGTAATGAATAAAATATATATTCCTGTGAGGCTGAATGAAGAGTGATATCATACTGGATGATGTTTTAAAAATGTGACTTTTGTCTCATGCAATCATATTTACAGGACAGTAACCTGTAATACAGTATCCTGCTCATCATGACTACAAAAAAAAAAAAAAATCTGTGAAATTCATTGAAGAATAAGAAACAAAACCTCCAAAACACCAAAATTAAAAGCAGCAGTGGCTAGGTACAGCATTTCGGGAGGTTGAGGCAGGAGGATCACTTGAGCCCAGGAGTTCAAGACCAGCCTGGACAACATAGTGAGACCCCATCTCTACAGGAAAAAAAAAATTAGCTGAGTTTAGTGGCACGTGCCTGTGGTCCCAGCTACTTGGGAGGCTGAAGTGGGAGGATTGTTTGAGTCTCAGAGGTCAAGGCTGCAGTGAGCCATGATCATACCACCTGACTCCAGCCTGGGCGACAGAGCAAGACCCTGTCTCAAAACATAAATAAATAGGCCGCACTTTGGAAGGCCGAGGCGAGTGGATCATGAGGCCAGGAGTTCGAGAAAAGCCTGACCAACATGGCGAAACCCTGTCTCTACTAAAAATACAAAAATTAGCTGTGCAAGGTGGCATGCACCTGTAATCCCAGCTACTCAGAAGGCTGAGGCAGGAGAATTTTTGAACCCAGGAGACGGAGGTTGTGGTGAGCCAAGATC
>NW_012100320.1:1125497-1133595 GCF_000951045.1 Mandrillus leucophaeus | reverse complement strand
CTAATTGGCCAATTCCAGTCACATGATTGAGCTCAAAGTCAAAGGGTGGAAAAGAACACACTCCAGCCACCATGAGACCAGGCACGTGTGTGGATGTATCATTTCAGGAAACGACAAATAGGGACAAAAACAATCTCCCACGTTCCTCTTTTATTTTCTTCAAGCTCAGTATTTTTCTTTCTTCAATCATATCATATCCCACAGGCTGTGGCTTCTAGATCTTCTACCACACTGACAACATTCTTTCTATATGAATTTTACTTCTTCAGTATTCCCGTTAAATCACAATGCGTGGAACAATACAACACTCCACACGTGGTCTGACCCGTATTGGTTTTCCCTAGTGAAAGGTTTAGTGGCTAAAAAGTTTAAAACCTTGCCTAGGTTTTAAGTGCACTATCTAGAAAATACAATAGAAATGAAATGGTCTGGGGAATTTTAAAAAATAAAATGGTCAGCTGTTCTTTTCTACTAGGTACTAGCTAAAGACATTTTTTCTTCTAAAGCATAAGGGAGGTAATTGAGAATGAAAAACCCAGGTTCTATATAATACTAGAAAAATTATCTTTTCTCTGAATTCTGTTTTCTCATCTCAAGTGCTAAATTCTCCACCTTAATAATATTCTTAGGTCACTTTAGAGTTTATAAAGCACTTAAATACATATTCTCTAAATTAATTTCATTTAATTCTCAACAACTCTGAGCTAGGCATTATTTCTGCCCTTCCTGAAAGATCAGGAAATTGAAGATTAGATGGCAGGACAAGACTTCCTTTGCCCTGTGAACAACACTGCTCTTACCTCCCAGCCTGCAGGAAAGAGGCCTCGTCCCTCTGCCTGGAACATCTTTTCCTGACAACCCCTTTCTTTGCCTGCCTAGCTATTATTCACCCTTTAAGTAAATCTCTACTCATTATGGCACTTTCTCCATAAGCTGTGCCTGGCCTTCATTTTTCTGTAAGTTATTTATTGAGTGCCATCTAGAAACAAAGATGCCGGGGACACAGCAGTAAACAATACAGATGTCGTCCTTGCACTTGCATGGCTTAGCACCTGACTGGAGAGAAAAGACATTCAACAAATAACTATACCACTACTTAATCACGCCTGTGATAAATGCTGCAAAGGCAAGGTACTGTGGCCTAGGAGCATGGGTTAGAGCCTGTCCTTCGTGCCCCATGGCTCTTCCTCATTTCACTGTAGCATTGATCATGCTTTATTGTAATGATGAATGGACGTTATGCATGGTAACTGGGCTCTATTTTCATAGCTTGGTGTAACTCCTTTAGACTAAAAACACTTAACAATGATTTATGGAATGAGTGATTCAATAATCAAACGGGCTTGCCCAAAGTACTAAATTAATGAGCCAGGATAAGATTCAAACCTAGGATTCCAATTCCCATACTTTTGTCTCTATACAAAATTACCAAGAAATGGTAATGATTCTAGTAAAATGTAATGCTAGCCTACAACATAACCACAAATTAAACATTATATATAAACTATGCCTATTTGTAACATAAGAGCCTATGTACATACAGGTTTCATATAGTATGGATCTTATTAACATACACTAGTACAGACAGATATATACTACAGACTGAATATCCCTCATCTGAAATGTTTGGGACCAGAAGTGTTTCAAATTTTCAAATATTTGTGTGTATATAGATATATAACAAGATATTTAGGGGATAAGACTCAAGTTTAAACATGAAATTCTTTTTTCTTCTTTCCTCTTGAAACAGGGTGTCCCTCTGTTACTCAGGCTGGATTGCAGTGGGACGATCACAGCTCACTGCAGTCTCAACTTCTCGGGCTCAAGTGATTCTCCCACCTCAGCCTCCTGAGTAGCCGGGACCACGGGTGTGCGCCACCACACCCAGCTAAGTTTTTTAATTTTTAGTAGAGACAAGGTCTGGCTGTATTGCCCAGGCTGGTCTCAAACTCCTGAGCTCAATTGATTTTCCTGCCTTGGCTTCCCAAAGTGTTGGGATTACAGGCATGAGCCACCACACCTGGCCAAAACATGAAATTCATTTACATTTCATATATACCTGATATACATAGGCTGAAGACAATTTTACACAATATTTTAAATAATTTTCTGCATGGAACAGTTTTTTCTTGTTCTGACCGTGATCCAGCGCATAAGATCAAGTATGAAATTTCCTACTTGTGGCTTCGTGTCGGTGAAGGAAGTTTTGGACATTGGAGCATTTTTGGATTTTGGAGTTTGGGATTAAAAATGCTCAATCTGTAAATAGTGACCCTACATTCCTTATTTATTCTGAGTATCATTTAGGCATTTGTAATGGAGTATGCTAAACATATAAAGTTACAGATTTACCTGGCAAAAATGACTTGCATCTAAATAAATGGTAATTACAAGTAGTTACAAACAACATAAATACAATAAATATAAATTTGGGGATCTTATTTTTAAATGTAATACAAATTAATTTCTTAAATTTATAATTCAAAGTTTATGCTTCAAAGAATGATGTTGTAGCAGTAAGAAACTCACCCATGATAAAACACTGTTCTTTCATTCTATAGATACAAATTTATAACATAGCCAGTCTGCCATCCTAACTTGGCTAAAGACATTAAGATAGCTTACTGAATATTGAATTTTTCCTTTAATTCCTAGAAATTGCAAATACAATCCCCAAACTGGTACCAAATCTTTCTTTTACTACCAAAAGAATCATTTTAAATGTCTTACGAAAACAGCCTAGGTCACTAAAGGGAATTAGCACCATCTAGCGAACAAAGCTGGCAAAACTTGTATATCAAAAGAAAACTGTAGCAGGGAGAGCTGTGTGTTAACTGCGTAAGAAAACAGAAAACAGCCGGGCGCGGTGGCTCACGACTGTAATCCCAGCACTTTGGGAGGCCGAGACGGGCGGATCACGAGGTCAGGAGATCGAGAGCATCCTGGCTAACACGGTGAAACCCCGTCTCTACTAAAAAATACAAAAAGCCAGCCGGGCGAGGTGGCGGGCGCCTGTAGTCCCAGCTACTCGGGAGGCTGAGGCAGGAGAATGGCGTAAACCCGGGAGGCGGAGCTTGCAGTGAGCTGAGATCCGGCCACTGCACTCCAGCCTGGGCAAGAGAGTGAGACTCTGCCTCAAAAAAAAAAAAAAAAAGAAAACAAAACAGTAGCACTAACACCCCTTACAATTATGTTTTATTAATGCATATCTGGTTCTAACAGACTTTACTAATATTACATTTGTTTTAAAGACCTAACACTCAGTATAATCAATCCTTAACACATTTGCCAGAAGTATTCCAATGATGAAATGTTCAAAACAAAGATAATTTGCTATGTTGGAAGCATCATTAAATAAGTACGACCTATTAACACACTTTCTTGTCCTCTAACTTGCAGCCAGGTTTAAAGGGCCTTGACTTTATCCTGTAGGTCCTGAAAAGGCAAACCATTTTTGTAACAGGGAAGATTAGTTTGGTAGTTGCATACAGGATTCACATGGAAAGTGTGTCAAGGAAAGACTAACCAGTTGAGGGCAGATGGTGGTAAGCTAGAGAGGAGATGTCAAGGCCTGAACTGAAATGGAAACAAAGGGTCTACTGAGAACGGTGAATGAGTATCCATTGGGCTTGGGGATCACTATGACATTCAGCATGCCTCTAAACTATTGGAGAAATTTTAAAACAATCGGTCATACCTCTTTATATCTTTTCTATTATTACCTTAAACTGTTACTGGAATGCTTACTCACATTTTTTTTTCTCTTATTCCCGTATTAGAGGGTAAACTCCCTGAGGAGTTTCAGCATAGATGCTATTAAAAGAATATACAAATCATGATGTGAACTCAGTTATTTCAATGGCGTAACTGTTGTGGAAATGACTAAAAATACAGTGGGTGTTTTCCCCCTATTTTTAAAAGAGTCTTCTTGTGGAACTTAGAAGAAATCTACATTAATTATGTACACTGCCAACTCTCAAATTTGTGATCACTGCATCATGATGACAATTTTTAGCTCGTGGATGAAAAAGCAATTTGAAATGAGTCGGTCCTTTTCGCTGCATCGTTTGGATGAAATGATCATCTATTATCCCATTTTTCCTCTCAATTTCAAGATTACATTATACTGCCTATTCCCACAAAAGGCACCACAATGACAATTACAGATTAGGGCTTCTACTGAAGATAACATAAAATCATAAAAACCAAAAAGAGCACATGGCCTTTAAAAATCCACTTCTAACATTTCAACTATACAGCAACATTGTTAGTACAGCAAAATAAAAATAAATTTAACGCAAGCTAAATTCCACTCTAAAATTCTAAAACACTCTAACCAAAATTTTTATTTTCCAAATTAAGTCTTTTACTTCACAGTGCCTCAGGGTATTTTGCCTTTAAAAGACATAACATAAATTCCTATTCACTGGAATTCCTAAGCCAGTGAACTCCAATAAGAATGATCATTTAGACTAGAAGCCTGAATGTTGACAGCTATGAGAGACATACCTGAATAAAGGAAGAACTGAGGAGAATCTCCATGAATGCCGACTGTGCCTGGCCCCAAGGAGTCAGATAGGGTATTCACAAAGGAAAATACTCCACTCATGATTCCAAAGCCCAAGCCAGAAACTAAACAGGAAGAAAAACACTGTTAACTCTTTTCCTGCCAAGATTTCAAGTCAAATTTCCAAGGACTAGTTAATATAAAGTGTGTTGGAGGGGAAAGGGTGCTTACGTTCTGCCTGAAGCAGCAGACAGCTGGCTCTGGAAAGGCATGTGCTTGGCTAAATGACAAATCGGAGAGGGAAGGGGGAAGAGGAAAGGAAATGAATGGCTGAATGCAGCAGAGTCATGAAAAAGGGGAGAAAAGGGTCTAGAAAGGCACAGAAGAAATAGTTGAGACAGAGGATACAACACCAAAACTCTGGCTTTACTTAATGATAACAGAGTCTTCAGAGTCAAGTTTGATGGCTTAGAACCGAAATTGAGTGTAAAGGGGAACGATGTATTCCTGAGCCCAACTGGGGAACCTGGATCCAATCTTAAACATAATTCTCCAAGTATAATATGCAGAGATATTAACTGCTTTAATATGAAGACTACTCCTAGAACAGCCAAAGTAAGATTCGGAGAAAGTAACAGTTTCATCACTTAGAAAATCTTAGTTAGGGTACACACACATTAAAAATCTAACTTTCAAACCTGGTTAATATATAACGGACATACAGGTAAGGGTCACTTGTAATCACTTTCATTTACAAAAGGAACTTGGAAGGTGGGGATAATAAGCAATTCTGTACACCAATAGGCCAAGGTAGTAATAACAAAACTACTTGAAATCTACAAAGATACAAAAGATACAAATGACTTTTATGCCAAGTCTGATTTGTTTTCCTTAATGAAACCATGTGTTTCTAACTTACCATAGGCCAGCAGTCGCATAGAGGGCGCTGTCTCACCTGGGTTTATACTCTTCAAACCCTCACTGGCTTTTCTAAAATAAAACCACATATGTAATTAAGAAGAAAAAAAAAGGGGGCAATATATCAGAAAAGTCCAATAAGATACTTCAAACCCAGATACTCACTGAGGCTTTGCATCATGTTATACTCTAAATCTATAATTTATTTAAACAAAACCCAGCAAATTTTCAATGAACTAAAATCAACCAAAATAAACAACTAATTTTTACCTTTTGACATTCGCATAAAAGAATAAGAAAAATATAAGTAAACAAGCCATCAGGAATTGAATTTAAAAAGATAAAAACCACAACACTTTCAACTGCTTTCTGAACTCGGCAAATATTTAATTCAATATCCTGTGGGATCTACCACTCTGATTTTTTTTTCCCTTCCCAAAGTACTCTATCATTATTCCTGCTTTCTTGGCACTTTGTTCTATCTTCTATCAGGACTATACTTGCTCTGCCACCCTCCCTTGTACCTTCCACTCTGTAGAACCTAAACTACACTCATCCTTCAGAGTCCACTTCAGGCAGCAATTTGTTAAAGAAGCTGCCTCTACCAATGGTTGGTAATCACTAATTTCTCCTTATTCTTAAATCCTATAATACCGATGGTCTGAACTCTCACATGAGTATTTAATCATATGATCTTCTGATTCTAAAACATTTTACATATTTGTTTTATATCACAAATATGTAAATAAGGCTTCAAGGGAGAAAGTGATCTTATACTTTCTTTGTATCTTGCAGAATACAATGCTACCCTCAGAATAGGAGATAAATGAACCCTTGAATGAAAGAACAGAATACTGCTCAAGAGAAAACAATCTTCAGCCGAGCATAGTGGCTCAGCACTTTGGGAGGCCAAGGCAAGAGGATCACTTGCACCCAGGAGTTCGAGACCAGCCTGGGCTACACAGCGAGACCCTGTCTCTATAAAAAATAAAATAAAATAAAGAAATGATCTTCAGAGTGCCCTTATGCATGCTTCTGTTGCGGCCAATTTATAAACTTACCATGAGTGCCACGCAGATACGTTAGGCATGCTAGGTGTGACTGGTCAATTCTACCAGCATCACCATTACCAATTCTTGTTGGCGAGAAAACTGCAATAATATAAGATCCTGACTCAAAGAATATTTAAATTATATTTACTATAAAGTATATTTAAGGCAACAAAAGAACCAAAACATTTTGAAAATGACTTTTTAGCAAATGTTGAAACAAGACAGGTTAACTCTAAGAATAGACAATTAAATTAACCAGAACACACTTATTTTCCGGGCATTATGTTATTTTAAATTCAGGGTATGGATATTCATTATAGTCAGCTTATTCATTACAAAAATATAAATATCATTGATTACATTAAGGCAATGTAGAATTCAACCAAAATGGGAATAAGCCTAGGGAAGAGGGTGCTTTTCTAGACTCAAAAGAAACCATCTGCCATTTTGGTGCTCTCCATCCAGAAGTGTTTGGAAGTGAGGACATAAGCCAGATATTTAAGTGACCATTTTCTTTCTCTGAAGCAGTAACCAACTAAAATGTCCAATTTTCCTAAATAAAATAAACTTACCCCTCATAGTGATATTGCTAAAAGCGAATTAAAGATTATGGGACACATATATAGTAAAAAGCTCTGTCAACAAATATATCAATAGAGTAGAATCAAAAAATTTGGGAGAATTTCTGTTTTCTATAAATTCCTCAATAATAAATAAAAGACTTGTGTCCATGTGGACACAAAGAAGGGAACCAGAGACACTGGGGCCTAGTTGAGACTAGAGTGGGAGGAGGGAGAGGATCACCATTTACCCAGGTAACAAACCTGCACGTATACCCTTAAACCTAAAAGCTAATAAAATAAAATACAGTTATGTGTTGCATAGCAACATTTCAGTCAACAATGAACTCTGCACATACGATGGTAGCTGTCATTAAAACGGAGCTAAACAATCCCTATTGCCTAGGGACATCATAATGTTGTAGCATAACGCATCACTCCTGTGTTTGTGGCGATATTGGTGTAAACAAACCTACTGCACTGCCAGTCATAAAAAAGCATAGCACATACTGGCCAGGTGCAGTGGTCCACGCCTATAATCCTAGCATTTCGGGAGATGAAAGCAAACAAGTCACTTGAGCCCAGGAGTTTCAGACCAGCCTGGGCAACATGGTGAATCCCCATCTCTACAAAAAATACAAAAATGAGCCGGGTGTGGTGGCGTGTGCCTATAGTCCTAGCTACCTGGGAGGCTGAGGTGGGAAGATGGCTTGAACCAAGGAGGTGGAGGCTGCAGTGAGCTGAGACTGCACCACTGCACTCTAGCCTGGGCAACAGAGAGAGAGACCCTGTCTAAAAAAAAAAAAACACATAGCACATACAATTATGTACAGTATATAATCCTTCATAATGATCACAAACAACTGCTAATGCTTTTTGTAAAAAAAACAACAACAAAGTTAAAAGACTTACACTTCTCTATTTCAAAACTTACTACAAAAGTAAAGTATTCAAGACCATCTGATACTGGTGTAAGGGCAGACACACAGATTAACAGAATAAAATTGACAGTCCAGAAACAAACCTTTATATTTACAGTCAACTGATTTTCAACAAGAGTG
>NW_012100320.1:1119545-1125447 GCF_000951045.1 Mandrillus leucophaeus | reverse complement strand
ATTACCAATTCTTGTTGGCGAGAAAACTGCAATAATATAAGATCCTGACTCAAAGAATATTTAAATTATATTTACTATAAAGTATATTTAAGGCAACAAAAGAACCAAAACATTTTGAAAATGACTTTTTAGCAAATGTTGAAACAAGACAGGTTAACTCTAAGAATAGACAATTAAATTAACCAGAACACACTTATTTTCCGGGCATTATGTTATTTTAAATTCAGGGTATGGATATTCATTATAGTCAGCTTATTCATTACAAAAATATAAATATCATTGATTACATTAAGGCAATGTAGAATTCAACCAAAATGGGAATAAGCCTAGGGAAGAGGGTGCTTTTCTAGACTCAAAAGAAACCATCTGCCATTTTGGTGCTCTCCATCCAGAAGTGTTTGGAAGTGAGGACATAAGCCAGATATTTAAGTGACCATTTTCTTTCTCTGAAGCAGTAACCAACTAAAATGTCCAATTTTCCTAAATAAAATAAACTTACCCCTCATAGTGATATTGCTAAAAGCGAATTAAAGATTATGGGACACATATATAGTAAAAAGCTCTGTCAACAAATATATCAATAGAGTAGAATCAAAAAATTTGGGAGAATTTCTGTTTTCTATAAATTCCTCAATAATAAATAAAAGACTTGTGTCCATGTGGACACAAAGAAGGGAACCACAGACACTGGGGCCTAGTTGAGACTAGAGTGGGAGGAGGGAGAGGATCACCATTTACCCAGGTAACAAACCTGCACGTATACCCTTAAACCTAAAAGCTAATAAAATAAAATACAGTTATGTGTTGCATAGCAACATTTCAGTCAACAATGAACTCTGCACATACGATGGTAGCTGTCATTAAAACGGAGCTAAACAATCCCTATTGCCTAGGGACATCATAATGTTGTAGCATAACGCATCACTCCTGTGTTTGTGGCGATATTGGTGTAAACAAACCTACTGCACTGCCAGTCATAAAAAAGCATAGCACATACTGGCCAGGTGCAGTGGTCCACGCCTATAATCCTAGCATTTCGGGAGATGAAAGCAAACAAGTCACTTGAGCCCAGGAGTTTGAGACCAGCCTGGGCAACATGGTGAATCCCCATCTCTACAAAAAATACAAAAATGAGCCGGGTGTGGTGGCGTGTGCCTATAGTCCTAGCTACCTGGGAGGCTGAGGTGGGAGGATGGCTTGAACCAAGGAGGTGGAGGCTGCAGTGAGCTGAGACTGCACCACTGCACTCTAGCCTGGGCAACAGAGAGAGAGACCCTGTCTAAAAAAAAAAAAACACATAGCACATACAATTATGTACAGTATATAATCCTTCATAATGATCACAAACAACTGCTAATGCTTTTTGTAAAAAAAACAACAACAAAGTTAAAAGACTTACACTTCTCTATTTCAAAACTTACTACAAAAGTAAAGTATTCAAGACCATCTGATACTGGTGTAAGGGCAGACACACAGATTAACAGAATAAAATTGACAGTCCAGAAACAAACCTTTATATTTACAGTCAACTGATTTTCAACAAGAGTGAAAGATGATTCAACAAGGAAAGAAAGATGGTCTTTTTAATAAATGGTGATGGAACAACTAGATAATCACATACAAAAGAATGAGGGTGGACCCTTAACTTACACCATATATAAAAACTAAAATGAGTGAAAAGTCCAGCTGTAAGAGCTAAAAACTATAAAACTGTTAGGAGAATACATAGGTGTTAAGTCTTCATGACCATGGGTTGAGTAATGGTTTCTCAAATACAAACACCTAAACCACAAGCAACAAAAGGAAAAGTAAACAGATGAACCTCATCAAAATTAAAAACTCTGATGCTATAAAGGACACTATCAAGAAAGTGAAAAGACAACACAGATGGGAGAAAATACTTGCAAATCATATTTGAAAAAGGACTTATATCTACAGAACTCTTACAACTCAATAATAAAAAGACAAATAACCCAATTTAAGAGATAAATTGTCTGGGCATGGTGCCTCACACCTGCAATACCTGCATTTTGGGAGGCCGAGGTGGGCGGGTCGCTTGAGCTCAGGAGTTCGAGACCAGCCTGGGTGACAGAGGGAGACTATGTCTCTACCAAAAAAATACAATTAGCTGGGTGTGGTGGCATGCACTTATAGTCCTAGCTACTCAGGAGGCTGAGGGCGGGAGGACAGATTGAGCCCCGGAAGCGGAAGTTGCAGTGAGCCATGATTGCGCCACTGTACTCTAGCCTGGGTGACAGAGTGAGACTGTGTCAATCAGTGAATCAATCAAAGATTTCAGCTATTTGATATAGCAAAGTACTACTATCACAAATATATTAAATAAATAAATTCAAAAGTTTAATAAACTTCCTAATTCTATATTGTGGAAGTACGTGGGAGGAAAAGTAACAGCACTAAGAGTTCTCAATGTCAACATCAGGAAGTGAGAAAGCACAAAACATCATCAGTTTCTGGGTTCACTTCCATTTTACTGAAGTGGAAAATTCTTCGTTTGCATTTATTATTGTGTTCCCAAGAACAAAAAAGAAACAATTCAAATTTCAAAAATATAAACTTTGAAAAACTATTGCTAAATCATACCATCTTTCTTTTCTATTCTATCCTTTTTTTGAATGTGTGTATGAGAGAAAGAAAGGAGTATGAATACAAGTTAAATACGCCATTTTTGGAAGTTTTGAAAACAGACATGCTGCTTAAAAGTTGTAGCAATGGTTATCCTAATGTTTTTTCTATACATGGAAGATTTTCTAAAATTACAAAATATTTATGGTATCAACATTTTAAGACAAAATTGAATTAAATTACAAAAGTTTCCATCCAAACAGAAAAAATCCTAATGTCTGTTTTAGACAACATACAGGAGCTTCAAGCAACATCGAGTTGCCTAAACTGTATGTTTTTGGCAAAATATGATTATGTTTTAAGCAACATAACTTGGATTTAAAAAGAAATTACTGTAGAAAGGGCTGCCACACACGCCAATTTCTCATTATGCAAGGCTTTTCCAGGCTGAAAGTTTCTATTCATTCATGTAAGAATAAGATTAGTAAGATTAAGTGACTAAGGCCTAACTCATGAAATAAAATTATTATTAGATTGCAATGAATATTTTGATACAATTCCATATATTTCTAAAAACTGGTATAAACTCTCTGCATTTTAATCTTGGCACCAAATTCTGATAGCAAAAGTCTGAGGCAGCACTTTAAATTTAAAAGTTCAAGACCTACTTTGGCAATGGAGATAAAGTATTGATTAAACCAAAGTCCCTATATTTGAATGTAATATAGCATAAAAGAGCAATGTAAACGTATCCATATAAATGTCAGTCATAAATAAAGCATCATAATTCTTAAATTGTTTTAATACAACTACATAACATCCCACATTGCTCAAATTCGCTGGGAAAATTTTGAATATTCTAAAGGCTTGTGAAAGATGCATTTTGCAAATGCAAACAAACGTACCTGTCAGTACAAGTCTGTCCTACCATTTGCAAATTTCCAAAGGTCCTTTCAGAAAAGCAAACATGGTTTCCCTAGGAGGCTAAAGAGGCTTCTCTGAACTTCCTGGCATTCGAGCCTAAGGACTGACAGCTGTAATTTCTTCCTCATGTGGCCCTACTCCTTTCCTGCCCTCGTTAAAAAGTGGACCCTTGCTCCTCACTGTGAAAAGAAAATTTTAAAAATTAAAATTAAAAAAAAAGAGGAACAAAAATGTGGATCTCTGTTCAGCTACAGTCCTTTGGAGCGCTAAGCTAGTGCCAGGAAAATGTTGCCATTTCAGGTGGAAACCATGAAGATGCAAGGGAGTGACGAACAGCCCATACTCATTTTGTCACTCTGGTAATTCAGGTTTTAGAACATACAAGTCCTAAACTTTAATTCTATATTAGAAATTAAGGGGTTTTTTTGTTTGTTTCTGTTTTTTTTTTTTTTTTCCCCCAAAATTAGACCCATGGTATGAAAACGCGTATGAGCCAGTGATGTCACTGACAGGAAAACCCGGTGCAACGTAAGGCTGAGCTGTGAAGACTGCAGCGCCCAGTCAGGGGCACTACTCAGACCGCACTGCAGAACACCGTGCTGGGTCCTGAGCACAGGCAGAAACCAGGCGCTGACAAAAAGTGTCACGTTCACTGATCTAAAAGAACAAACAGCCTTTCTTTTGGAAAGGTTTGGAAGCCACAACCATGCCTGCTGAGGTCCAGGGGAAGAAATGAGGACTGTTCAACCCTGAAAAGGAGGTAATGATAACCATGCAGCAGAGGCTTCATTTACTTGGTACTCGAGTAGGGCAGAGGTCACAAGAGGGGAGGTTTTGGTTTTGTTTTTAGACAGGGTCTGGCTCTGTCGCCCAGGCTGGAGCACAGTGGTGCAATCACAGCTCACTGCAACCTCCGTCTCCTGGGTTCAAGTGATCCTCCCACCTCAACCTCCCAAGGAGCTGGGACCACTATGCCTAGTTAATCTTTGTATTTGTTGTAAACACAGGGTTTTGCCATGTTGCCCAGGCTGGTCTCGAAATCCTCAACTCGAGCTATTGTCCCACCTTGCCTTCCCAAAGTGTTAGGGTTACAGGCATGAGCCATCAAGCCCAGCGGAAGTAGATTTGATTACCTTATTAATAGTCTACGGTTAAGCTTAAAATCGTAGAATGGTAGTAACTGCCACATACCAGAAACATTCAAACACAGTTAGATGTCCATCTGTTAGGGATGTTGTATTACATGGAAATTTCGATGTTACCTTTGATATTTATTTGCTCCCGTGTAATATTTCCAGGTACTAATGGGAATTTCATTTTTGAAACTTTTCTATGATTTTTGCTTCTAAGCAATGGCTTCCTGGTTTTCAATTTCTAATTTAAATTCCTTCATTATGAAAAGGGAATTCAGTATCTGGTATTAAAAGCAAAGAGTAACAAATACAGAAAACCTAGCATATTGGCAAGAACAAGTTATCAGAAGCCTGTGAAAAAGAGTTGTTGTTGAGGTTCCTCTTGGTTATATCCATGAAATTCATGGACAGCCTTAATTACTTCATTTGTAGAAATGAAAAAAGACAGCACATTTATCACTCTACTAAGTCTTACTACATAATCAAAGCCAATCTCATGACTGCCTGAAAGGAAATATGGTTCCAAGTTCCAGCTGTGTTTCAAACCAGCAGTTTCATGTGAGGTCCTCATGAGTCCTAGAGAAGACCTACTTTCTGGGCCAACAAGGGAACCCAAGGCTTTTTTTAAAATGTAATTTTCTATTATAGATTTAAAACTACCGGAAATATCACAAAATGAACTCCGGTTTTCCCCTACTACAGTCAAAATAATGGAAGGCACGGTCTCCATAAGAATTATTTATCTTGGCCGGGCGTGGTGGCTCACGCCTGTAATCCTAACACTTTGGGAGGCCAAGTTGGGCAGATCACTTGAGGTCAGGAGTTCAAAACCAGCCTGGCCAACATGGTGAAACCCCGTCTCTGCTAAAATTATAAAAATTCGCAGGGCGTGATGGCACACGCCTGTAACTCCAGCTACTCGGGAGGCTGAGGCAGGGGAATCCCTTGAACCCAGGAGGTAGAGGTTGCCAAGAGCCGAGATTGCGCCATTGCACTCCAGCCTGGGCAACAGGAGTGAAAACTCCATCTTGGAAAAAAAAAAAAAGAATTATCTTAGGTGGTGGCAAAGAGGAGAACATAGAATATATACACGCTAAACTGGAATGATTTATGTAGTTGTTTTAATGCTTTCCTAGCTTGTTTCTCTCCACGACACTTATCTACCATAACAGTCTATTTCTTGTTCATTCATTTATTGTCTGTCTCCTCCTACTATAATATAAGCTCCATGAAGCCAGAGACCCTGTCTTTTAATCACTGAT
>NW_012100320.1:1117723-1118950 GCF_000951045.1 Mandrillus leucophaeus | reverse complement strand
TCAGTTGTTCTTAACGGTGCATTTTCCTTGGTGAGACAGACATGTCCAAGAGGAATGTTGAGGTTTCCCAACAATTACTCTTTTTTCAGTGACCCTGCTATTTGCAAGTACGTTTGCAGACTCTATCTGCCAAGGGCTGTCTAGCTAGAAACTTGGTTATTTGTTACTCTTTCTAATCAATGCTCTGCCCATTGAAGAGCCAAAACAAGAAAATATACAACTGATTACTGCAATTTCATATTCTAAAAACTTACAAGAAATTATGGATTTACTGGTCAGATATCTGCAAAGATGAGTATCTTTTCCAGAAAAATATCTACATCTCTATTAAAGTGATTGGTATAAAATTCAACTTGAAAACCTGTGTTCTGGTCTGGATCAGTATCCAAGCCCTCCAGGTCTTACAGCACCTCTGGGGATTCTAACGATTATAGCAAGCTTTACGGACCTTTCCCCAAGTCTCTATTGTTTTTAAAATGACATGCAACGAACCACTTTCGTTTGTGGGAGGTGAAGAAACGCAGAAAAGTGGGAATCACTGGCCTAGTGCGGTGCCAAGAGAGACTCATCAGGGGAGGGGGATGTGGTATGTGCAAGGAAGAGCCAGGTGATGACTGGGATGGGATACCACAGTCCGGTATTTATCAAGCTCCCACAAGGAGATGTACAGTCAGGTGCTTCGGTGTTTTTACAGGTTTCCAACCTTCGGCTGCACAACGAAACCATTCAAAAAGAGCTTTAAAAAAAAAAATTTTCTGAAGCCCGAATCCCACCCCCTAGACATTCTGATTCAACGGATCGGGGTGGGGGTGGGCATCGGCATGTTTTAAAGCACCTGGCCACAGGTGATTCTAATTGGCAGAGGTCGCGCACTACTATCCTAGACGCCAATGGTTCTTAACCCTTTGGGGATTACAGATGTCTTTGAGAATCTGAGGGAAATTAGGGACTCCCTCTCCAGAAAATGAAGGATGCTGACGATGCATATATGAACTTATCCATAATTTTTTTATACAACTTTAGTGACTTCACGGATCACTAAACCCTAGCCATGAGCCCCAGGCAAAAGGCCCTGACCCCCAGTGTGCGCTTCTTCCTAAGAGGGCAAGGCGCCTTTGGGGAGCAGGATCTCCGCTCTCCCCCTCTCAACCCTTCTCCCGTCCGAAACGCAACAAGGTCGAGCCGCGCGGTGGGGGCGCCGAGGGTCGCGGGTAACCCCGGCGGGGG
>NW_012100320.1:1111550-1114138 GCF_000951045.1 Mandrillus leucophaeus | reverse complement strand
CAGAGTGAGACTTCTCTGTCTCAAAACAAACAAACAAACAAACAAAAAACAAAAAAACCCAAGCTACCAGTGAATTATGTCCACTGGATTTAGCCATACAGAGGTCATCAGTGACCCTCCCAGACATAGGGGTAAAAGGCAGTCTGTAAAATATTCTTACATGAATCTATGGTAAGAAAAAAAGGAAAGAGGAGAAAATGGAGAAATTTAGCTTTGGAAGAGAGGAGACAGGACACCAGCTGAAGACAGGAAATGGAGGGATCTTCAGAGCATTTCACCCAGTTTCCTTGGTAACAAGTGATGCAATTTTGATCCTGCTGTGATCCTGAAGGTCAGAATGAAGTTACCGGCCCTATAGGAGTCAACCCTAGGACCCAGATTTCATGCAGCACTGGTTTTGTTGATGGTACAGGATGAGAGTCTTAACTACATTCTCTTAGAGTTTTTTTCAACTTCAGCTTGCAAACAATATTCACAAGTAAGTTTTTTTTAAGGCAATGCAAAAGGAAGTGGCTGGGCACAGTGGCTCACACTTGTAATCCCAGCACTTTGGGAGGCTGAGGCGGGTGGATCACTTGAGATCAGGAGTTCAAGACCGGTCTAGCCAATATGGTGAAACCCCATCTCTACTAAAAATACAAAAATTAACTGGGCGTGGTGGCACACACCTGTAGTCCCAGCTACTCAGGAGGCTGAGGCACGAGAATTGCTTGAACCCAGGAGGCAGAGGTTGCAGTGAGCCGAGATCATGCCACTGCATTCCAGCCTGGGTGATAGAGTGAGACTCCAACTCAAAAGTAAATAAGTAAATAAATAAATAAAGGCAATGCAAGAGGAAGAAACCTTAAGAAACAAAAACAAGGAGGGCAAATATTGTTCATAAGAAATCAGATAAAGAATTACTACCTAGTTTATACTAAGTATCCATGTTTATAATGCCAAGTTGATTTAATTTATATTATATTTAATTTATATTCCAAATTTAGAAACCATAAAACGAAATACCTTCCTTGAGACATCAGAGAGAAAATTGCAATGATGGTAGAGTATCACATGATCTGTATTAGAGAAGTTACCAGTGTTTCTTAGAATTTTAGAGCTGAGAAAGGACATAGAGATTATCCAATAAATTTTTTTTTTTAAAGCAAACAGAGGATACAACAAGCCTAGAAAATGCTCCATTAATGAGCAGCAGAACCCGCTTGGAACCTGGAAGTCTTGATTTCTAGTTCAGGCCTCTTTTTGCTAGATTCAGCTGCCTCAACTGACACACTTTTGATAATTTATTGACTAATGTGACTGCCTATATGAAATATTTCCCTAAAATTTCATTGCAATATTTACTCATAAGGAACAAAAACTCATTTCATGTATTTAACAGTTGCTTTTTTTTTTTTTTTGAAATGGAGTCTTGCTCTGTCGCCAGGCTGGAGTGCAGTGGTACAATCTCGGCTCACTGCAACCTCTGCCTCCTGGGTTCAAGTAATTCTCCTGCCTCAGCTTCCCAAGTAGCTGGGACTACAGGCGCATGCCACCACTCCCGGCTAATTTTTGTAGTTTTAGTAGAGACAGGGTTTCACCACGTTGGCTAGGATGGCCTCGATCTCTTGACCTCGTGATCTGCCTGCCTCGGCCTCCCAAAGTGCTGGGATTACACGTGTGAGCCACCGTGCCCGGCCAGCAGTCGCTATTCTTAACCACAGCAATTTCCATTTTTCTTTCATCACCCAACTACTTTTGCCTTAGGCAAATGTATATTTATTTATTTTAATTTATTATTTGTTTTATTTTCTATGGGGCATTCTCATATATCCCTGGAACTAATATTGGAACACCAATCTTGAGGGTTGGAATCATGAAGTAGGAGAGAGGGTTTACTCAATTTATCAATACCTAAACATCATTCTGGGTGATCTCTTTAAAAGCAAATCCATCTATACTTAATAAAGATTACTATAGTGTAAGATATTTGACACAGATTAAGACAGTATAAGGCAGTGGTCCCCAACCTTTTTGGTATCAGGAACTAGCTTCCTGGAAGACAGTTTTTCCATGGACTGTGGGTTGGGGTGAGGGGGATGGTTTCAGGATGAAACTCTTCCACCTCAGATCATCAGGCATTAGATTCTCATAAGGAGCACAAAACCTAGATCCCTCACATGCACAGTTCACCACAGGGTTCACATTCCTATGAGAATCTAATGCTGCCGTTGATGTGTCAGGAGGCAGAGTTCAGGCAGTAATGCTCCCTGGCCTGCCGCTCACCTGTTGTGTGGCCCAGTTCCTAACAAGCCACAGACCAGTACCTATCCATGTTCCCAGAACTGGGGACCCCGTAAGGTATTTAACAAAGATTAAAAGACAAGAACCAGAATAAAGATCATATAAGGCCAAGGTCGGATTGCTTGAGCCCAGGACTTTAAGACAAGCCTAGGCAACATGGTGAAACCCTGTTTCTACCAAAAAAACCCCCAAAATTAGGCTGGGTGCAGTGACTCACACATGTAATCCCAACACTTTGGGAGGCCATGGTGGACAGATCACCTGAGGTCAGGAGTTTGAGACCAGCCTGGCCAACATGGGGAAAA
>NW_012100320.1:1107144-1110475 GCF_000951045.1 Mandrillus leucophaeus | reverse complement strand
TAAACGCTAGCGCCGTGGGGACAGGGCGGAGCGTGGGCTGAGGGTTCCGGGCGCAGGGGCGGGCTCAAGGCGGTGAATGCGGACCCCACCGTTGGGCCCTCCGTCCTACCTGGTGTTCAGTAGCGCTAGGGCACGCCGCAGCTCCTGCTGCCGAAGCGGGCGTCCTTGGCGACGTTAGGGCCCGAACCATCGCCGCACCCCCGCAGATACACCCCATCGGGTTCCAGTGCCGGCCGCGAGGTGGCTAAGAGAAAGGGAGCTCCCCAGCCCACCTTCGAGCCGCATGCACCGAGAACAGGCAGAGATTCCAAGTCAACTAAAGAGACTAAAGAAAAACGTAGCGCAGGCACAAGCAGGATTCCTTTTTAAATAGTGTTTGTTTGTTTGTTTGTTTAGCACGTTTGAATAGTTGCGGGAACTTCGTACTCCATCCTGTATAAAACCTAGGCTGGGATGGCAGGGACCCCGGCGATAACCCACAGATGGTAAAATGATGAAAGAGTGGTGGAAGAAGCTGCCCTTCTCAGGGCTGTTTTGGCCAAATGGTTTTTATTTTTTTCTCAAATCTTCAAAAAAGTTGTTTTGTTCAGGCATTCTGTGACCACCCTACAAGCAATAGTAACATCTCCCTGCTCCGTCTTCTCACTGTCGTTCATTTCACTTGCTTATTTTTCTTCCCCGTTAAAATGCGAACTCCTGGGGGACAGGGAGTTTGCTTTGCTCTTTGTTGCTTCCTCAGCACCTAGAAGTTCACTAATATCTGTTCAGTAAGTGAAATAATTTAAAAAGTGGAAGTTATAAACACCTGTATTAATTTCTGAAAGGTTTAAAAATTAAAACGTAAGTTCTCTGATCATTCACATCCAAGTTAGATTTTTCTTTTATGTTGAATAAGAATAATGCTTCATCGGTTGTTTTGATCAATGTGCCTGACACAGGTAAGTGCTGTGTAAGTGTTAACCACTCCTACGTAATGCCCATCATGAATAAAGATTTTGGCAATCCACATTTTAAAAAACACCAGCAGACAGATGTTGGGACCTGACCGGTGTTTTGCAGCTCACCTCTCAAAATGGACCTTAAAATAATACAACTGCAGGTATTTAATTCTTACAGAAAAACATTACCTTTGCCCGTTTAAAAGTCATATATATTTCCATTCACTCCCACAGAATACTTCTTCAGATTCCAGTGACTGTATTCTGAATGGTCGGATCCCAGCACACCTATCAAAACTCAGGCTGAGGCAACAGTTCAGAGTGATAGATCTGCTTTGTAAAGATACGGAAAATGAGATTCCAGACGGGAGGTCCTCAGCATAACGCAGGCATGAAATGGTAATGGCCTGAATCAGGGAATTAGCAGGACTCTGGAGGGAAGCAGACAAATTTAATAGAAGTTTAGGAATTGTACAAACAGAATTTAGTGACTAATGAGCTACACAGAGTGAGATGGGGAAGAGTCAAGGATGAGGGCTTCTAGAGATTTCAGGCTTAAGTGGATGCTATGGAGATAGGAGGAGGAGAGAATATGGCAAAGTAGACACGATAATGGGTACCATTTTGTTATTTTGTTGTTGTTGTTTTGGAGACGGAGTCTAACTCTGTCGCCGTCGCCCAAGCTAGAGTGCAGTGGCGTGATCTCAGCTCACTGCAACCTCTGTCCCCCAGGTTCAAGCAGTTCTCCTGCCTCAGCCTCCCGAGTAGCTGGGACTATAGGCACATGCCACCATGCCTGGGTTATTTTTATATTTTAGTAGAGACAGGGTTTCACATTGTTGGCCAGGCCAGTCTCAAACTCCTGACCTCAAGTGATCTGCCCACCTCAGCCTCCCAAAGTGCTGGGATTACAGGTGTAAGCCATCGTGCCCGGCCTTCATTTTGGATGCCTTAAGATTGAGATACTTATAGCACTCCAAATGGAGGTGTTCAGTAGGCAACTACATATACAGAATCAGGAGAGAAATGGACTGAACATCAGAGCTGAGACCAGAATACCTGAAGCCGTGAGAGTACATAGAATCACCTAGATAGCTAGTAAAGCCAGAACAAGGGCTATGCCAGAACACCAACATTAAAGGTATGAGGAGAAGAGGAGCTTCATAAGAAACTGAAAAGGAGTGGCCAAGAGGGTAACAAGAAAACTGGGGGAATGTGGTGCTGTGGAAGCCAAGGGTAAAACATTTCAGAAAGAAGGGCAGTCGAATGGTTAATCAAGTGGCCAGGCACAGTGGCTTATGCATGTAATCCCAGCACTTTGGGAGGCCGAGGTAGGCGGATCACTTGAGGTCAGGAGTTTGAGATCAGCCTGGCCAACGTGGTGAAACCCTGTCTCTACTAAAAATACAAAAATTAGCCGGGCGTGGTGGCAGGCACCTGTAATCCCAGCTACTCAGGAGGCTGAGACAGAAGAATCACTTGAACCTGGGAGGCAGAGGTTGCAGTGAGCCAAGATTGTACCACTGCACTCCAGCCTGGGCCACAGAGTGAGACTTCTCTGTCTCAAAACAAACAAACAAACAAACAAAAAACAAAAAAACCCAAGCTACCAGTGAATTATGTCCACTGGATTTAGCCATACAGAGGTCATCAGTGACCCTCCCAGACATAGGGGTAAAAGGCAGTCTGTAAAATATTCTTACATGAATCTATGGTAAGAAAAAAAGGAAAGAGGAGAAAATGGAGAAATTTAGCTTTGGAAGAGAGGAGACAGGACACCAGCTGAAGACAGGAAATGGAGGGATCTTCAGAGCATTTCACCCAGTTTCCTTGGTAACAAGTGATGCAATTTTGATCCTGCTGTGATCCTGAAGGTCAGAATGAAGTTACCGGCCCTATAGGAGTCAACCCTAGGACCCAGATTTCATGCAGCACTGGTTTTGTTGATGGTACAGGATGAGAGTCTTAACTACATTCTCTTAGAGTTTTTTTCAACTTCAGCTTGCAAACAATATTCACAAGTAAGTTTTTTTTAAGGCAATGCAAAAGGAAGTGGCTGGGCACAGTGGCTCACACTTGTAATCCCAGCACTTTGGGAGGCTGAGGCGGGTGGATCACTTGAGATCAGGAGTTCAAGACCGGTCTAGCCAATATGGTGAAACCCCATCTCTACTAAAAATACAAAAATTAACTGGGCGTGGTGGCACACACCTGTAGTCCCAGCTACTCAGGAGGCTGAGGCACGAGAATTGCTTGAACCCAGGAGGCAGAGGTTGCAGTGAGCCGAGATCATGCCACTGCATTCCAGCCTGGGTGATAGAGTGAGACTCCAACTCAAAAGTAAATAAGTAAATAAATAAATAAAGGCAATGCAAGAGGAAGAAACCTTAAGA
>NW_012100320.1:1094496-1105184 GCF_000951045.1 Mandrillus leucophaeus | reverse complement strand
CCGGCTATTTTTGTATTTTTAGTAGAGACGGGTTTCACCATGTTGGCCAGGCTGGTCTTGAACTCCTGACCTCAAGTGATCTGCCTGCCTCGGCCTCCCAAAGTGCTGGGATTACAGATGTGAGCCACCGCGCCCGGCCCCTCAGTGAGTCTTGAAAGTAAGTGGAGGCCTACCAGGTAAAGGAGGAGGAAGTCGGCAGAAGGAGCAATGTAAGCAAAGGAATAAAATGATATGATGTGTGGGGGAACTGCAATTACTCATGAGGTTCAAAGGAAGAGTATGAGTTAAGGCGTGACAAGATTTAAGGCTTGGGAGAAAGAGGTGGGGATGACAAAGGACTTTGTTTGCCATGCAAAGGAGTTTTTATTCCCAAGGTTAGGCAGTAGCACTAAAGCATTATATGTGGCAGGGACAGGATAAGATGCCACCTGTAAAACTCAGCACTGTGAAAACCGGATTGGAGGAAAATAAAATTAGAGGTGGGGAGACTGATTTGGAGAGATTACAGTGATCTAGGCAGAAGCTAAGGGGGCCTCAACAAAGACAGTGGCAGTAATAATGGACAAGTAGATAGGGGTAGGACCCACAAAACCTGGAGGTTGACTAAGGATCTACACAGATGATGGTGCTACGTATTATGATGGAAAAAGGACAGGCTGCCCCTGCCCCCAGAAGTGGGGTTTGCTTGGGGAAGGGGAAAAGACAGAGTTGAGTCTGAGTTTTAGACATGTTGTGTGTGATGTACCTGTAGTAGATCCAAGGGTGGATGTCCGGTAGGCAGGTAACTTTGAGGTCTGGCCCTCTGGAAAGTGGCTGGGGCTAGAGATACACGTTTGAAAAATGTTTTAGCTTTCTATTGCTGCTGTACTAAATTACCACAAACTCAGTGACATAAGGCAGCACAAATTTAGACTTACAGTTCTGGAGGTCGTAAGTACAAAATGGGTCTGACCTGGGCTAAAATCAAGGTGTTGGAGCAGGCTGGCTCCTTCTGGAGGCTGTAGGGGAGAATCCTTTTCCAGATCCTGCAGGCTGCTCACATTCCTTGGCTCACGACTCTGCACAGCATCGCAGTACCTTTTCTCCCTCTGCATCCATCATCACGTGGCTTTCTTCTAATTCTGACTCTTCCTCTCCTCTCATGAGAAGGACCCCTAGGATTACATTGGGTCCACTTGGATCAAGATAATCTCCCATTTCATGATCCTTAACTCGATCCCCTCTGCAAACTCCTTTTTGCCATACAAAGTAACATTTGGAGGTTCCAGGGATTAAGACATGACCATCCTTGAGGGGGTAGGGGAAGGGGGGTAGGGGCATTATTCAGCCTTACCACAGAAGTTATGAGCATTTAAAGAGCCACGAAAAAGGGTGAAATTATTGTGCACAAGTGGGAATCATGGGAATACTGTCAGAGAAGCCAAGGAAAGAACATTTCTCGGGTGGGGGAGAAATATACGGTGAAATGCTGCCAAGAAGTTAGCTAGGAACAGAACTGAAAACTGTCTACTACTTTAGCAGCTAGGCTGTCGTAAGCACAATGTCAGCGAAGTGCTGGGGGGGTAGAAGACAAACCGGAGTAGGTTAAGGAATAAATGGAAAAAGAAAAAGTGAGGATAGTAACTATAGGCACCTCTTTGAAAACAGATGCCTTTAAGCATAACAGAAAGAAGAGAAAAAAAGAACAGTAGGTGAGAAAGGGCCACAAGCCACAGGGTAGGAGGGTTGAGGATGCTCAGAGGCTGAAGGAAAGGGCTAAGAAAGGATAAGGGTATGAAGGTACAAGAGAAAGAGCTGTGAGTTCCCCGAAAAGCAGGATAGTAGTGGGAGGATGAATTCAGAGAAGGGGCAGAGAGAAGAGCCTGGGGTAAGAATGCCTCTGAGACCAAGAGAGGAGGTGAGGATGAAGGTGGCCTGTAGGTTAGGGAGGGAGAGGAGGCTAACGTGTTTCATGACTGATGCTTTCCTCTGGAAGGAGGGAGGTGAAAGATCAGTCCGTGAAGAGGGACAGGGAAGAGGTAGGAAGCTTGAGAAGAACAGTGAAGGTCTGAAATGGCTGTGGGATGAATGGGAAAGGCTGAGACTGCGAACATGTGCAAACAAAGTAGGAGAGTATCGACAATGCTGGTGCCATCAAATTGGTTCTTTCCGTCTGGGCGTGGTGGCTCGTGCCTGTAATCCCAGTACTTTGGGAGGCCGAGGTGAGAGCATCACTTGAGCCCAGGAGTTGGAGATCAGGCTGGGCAACATAGTGAAACCCTGTCTCTACAAAAAAAAAAAAAAAAAAAAAAAAAAAAATTAGCTGAGTTAGGTAGTGCCTGTAGTCCCAGCTACTCAGGAGGCTGAGGTGGGAAGATCACTTGAACCTGGGAAGTAGAGGCCACAGTGAGCCATGATCACACCACTGCACTCCAGCCTGGGTAACAGAGTAGACCTTGTCTCAAAAACACCACAAGGCTGGGCATGGTGGCTCACGCCTGTAATCCCAGCACTTTGGGAGACCAAGACGGGCCGATCACCTGAGGTCAGGAGTTCAAGACCAGCCTAGCCAACATGGCAAAACCCCATCTCTACTAAAAATACAAAATTAGCTGGGCATGGTGGTGTGTGCCTATAATCCCAGCTACTTGGGAGGCTGAGGCAAGAGAATTGCTTGAACCTGGGAGGCAGAGGTTGCAGTGAGTCGGGATTGTGCCACTACACTCCAGCCTGGGCAACAGAGTGGTGCTCCATCTAATTAAAAAAAAAAAAAAAAAAAAAAGCACCACAAAAGAAATTATTTTCAAGTGAAAACACAACAACAGAAACTAAATTTGCAAGGTCTAAGAAAGGAGGGGTGATCAATTTAAAGCTACAGGTTCTACAACAGAATAACCTCAGTGTATGCTGAGCTACGTATGATGAACAGGAACAGGGGAGCTGGCTATTTTTCTAGATCTTTAAACAATTCTGGGTCAGATATAAAGTTTGCTAAAATATCTTAAGTCTGCCATGGTTTGAGTCATATACCTATCAAATTAGCAGAAACATTTTAAATTTTATTTATTTATTTATTTATTTTTGTGAAACAGGTCTCACTCCACTGTGTAGGCTGGAGTGCAATGGCCCGATCCCAGCTCATGGCAACCTCCACCTCCCAAGTCCAAGCAATTCTTCCACCTCAGCCTCCTGAGCAGCCGGGACCACAGGTGTGTCCTGCCATGCTTGGCTAATTTTTGTATTTTGTAATTTTGTAGTAGAGATCGGTGTCTCACCATGCTGGCCAGGTTAGTTTTGAATTCCCGACCTCAAGTGATCCACCCACCCCAGCCTCCCAAAGTGCTGGGACCACAGGCGTGAGCCACTGCGTCTGGTCCAAATTTGCAGAAACATTTTTAAAATGTGCAGTCCATTTCAGAGAGCCATTAGCATTTTCATTTTCATTACGTAGTTTTTATTTTAGACGAACATTATTATAAAAAAAAAGTTCACCTGGAATAAAATCCATTTAAAAAAAACACAGCATCAGTATCAGTACACAGTTAATGAACTGGCTTAAACAAGATTAACCACATGACAGGTCCACTTATCTGCAGGAGCTTTTCACATTAAGCCATTGGAGTAAAAATAAAATATGTTTAAACATGTACAGTAGGATAATTATATGGAAAAACTAGAGAGTTTCCATTAGGGGCATGATTTTCATCAAACAGTTTATGGTATTTTGCATGAAAGGAACTGCAGTGTCAGCTGCAAACAAAATAAAACCCATCTGTAAGGTCATAAAATTGAACTATAATAACTAAATTCACATTTTAAGAAAAGGTAAGAAAGTGAAATAAGTTCTATTAGTTTCTTGGCACAAGAAATGCAATTGCATATGGCACACGCATTTCAAGAAATGAAGTAAAATCTGAAAATATCCCTAGAATAATTGTTTGCTAAGTTTTATTTCTGTACATTTCATTTAGATTTTTTTCAGAGTGAACATGATAGTCATTAATTTTATTAGTCTAAAAAAATGACTGATTCTACTCTAAAGTCGTGCTAGAATTTGAAATTCTTTTAGCATATCCTGTCCGTCTGGGTCCCTCTGTATCAAGGGATTTCATTTTTAGACATTCCTTTCCAACCACTCCTGTGCGCCCTTTGGATGTAACAAGGAAAAAAGAATGTCTCTTCTGTTTAAAAAAAAAAAAAAAAAAATCTAAGAAACCTGATTGCAGAAATGAGTGCTTAAAATTTACGATAAGTAAACCAACATAATGAAATGTGGTTTTCAAATCTTCAGCTTAGAAGCTCATCTTTAAAGACTGAGAACTACATTTGTAAAGGAATCTAAGTCATGAACTTGAAAAGAATGTCTGCTTAAATGTATCACTTACTGATCACAGGAAAAACTTTATAAGCCTTAATATAGACTCTCAGCATTCAGAACCTGTAAAATGGAGTTATAATCTCTTACTTAGAAACTTCTGCAAAAACGCACCTATATTGCACAGCTAAATTTATTAATGGAGACAGGGAGATAATACTTTTTTTATGCTACTAGATATGACATGTATGCTCTATTCTAAACTAATATTTCCTACCTTTCCCAATGATGTCTTCAGTTCAAAACAAAACATAGAGTCTAAATTTTGTTAGATGCTTAAAAGCTGGCTCACTGTTTTTCTACCAGGTATTAGAATACTAGTTAGCTAAATGAGGTATAATTAAAAAATAGTCCTTCAAAGTAAAGAGTATAGTCTTCTGAAAATTTATAACAAAGACTGCACAAAATGTTTATGTAAATAGTAAGAAACCCTGCAGCACCCACTAACTGATGCACAGGTAGATTATTGTGTCATAGTCTGTCCAAGTAAAATATAGCTAAAATAAGTTCCCAGTGAAACATTTTACAATCAACTGATTTACATGCTACTTAGTTACAGCACATTTTCACTGTCTGACAGGCTCAGACTCTATTTGAAAAGGTCTAGTCCAATCATTGTCAAAAATTTACACATGATAATAGAGTGCAGCCACGGAACCACTAATACTGCTGCAAAACTCTTCATGTACCTTATCTGTAAGACCGCAAAAATGTCCACAAAAAACTAGATTTCTTCCGTTTCAGCAGGGAACAGACAATTATCTGTCATTGAATTCATCTACAAATAGAAAAAATAATGCACTGTATGTACATTATTAAGCAAAGTGGAATATTTATTGGGTCATTTTATCATGCAGAAAGTGAATTACCTAAGGTCTTAGCTCAATGTATATACAATTTAGCAAAGCTAAATGTAAGAAAATAGCAAGGACAATTTATTTCTATATAACAGAGCATATACTCCCAGTTTGCTGCTACTTCAAAGAGCACTTTTAGACTCATCTAACTTTCACAGGCTCTTTCAAGTGAAGTTCATGGAGACTAGTTATTCCACATAAGACAAAAGAAGAAAGAAGAAATAGAACCAAAGCAAAGCATTCTGTTAAAAAAAAAAGTAATAAAAGCTAACCACAGAATATGTCAGTTTTGGTTTGCAGACAACCCCTGAGATTATATAAACCAAAGCATTAAGACACCAAATAGTCAGAGGTAAATTACTAAGAGAATTACATTCATACATGGTGTCATAGCACTTATCTTTTAGAAGGTACTTTGTTACCATCCAGAAAGCTTAACTGCTTGGATTTTTTTCAGGAAATAGTCAATATAAGATGTTTCTAAAAAATTATTTTTTTCCTTTTGAAAATGTATCTAATTTGAAGATAGTAGAATTACAATAAACTTTCAATCACGGAACTACTAATTATACTAGAAAAGCAATGAATGACTTTTAAGCCTATAGGTAATTACAAAAAAAAATTACGGAGGCTGAAATTTGTCAACAATAAGTTTAGTGTATCAAAAATAGCTTGGGCATATTTGCAGCTGCTAAATTGTTCCTTTATTTTCAAGTAAGTACGAAAGATCGACTGGTCCAAGCATTCTAAAGACATATCTTAATTTGAAGAGAATTCTCTGTGGTAACAAGCAATCCCTTTCCACTGCCATCTCCTGTTCTTAACTATCCAGCATGATAGTAGCCTTTGTGAAGCAAAACAGGCATACCAGGAAGAATAATTATTAACAGAATTCATTTCCCTCATCCCCTCGGTATTATCCCCCCTCTGCGTTATGACACTGAAGGCTAGAGTAACAGCAATGACATAGTGATCTGAATTTGGCACATAAGTTAACACTAAATACCTTATGATGGTTTTATCTACACAAGTATACCAGTACCAGTGTTTACTGAGAAAGGCAACTAAGCTTTTGGTCGGCTTTAGCCCAGATGACTAGACTAAGTTCTATAACAATGAACCAAAACAGATGGAACTGGGTTCTACACATTCAACAACAGCTGTTTGAAAACTGAAACCTTGGTCCTGTTTTCTCTAATGAAAAGGCAAGACTTTTCCTAGAGGCTACACTAGATCTAAGTACTTTTATTTCTAAAAATACCTCCCAAATAAAACCAACCAAAAGTCATTATTTTCACCATCACCAAGAGCTAGCTCTATTAAATTTATATCAACAAGTTAATCTGTCTTTATATAGGTAAGCTTTCCACAAACTAAAATCTAAACCTAACTTTTGTAGACAGGGATTATGGCAGGAATTTGGTATTACAACTAAACCAGCCAGCTAAGGAGTGAGCCTAAGAAAAAATCTATTACATATCCTTATTGACAGAATCACAGTTAGACGCTGGACTAAAACCCTAAATGGTCTATCTCTCAGCCCACGTAAAATTTCAGCTCAACAAGTTCACAAATAGAAACAGATAATAATGTTCGAATGTGTTATTAGTTTTAGGTAACTGAGTGATTACAGTAAGTCAAACATGGAAAAGAATAGCAAATACAAACCCCAGGGAAAAATGAGATTATGGTGATTTCCAAATGCAGTTTCTATAGATTAGGCAGAGGTAATCATTTTAAAAAGTGATTCATTCAGCTACCCAGACTCTGGCAAACAGGTCAGGAAGGAGCAAAGCTCTTAACAATCTGAAGAAATAAAGAAATTGTGGCCTTTGATGACTAGATGGGCATTTCAGTAAAATTTTTTAATGACTTTAATGATTCTTATTTAAGAAAAAGCCCTTAAATAAATGCTACCAAGGCAGTAATATTTGACCATATGAACCAGACCAAATACCCTTTTAGTATATTAACCTCTGCCGTAAATGCTCTGCTTTTAACATTGCCACACGTACAATTTTGTCTAGAACTTCATGACACAAAAGTGTGCAAACATGAGTCTAAGATTGTGCTGAAATAGGGAAAGGCTAACACTGATGTGCAAAGTAAAAAAGAAAGATAACTTCTGCAACAGGTACTAAAACAAGGAAAAAACGAGTTAGGTCCTGCATGTGTCTCCACTTCATTGCTTCCATGTTTGAAAAAAGCAGCCTGTTCTTTTGCTAGGCCATGAGGCTGGAATCCACTTGGCATTCTGTGTTGAGAGGTCTAAGTTCAGTGGTGCTCTCAGCAGCAGCCGGGAGGTGTGATTCTGAGGCTGGGTGACCTGTGCTTTCAGAGAAGCAGGAAAGGGCCCTCTAGGTGTGCTGCAGTCTCTCAGAAAGAGTTCATCAAAGTAGTGAGCAACGAAAGAAACTGGTCTTCTTTGATCGGTTTTCTGTTATTTTCACTGGTCCACCTGCTCCTGCTGAATTGCTGTCATTCTAAAAAATAGAAGATAAAGTTACCAAGGAAATAAAAGTTTCATGGTTTGACCTCAGTTACCTAAAAAATAAAAATAACTAACCACACCATGTGAAATGTGTATTCTAGTGACATGTGTATTCACTAGAGTATTTTATTAGAACGGGAACTAGTTAAGCACCAATGTTGTCTTTTTATTTGGAAATGGTGAATTAAAAGGAGGAAAATGCCCTTACAACAGCAGCTTTTATATCAATAATGTATTAGATAGGAAGCTTCTATTTCCAGTTCCAATAGAGTGCAAAGTTTCAAAGGTAATGATGGAAACAATGTTAAGATACTGGCACAGGCAATTCTGTTAGAGGTAAGAAGTGCTAGTAGTATAAGGTATGCAATTATACTCAGGACTCAGCATAAAACAAACTTTCAAGGTTGTCTTAATGATTTCAAATTTAAGCACACTTTAGCAACTTCAAAATCATAGCTACATAGATATAAATATCTGTCACATGAAAACTGAACTGGATAATTTTATGGCAAAAATCGAATTTGTGCCATTACTATTTTTATTATTCTGGTCAAAATTCAATTTCAAGATCACTTAAACAGCCAGATGAAAGATATGAAACAGCTGCAGTTCAGAAATAAGAATCCTAAACAAATAGAACTAAGAATCAGAGTTCAACCAAATGAGTATCTGAGTCAGGGAAAAAAATGAGTTTAATGTGAATATCTTATAATTAGACCTATCCTTTTCATCAAATGCCAAATAGAGAGCATAATGGAAATAAAAATTATAAGTGATACAAACCATTTTTCTGTTGAGTTTTGTCATTATATCTCGTGCAAGTGTAAAAAATGCCTATAGGTAAAACAAAACATTTTCATTATTATATATTCACTATATATATATATATTCCCTCCACCTCAGAGATGGGGTCTTGCTATGTTGCCCTGGCTGGATTGTAACTCCTGGGCTCAAGCCATCCTCCCACCTTAGTCTCTCCTGAGTAGCTAGGACTGCAGGTGTGAGCCACGATGCCTGACTTATTTTAAAACAGAAATACAGAATTTTTCATTATTTCACTATAAATATACCACTTTAAAGTTTTAACATTAAGAAAGTAACAATTGCAATCATAGTATGCATGTGTTTACTCTTTTGAGATTGTATCATAAACATTTTCTAATGTTATCAAACTATCATTCATTCATCAAACATTTTCTTCATGTGACATAATATCTCTCACAATAACACCCTTGTTGAATCACGAGTAACTTCCTCAGTACACCAAAAACAGGACAGAAGCTCTGTCTAAGCTACCTAACTTCCCTAGAGCAGGGCACAGTGCTGATCTAGGAAATGCTAAATATCTAGTTTAATGAGTGAATCATTATGTATTACCCTATAGCTCTAAAATATGTCTTCACAAAAAACTCTACTTTTTATTTCTGACCTTTTCTTTCAAATTGCTCTGTTATAGCTGAATATGTATAATTTTCCGTGTCTTAACACTTCAAAATCCCAACAGTTGCTGGAGCTCTCGGCTAAACTCCCCACTGTGGAAGTCAGTTCAAATAGAAGCAGGGCAAATCTGATTAATCTTAGTGATTAATTTATCCATAATGTCTCTTGATACAAACCAAGCATTTTTTAAACCCATCATCTTTTTTTCTATGAAGCCAAGAACTATTAAAGATTCTCCATTTGTCCCCATGCTAAACCCACTGTTAAATCAGCCTCTGTTCCCAACACTCCTGATCCCCAAAAACTGTTCACGACAAGGATTATTTCCAATCTAATCAAATAAATATGACAACTACTATTATTACTCATTGTCAGTGTCTCACTGTCAAACTCGTCACCTATGAGTCTAACCACACTGATTTAAAGCTCTGGTAAAATTTGTTACCATCTGTATGCCTGGCTAGAATAAGCAGCTCAGGCAACTCCCAGTTCAGGGAGCTCTATCCATACTGTTGCAAATTATAGGATTTCATTCCTTTTTATTGCTGAATAGTATTCCATTGCATATACATACCACATTGTTATTTATTTATTTATTTTTAGACGGAGTCTCGCTCTGTTGCCCAGGCTAGGTGCAGTGGCACAATCTCCGCTCATGGCAAGCTCCGCCTCCCGGGTTCACCCCATTCTCCTGCCTCAGCCTCCCGAGTAGCTTGGATTACAGGTGCCCACCACCATGCCTGGCTAATTTTTTGTATTTTTAGTAGAGATGGGGTTTCACCGTGTTAGCCAGGATGGTCTCGATCTCCCGACCTCGTGATCTGCCCACCTTGGCCTCCCAAGGTGCTGGGATTAAAGGCGTGAGCCACCGCGCCTGGCCCATACCACATTTTCTTTATCCGTTCATCCACTGATGGACACTTAGGTTGATATACTGATTTCTGTCTTTTGGGTAAATATCCAGTAGTGAGACTGCTGGATCATATGGCAGTTCTATTTTTAGTTTTTTGATTGTTCTCCATAGTGGCTGTACTAATTTACATTCCTACCCACAATATATGAGGGTTCCCCTTTCTCTACATCCTTTCCAGCATTTGTTATTGCCTATCTCTTTGATAAAAGCCATTTTAATTGGGGTGAGATGATAGCTCACTGTAGTTTTGATATGCATTGCCCCAGTGACTAGTGATGTCGCCATTTTTTCATATACCTGTTGGCCATTTGTTTGTCCTCTTTTGAGAAATGTCTATTCAGATCTTTTGCCCAGTTTTAACTTGGATTATTTCTGATGGCGGGAAATTCTTTTGTAGCAAGCAGAGGGAAGCATTTTTCTGCTTATCTAAGCTTGTGTAAATAAATCAGTAGAGGCTTCCTGTTTCCTAACACCTATCGGCCAACCTAAACAAATAACTGTTATATTATTTAAAACAAAGAAAAAGTTCTGATCAGTGTCCACTGGCTAATAAAGTCATGTAGGTCTTGATTTTTAACCATCATGTTATGATGAACAATGAGTAACCTAGGAAATTAAATGTTTATGAGACTA
>NW_012100320.1:1091801-1092916 GCF_000951045.1 Mandrillus leucophaeus | reverse complement strand
GGAGGTTGGAGCGAGTGGAGATCACGTCACTGCACTCCAGCCCGGGTGACAGAGCAAGACTCTGTCTCAAAATAAATAAATAAATAAAATAAAATAATAATAATAATTTAAGTACTTCTCTTTTTTTCTTTTTTTGTACTTTTAGTTCTCTAATACAGGATAAATATCTCCTGAGGTAGGAGAATAGGGTCTGTTGGCAGGGAACCTAAAACCAATTCATACTGACTTCCTATAACTAAATCAAAATAAAAACCCCAGTCTTCCACGCCCAAGTAACACAAGTACAGGGGTTATTCCCTTTGTAACCTCCTCCCGTTTTCTGACTCACAGATTAAAAATGGAAAGTACCTCTGATTGGTCCTCTCCCACAACCAATCAGACGTCTGCGCAGGGCATAACTTTGTAACTTCATTTCATCCTCTGATTGGTCACCTTCTGCAACCAATCAGACTGGTCATGGGCCACTTCTTCATTTATGTAGGGTGTGAACGAAGTAACCCATGGGAAATTTCTAGAGGGTATTTAAACCTCAGAAAATTCTGTAACCAGTGCTCAAGCTGCTTGCTCAAGCCCACTCCCACTCTGTGAAGTATACTTTCATTTCGATAATTCTGTGCTTTTTTTGTCTTCATTCTTTCATTGTTTTGTTTGTGCGTTTTGTCCAGTTCTTTGCTCAAAATGCCAAGAACCTGGATGACTTTGTAGTCAAGATCCTCCACTGGTAAAACTACCATTAGCCTGGGATTCATTCACTCCTTTTATCTGCTCCCAAAGTATAATTCTCCAACTTTACTATACTGACCGGGCGCAGTGGCTCGCGCCAGTAATCCCAGCACTTTGGGAGGTCGAGGCGGGCGGATCACCTGAAGTCAGGAGGTAGAGACCAGGATGGCACATGGCGAAACCCGGTCTCTACTAAAAATACAAAAATTAGCCAGGTGTGGCGGCGGGCGTCTATAATCCCAGCTACTTGGGAGGCTGAGACAAGAGAATCGCTTGAACCAGGGAGCTGGAGGTTGTAGTGGGCCCAGATCGTGCAATTGCATTCCAGCCTGGATGACAAGAGTGAAACTCCGTCTCAAATAAAAAACAAAAAACTATACTGACTTTTAATT
>NW_012100320.1:1085931-1087138 GCF_000951045.1 Mandrillus leucophaeus | reverse complement strand
TTTTTTTTTACACTTTAAGTTCTGGTATACATGTGTAGAATGTGCAGGTTTGTTACATAGGTATACACGTGCCATGGTGGTTTCCTGCACCCATCAACTGGTCATCTACGTTAGGTATTGAAGAAAACGTATTCTCCTAAGACTTTAGATGGTTTGGTTTTCCTTAACAGCTATCTTAATGAAAATTTATTAACGCTACTCCCTGATAAACACACTTTCTTATTTCTACTAAATGCCACTGTTAAAATTTATTGCGCTTAATCTACCTCAAATGTGTACACTAAAGGAATGTGTCCTATAAACTAACAGCTTAATTTTCCCTTGAGAGAGTACAGCCTTGAAAGTGATTTAACTCTTCTGCTGCAGGCATACAGAATGACATGAATGAGCACAGGACACTGGTTGGTCTTCTAGTCAAGGATTTCCAGCTGCCCAAACAAAGGGCAAAACTGAACTTCCACATTCTATTCTGTGAATCTTAACTGTGCAATCTAATTAACCCACGTGGAGGCTACATGCTAGAAATTCAACAACCAGTGTCTGCATAAAAATCAGAAGCAGCCAGTTGTGGTGGCTCACGCCTGTAATCCCAGCACTTTGGGAGGCCAAGGCGAGTGGATCACGAGGTCAAGAGATCGAGACCATCCTGGCCAACATGATGAAACCCTGTTTCTACTAAAAATACAAAAATTAGCTGGGTGTGGTGGTGCACACCTGTAGTACCAGCTACTCAGGAGGCTGACACAGGAGAATCGCTTGAACCTGGGAGGCAGAGGTTGCAGTGAGCCGAGATCATGCCACTGCATTCCAGCCTGGCAACAGAGCGAGACACCATCTCAAAAAAAAAAAAAAAAAAATTAGAAGCACAAAAGCCTACAAAGTGGAGTTGGGTCAACAAAAGGCATTCACTAGGTCAGAAAATACCAAAGCTTTGAGAGCTGCTTGAACACAGGCCCCTAAGCACCTGTGCTGCTCTGTAACAAGTCACCAAACGTTTCCTTCTTACCTCTTCTACATTTGCACTGGATTTTGCGCTTGTCTCCAAGAATTTAATCCCATAGTCAATTGCTAGCTGAAAGGCAAACAGAAATACTTAAATTTAGCAAAAGATGCTTGAACATATAATGCATTTATATTTCTTAGGTTTTTCAAAGTCTCAAAGGTAGGGTATCTATTTCAGAACTCCTGTGGTTCTCAAATTTCTTTG
>NW_012100320.1:1054136-1084561 GCF_000951045.1 Mandrillus leucophaeus | reverse complement strand
AATTGCATTCCAGCCTGGATGACAAGAGTGAAACTCCGTCTCAAATAAAAAACAAAAAACTATACTGACTTTTAATTACTTTTTTTTTTTTTTTTTTGAGACAGAGCGTCGCTCTGTTGCCCAGGCTGGAGTGCAGTGGCACTATCTCAGCTCACTGCAACCTCTGCCTCCCGGGTTCAAGCGATTCTTCTGCCTCAGCCTCCTGAGTAGCGGGGATTACAGGTGCGTGCCACCATGCCCAGCTAATTTTTGTATTTTTAGTAGAGACAAGGTTTCACCATGTTGGTCAGGCTGGTTTTGAACTCCTGACCTCGTGATCCGCCCACCTTGGCCTCTCAAAGTGCTGGGATTACAGGTGTGAGCCATCGTGCCAGGCCTTAATTACTTTTAATAAATGAGTCCAGAACTGAACAAAAATTTAAATACTAAAGTATTCAAGCTTTGATTTCTATTAAGACAAACTGTGAACTCTCATATATTCCTCAAAAAGTTCTTAGTTTATTTACAACGCTAAAATTAAGTAAATGTTTTTAGGGGAAAAAAGTCTTTAGCAAAAGTTCACAGTTAAATTGAAAAACAAAATGTGGCCAGGCATGGTGGCTCACACCTGTAATCCCAGCACTTTGGGAGGCCGAGGCAGGTGGACTGCTTGAGGCCGGGAGTTCAAGACGAGCCTGGCCAGCATGGCAAAACCCCGTTTCTACTAAAAATACAAAAACTAGCCGGGTGTGGTGGCACATGCCTATAATCCCAGCTTCTTGGAGGCTGAGGCATAAGAATTGCTTGAACCCAGGAGGCAGAGGTTGCAGTGAACTGAGAATACACCACTGCACTCCAGCCTGGAAGACAGAGCAAGACTCTGTCTCAAAAAAAAAAAAAAGAAAAGAAAAAAGAAAATTCAATTTGCATATATAATTTTTTCAAAGGCTAAAGCAAAATTCCAAGACTTAAAAAGTGAAGCTTCTAAGTCAACTTAGAATCTGCCACAGAAGTAAATATGTGCACAAAATATCCCTTTGCTTTACAGGAGGACACAAAAGAGAGAAATGCCCATAAACAACATATAAATGACATCCATAGCTTGATCAATTACAAGGAATTTATCCATAAAACCTAAAGCTAATGTATAGTAAAATATTCTTAGGGGAAAAAATGAATTGGAAAATGATTCCTGTTGAAACTTCACCTACCCTGTAACTTTTTTTAAAAAAAGAATGAATTACTTTAGCTTCAAAACTGGGCATTTTCACACAGATCTGGAAGAAACAGCCTGAACTCTAAGCTGCAGGAATCTGAGAAAGGACCAATTTGTATCTCCCAGAAAACATTAGCAAATTCTTTAGGAATGAGTCATGACCACACAGTATAGGGAGCTGGATCTCGAATACTAATTCACACCATTCAAGTATGGATTACATCTCTTTGTTGTTGATATCCAATTTAAAAGGATTAAAACACAGATTAAAAAAAAAAACTTAAATCAATAATTAAACAATATGAAGAAAAGAAATGCTTAATGTGAGTAGAATCCAACCTTTATTCATTCCATTCACATTTACCTTCTCCCCTCTTTCTTTTGACACTTGTCTTTTGTCATTCATATCACATTTGTTACCCAGGATCATTCTTTCAACATCGGAAGAGGCATGCTGCAGGGAGAAAATAGCATGCTATAAAAACAGCCTGAGAAAAACCCATTACTTACTAGACAAATCCAACTTGTCAGAAACACATGAATTTAATAAGACAAATAATCTTTCACTCACACAAGGCCTAATTCAGAGAAAAGTTTAAAGATGGGAGGAGGGGCAAAGCTACAGCACAAGAGCCCTCACAGAGCCTGTGCAAACCTTCTTCCCGAGGTTTGGAAAGAAGGTGGAACACACACAAATAAAGCTTACGGTGATCTAATGACAAAATTTCCAAATATTTGGGTCAAAGAAGGACAAAAACTTGGTACTGAGTGAACCAATGGAGAAGGCATTCTGGATTCTGAACTATTTTAAAAAGAAATTCATCTAAGTTAATAGAAACATGTACAAAATTGTATCAGTCAGATTTCTTTCTTAAGTGACAAAGACATTAAAAAATCTTAATACCAATTATCCTGGGATTAAAACAATCTTCAAATATCTAAGATGGAGAAAATGTCAGAAGGGTAAAAAGTTGCCAGGGTAAAGAGATACTGTTGCTAGCCAAACAGCATGGTGGGATAGAAGTTGGGAACCAGATGTTTTAATCCTGGCTCTTCTTTTTAAAGGCTGTATGAGCACAGGCAAATCATTTCTTTCTGGTCTGTTATTCATGTGTAAAATGTGATCTAGGATTAAATTATTTCCCATATCTGGCCCAAACTTAAAATCTTGTGACATTATTTCTCTGTTCCCCTATGCCCCAGTAGTCAGACTGGCAGCACCAGAGATTTATGGAGCTCTTCAGAGCGAGAAGGCCCAACCTGCCCATGCCCTGCTTCTAAGCAGCTCAGCTGCCTTGCAGAGACAGAGGAGCCTTTTACAAGCACCCAGCAGGACTCTTCTCCAATGTCACCATTCTCTTTCCGCACATACCTCTTCAATGTTTCTGATCCAATTTTTAATATTGTCAAAGGATTTTTCATTTGTGATGTCATAGACCAGCATAATGCCCTGTAATGGGGAAAAAGACCTTTATTTAGTACTTTATATATTTAAAGTTATAGTATATAATGTCAATGTACTCCTACCCTCCAGAAACCTTTTGTTTGTCCATTTTTCCCTTTACAAAAGGATTCATAATAAATTTGAAAAGTACAGAGAAACAAAAATCAATAAATACATTATTCCACTGGTCTCACCATGTAAATAAAAACCCTGTTAACATTTTCACTGTTAACCTTTAATGAACTGGTGATTGTGGTAAAGGTGAGACACCCTTTCCACCTGGCCTAACATGAAAACAATCAGCACCAACTGGGGCTGAGTGTTCAGTCAAAACACAGATAACACTGGGAGTAAGAGTTCGTCACTTCCATTGTGCACTTGTTTATTCCAAGTAGAAACTATCTTGCTTCCTACTGTTCTACTAAGATTGAGACTACACTGATTTAAAATTATTTTTAATATATGTTGATCAAAAAATAGGATGTCACTATTTATCTAAGTACATCACAGACACTTAAAATCCAATGTATTTGTTATACTGGTTTAATGAAAGGCATTCTCGTCATATTTTTAAAGACTCCATGTCTGATATATCTTTCTTTCTTTCTTTTTTCTTTTGAGACAGTCTCCCTCTGTCACGCAGGCTGGAGTGCAGGGGCACGATCTCCGCTCTCTGCAAGCTCTGCCTCCCAGGTTCACACCATTCTCCTGCCTCAGCCTCCCGAGTAGCTGGGACTACAGGTGCCCGCCACCACGCTCGGCTAAGTTTTTGTATTTTTAGTAGAGACGGGGTTTCACCATATTAGCCAGGATAGTCTCGATCTCCTGACCTTGTGATCCGCCCACCTCAGTCTCCCAAAGTGCTGGGATTACAGGCGTGAGCCACTGCGCCCGGCCCATGTCTGGTATTTCTAAAAGGTTTACCTTCCAAATGTTTAAACTAACACCGGTATGCTATTGCAAAATCTATACCCCCAGACCACACTTCTGTACTAAGTGCTAGAACTACTCACCTGTCCATCTACTACACAAATATTTAGTGAGCACCTACTGTGTGCCTGATACTATACCAGATGCTACTAGCAATGAACAAGATAGAAAAGGTCTCTTCCTCTTGTAGATGGCTAGCAAAGACAACAGACAATGAACCAATATCTATACAACTAATCATAATTTTGACAATTGCTATGAAGATGCACGGGGAGCTCATATGCTAGGGATGTAACTGAATCTGGTTGAGGGGCTGGAGTGGGCAGGGGAGGCCTCCCTGAGGAAATGACATTAAAGCCAAAGCCGGGGAACTTAGTAGACTTAAACTAGGCAAAGAACTAGGAGCTAGGGTGAAGAGGGGAAGCCCAGGTACCTGGCAAATAGCAGAAACATTGTAAATCTCTTACTGATGTTGAACCAGAGACCACTGGATTGAGTGAAAGAAAGTCAGCTTGGCAAGGCTGCACAGATCTAATGGGTGGAGGGCACAAGCTGAGGCTGAAGGGCTAGGCTGGGGTACTCGAGAGACCACTGTCTGGACATTGGCCAATAGATAACCCCTGTGATCACGGCAAACTCAACAAAGTAAAACATGAGGTTGTCTTGTCTCCTTTGAATCTTCTATTTGTCCCTGTATTACCATTTTGGTGAAAGTAATACAACCCAGTCAGCCAGTCCAAGCACACATGTGGGAGCTGTCTTCTTTGCTATAGCCAATCAGTCACTAAGTCCTGGAGACCCAATGTCCTAAATATTCCAGAATCTTACCTATCACACACACAGCCTTATTCAGATTCTCACAAATTAGTCTTTACCTGGATTCCCATCATCTTTAATTGATTTCCCTGATGAATTTCATTCTTTTTTTTTCTTTCTTGTTTTTTTTTTAAGAGACGAGGTCTCGCTATGTTGCCCAGGCTGGCCTCAAACTTCTGAACTCAAGCAGTCCTCCCACCTCCGCCTCCTGAGCTGCTGAGATTCTGGGCATGAGCAACCACATCCAGCTTCCCTGCTTTCATTCTTAGCCTCCTCTAATCCACTTTCCATAAGGGCACTAGAGCTATCACTTCATTGATCAAATCTCTTTAGCACCTCTCCATTACACTCAAATTTAAATTAAAATTCCTTAGTATGGTAGGGGAAAGTCCTTCCAGGTCTGGATTCCAACTTTGTAAGTAAATATGAAATATAAACATAAATAAATATATACCATATAAAACACACATATACATATAGACAAAGAATACAGGAAATTAAATGTTAACAGAATATATCTCTCAGAGTAGTGGGATTTTAGATGATTTCTTGGGATTTTCAAAGTTTCCTATAGTATATGTATCCTTTTTGCAACCAGAAAAACATACATTATTGTTTAAATGACAAACAACTCCTCTATCCTCCCTTCCTCTAGCCTCAAATACAAACGCTTCACTTCGGTTACATGCTGGAAAGGCGATTTTACAATTGTCTCAATGTAAATAATTTTATTTATAAAGGTCAGCCTGGGCGTGGTGGCTCACGCCTATAATCCCCAGCACTTTGGGAGGCCAAGGCAGGTGGATCACCTGAGGTCGGGAGTTCGAGACCAGCCTGGCCAACATGGTGAAACCCTGTCTCTATTAAAAATACAAAATTAGCTGAGCGTGGTGGTGCATGACTGTAATCCCAGCTACTTGGGAGGCTGAGGCAGGAGAATCACTTGAACCCGGGAGGTGGAGGTTGCAGTGAGCCGAGATCGCACCATTGCACTCCAGCCTGGGCAACAAGAGTGAAACTCTGTCTCAAAAAAAAAAAAAAAAAAAAAAAAAAGGTCAAAGTAGAGAACTATACATTTTAAAATCGTCAAAATGGTAAATGTTCTATTATGTATATTTTACCACAATAAAAATAAATCAAAGTGGATTCTGCATAATTCCTGATGCAATGTGTTTGGCTGCCTACAATATTAAAATTACCCAAATTATTGCCCTAGCTCTACCATTCTTTGGACTGTGTGAACAACCCAGATCATACATGCCATTTCATCATGAAGTTTCATTTCACTGGTTAGCACAGAAAGTGTGAACATGGTGTGGTGTTACGAACACAAGCTCTAGAGTCTGAGGCTCCTAACTCAGACTCCAGCACATATTAACTGGGAGATCCTGTAGACATTATTTTATTCCTCTCAGTCTCCATGACCTCATTTACAGAATGAGGACAATACTTCTTCCACGCTAGATCGTTTTGAGGATCTACTGAGATATGTGTAAACTACTTCACCTAGAGTCTGGGACATAGCTTGGACTCAATAAATGGCAGTTATCATTAATTTATATCTTTAGTTTCAATAGCAGAAATCATTCACCTATTATGTTTTTAAGCTAATAAGATATTATGAATCAGTTAGAAAAACAAATTCAAGTGTATCAGTTAAAACTTTATGTATCTACTATATATCTACAAGAAGAACAGCTTCCTAAGAATTCAGAAGATGGTGCTGATCTATGAGAAATGTTAATAATGTAATGATATGGTCCTGTTTTTCCCCAAAGCCCAAATGTCCATCAGGATCACTGCTATGCCTACGAATGCTGCTGTGTTTGAAGTGACATGGTGACAGACTCCAGTATAGTGCTTGTCAACATGCCACATACCTGAATCAACCAAACTAAACCTGCCATAACCACTACTTGCTGAAAATGGCGGGCCCCGCAACCCACTGGAACAGATGACTTGAGAGATCCAAGACTCAGGCACAGCAGGATTTCCTAAAGATTTATCTAAGATGGTCTCTAGGTCTAAAATATCCCACCGATTCACCCCTTTAGCAAGCATTTATTGAGCCTCTACTACGTGTCAGACACTGGCATTGTATACAGGAGAACAAAGACAGAAATCTCTACCTTCAAAATGTGGAAGATAATACTATTTAGAATAACAACAATTTCTAATTATCTGAAGTAATGTGAGGAAAGACTAGGCAGTAAATAAATTAAAAGACAATCCTCAAATCTAAATATATTATTTAATATATTTCCATGCCCTCTTTCTTCATACAATGGACTACAGCCAGACATTCAAGCGAAACATTTACTCTCATATTCTAAGTGCCCCTGCCCACCCTCCAGTGAAAATGAGCATGCAAATGGTGTCAGCACATCATTCCTAGCATGCAAAAAACTACTCAACAGAAAGGCATGTGTGTCTAAGATGCCTCTAATCAGAATTACCTGTAAACTATTCCAAATCATCCCTGTTATGATGTTCTTTTTATCCCTAAAATTCCTCCCTGGGGGAAACAAACAAACGACAAACAAATGTCTTCCTGGCACATATAATAAGCCCCTTCCCTTTGATTCCAGTCTAAGCAAAATAGAGAGTGGCTGGCAGCTATTTTTATTAAAACGATGACCCTTTACAATCTTAAAAGTATTATAGGGTGGAGTGTGCGGAACAAATACACACAAAATGGTTAGTGGTACACTTCAGCTTTACAAAGAAATCCCTACTCTTCTTGTGGGGATGAGTTATGATGCTACTCCAACACTGGAGAGTGAGTCGTGGTGAAGGAGGAAGGGCAGCATGTCAGTGAGGGGATCTGTGGGTTCAGACCACATCTTCCTGGAGGCGTGGGGACAGCTATCACCCCTTCAGCTCTGTCACCCTAGCACCACTCCAGGAATACAAGAATCTTTTAAGCAATGAGTTGGGAATGATGGCAGCTGGTACCCTACAATCTACCAGTTGGGGTTCACGATCTCAGTTGTTCAACCGTCAGACTCTCTGAGCATACTGGATTTCATCATAATTCAAGACTCCAACTTGTGCTTGGCTTAGGCCTAAACACCAGAGATAAAGCCGTGGTCTGAACCTGACATTCTAGGCATGGTTAAGCACAGCTCATGGAAGTAAGGCGGCTTCCAAGCTGCCTTACTCACCACTGTACTCCTAGCATCACACTGCCCAGAGCCAAAAAGCAATAAAAGTGCACTGAATAGATGAAACATCTTAGGATAGAACATAACAAGTGACAAAGTTATGACAGCAAGGAAAATGCCTGGATTCAGCAAAGAACTTGGTAGTCAAGATTCACCAGATTCTTTCCGGCCAGCTGGCACAATGTGGTCAGGGGGATGACAGAGACATGAGCCACAGCAGTGGATGTTGTGGAGGTGGTGAGGTAAGAGATAATGGTGGCAGGGCTGAATGACAAGAGAGTATAAGAAAGGAATACTTAGTCATAGGGCTTGTGGTTTGCTAAGATTGCCATAAGGTATTAATAAAAGGAAAAATAATGAAAATATAGAATCATATCAGAATGTGTGGAGGAGTTCTAGAACATCTATAAGTTAATCACCTGATTATTATGATGAAGACCACTGGCAAAGTACACAGTTGCTAAACACAACCAAAAAACCCTTTAAATGTCTTGTTTCCCCATCATAAATTGTATTTTTCTCCATTGTACTAGACTCCAGCTTGAATCCTATAATCTTGGCAAACAAACATTCATGCTTTACTTCTACCTGAAGAGTTACAAAACCCTACAACACACTCACCATGGCTCCTCTGTAGTACGCCGTTGTGATTGTTCGGAATCTTTCCTGACCCGCTGTGTCCCTAAAATATGAAACAAAGGAGAGTGGTTTTTAAAGTCATCACCAGCATCACTGAGGAGAAACCCTGCTGTAGGAGATGTAATTCTGGTCTGCTCAGGGTGCAGTGGTCACAGGGGAAAGGAGAATGAGACACAAAGGGAGCCCTCTGCACATCTGCAAGCTGGAGGTGGTGGTGGCCACAGGAGCCTGTCAAGAGCTCACAATGACCTGGGTGAAAAACCCAGACCTTGATAAAAACAGCAACAGAAAAATAGACAGAAAAATCCTCCTAAGAACTGGCGTGTTATATTAGTCGAACACACGTGGGAGGGAATAGAGAATAATTCTAAATTCTTGGACTCCCGGAGGTAGTTATAATCCTTTTTGTAAGTGCTTAATGATTAAAGCACTTTGCTTTCTTGCCTGAATGTCTGATTTCTGTATAAAGCAAGCAGTTGAGCTGGACTTATTACTGTGTACATTCTGCTCAGCAGAGCACAATAAAATAGATCTCCTTAAGAACTCGTTCAGCTATGGAGCCCATGATTTCATGGGGACCTGGAGTTCAACACATAAATTTTGACAATGTTTTCAAAGACTTCTAAACATAAACAACATGTCAAAACTCTATAAACTTTCATATATTTTTGCTTTTTAGCTGATGGCATACCATTAAAATGCATTCTGAAAAATACAAGAGTTTCTGATTTCATTTATAGAAGCAATCCTATAAAGGAAGTTAAATTTCCTTGATACTTGAGAAAATCAATATTCTCAAATTTTCCACTTCCAGCCAGAGCTAATTCATTCCCTGTGCTACTAAGACAATTTAATTGCAGTACAGAAAGCAGCATTTGTGGAAATATACTAGAAATCTAGTATATATCAAATCCTAATAAAAGATGAAGGCCCAAGGGAATATCATAAGTTAAAAAGCAATAAATACCTCAACGTAGACATATACCTTACAAAATACTTTCACACTGCACTCACGTGATGTCTACCACAGCCCAGTAGGGTGGGCTACTGGGTGGGGGTGTTACCAGTATCCAAGTTCTGCAGATGAGAAAACAAGCTCAGAGGAACTATGGCCCAAGCTCTGCCACTAAAGAGCTCATACTATTTATTTATTTGTTTGTTTTTGAGACAGAGTCTCGCTCTGTTGCCCAGGCTGGAGTGCAGTGGCACGATCTTGGCTCACTGCAACCTCTGCCTCCCGGGTTCAAGCAATTCTCCTGCCTCAGTCTCCTGAGTAGCTGGGACTACAGGCGCCTGCCACCACACCCAGCTAATTTTTGTATTTTTAGTAGAGACGGGGTTTCACCATATTGGCCAGGATGGTCTCCAACTCCTGACCTTGTGATCTACCCGCCTCGGTCTCCCAAGGTGCTGGGATTACAGGTGTGAGCCACCGCGCCCCGCCCAGCTCATACTCTTGAAGGAGACAAGCATCTTAGGTCTCAGCTGTTCAGCTCTGGGCCAGGCCTCACACAAAAGCTATCTTCTCTTGTCATTCTCTTTGATCAGCATTAGATACATGGGGCACTTGTTTGATGCACAGCTAACAAATCATGGGGAAATGGAAGCCAAGCACTTTTGGATAGACTAACGATATTTTCTTGATTTGAACACACTGCTGACCTAGAACCCACTTTGCAGTGAGGATGGAAGAAAAACATTACCACTCTAAATGTAAGTTGTGAGGACTGAATGGAGACAATTTTATTGCTGAGAGTAATGAGAGAGAGTGCCATGATGTTGTGGCTACTCTCTATTAAGTTATAATTAGCTGATCACACACAGGCTCCTAGAAACACTTATGATCAGGACTATACAGCACAGAGTCAGAAATTCTCTGAGAAACCCAAGGTAGGGATCATGAGAAAAGATGTAATTTTTTAAATCTGTAAAATATTTGGCATCTTGTTCAATACCAATGGATGGAAAGGGCAGCCTATAGTAACCTTCATAACATTTTCCAATGAAGTACACTGGAAACCACTAGGAAGCTAATCACTACGTTACAGGGCAGTTGAGTAGTTGTCCCAGCTTCATCACATATGCCCTCAGGTGGACCTAATCACTCTCAGTCCCTGTTTCCTTCTCTATAAAAGAAGGGCTGGGGGATATTCTTCTTCTATCCCAGTTCTGAGATTCAAAAAAGAAATAGAGCCTAAGGCAAAAGCTAATATGTATAACTTTACTCTTTAGCCCTGCCTCATTCTTAGTCAGTGCTGCTCTGAATTCTACGTTTTGTCTACTGCTGTCATCATTACACATTAGATCTGCAAACATCACCCAAAACCTCCCCAAAGCTCCAAATCTATATGGCTCCATGCAAGGCACTGAACTGAAAGAAATTAAACCAGCTTCTAGGAGGTTAAAAAAAAATCTAAGAAGAGCTTCTGAGTTCATGTCAAAAATATTCAATCTAGCAATCTGGAGGAACCATATTTATTCATTGTAGTTGGACAGATTCTTCAGGAGTTTATGAACCAGAGTTGGGTAATCATAAGATCTTTGCCTTGTATATTGCAACATTAGAGTTGGGAAACATCCTAAGGACTGATAGTTTATGTTCCTCCAACATTTATATGTTGAAGCCTAATCCTCAATGTGATGGTATTTAGATAGGGGAACTTTGGGAGGTAATTAGGTCATGAGGGTGGAGCCCTTGTGAAAGGGATTAGTGCTCTTCTGAGAGACACCAGAGAGATGATCTCTCTCTGGGCCATGTGAGGATACAAGTGAGATAGCTGTCTACAAATCAGGAAGCAAGCCTTCACTAGACGCCGGATCTACTGGCACCCTGATCTTGGATTTCCCAGCCTCCAGAACTGTGAGAAATAAATGTTTATTGTTTAAGACACCCGTCTATGGTATTTTTGTTATAGTAGCTGTGATAGTGTGATACAGTAAGAAATACATACAATAAGAAACATATTTGGTCTCTGCTCCTGATTCTTGGCACACAGATAGTAAAATTCTTGGACTCTCCAACAAAGTGTTTAAGTTCTTTTTGTGTGCTAATGAAATAACTGGTGGCTGGGGCTCCTGTCCAGCCCCAGGATAGGAGGCTGGTTGCCAGGAGAACCAACCAACTAATAGGTGGGCTGGAACTTCAGTCCTATCACCCAACCTCTGGAGAAGGGAGAGGGGCTAAAGGTTGACTTAATCACCAATGGCCCACGATGTAATCAATCATGGCTACATAAGGAAGCTTCCATAAAAATCCAAAAGGACTGGGTTTGGAGAGTTTCAGGATAGTGAGACACGTGGAGGTGCTGGATGTGCTTGGAAGGTAGATGCCCCCTCCCACAAGGAAGGAAGTGTGGAAGTTCCTCACCCCTTCCCACAGGCCTTGCCCTGTGCATCTCTTCCATCTGGCTGTTCATCTGTATTCCTTGCAATAATAAATGGGTAAACACAAATAAAGTGTTTCCCTGAGTTCTGTAAGCTGCTCTAGTAAATTAAAGGAATCAGAGGAGGGGTCATCAGAATCCCAATTTATAGCCAGTCGGTCAGAAGTAGAGGTGACAACCTACTACAATTGAGTATCCCTAATCTGAAAATCCAAAATCTAAAATGCTCCCAAATCCAAAACTTTTTGAGTGCTGACATGATGCCACAGTGGAATATTCCACACCTGAGCTCATGTGATGGGTCACAGTCAAAATGTAGGCATACAACACAGTTTATTCAAAAAATTTCATTGGCCAGGCGCAGTGGCTCACACCTGTAATCCCAGCACTTTGGGAGGCCAAGGCGAGCGGATTACCTGAGGTCAGGAGTTCAAGACCATCTGGCTACCATGTAGAAACCCCATTTCTACTAAAAATACAAAAAAATAGCAGGGCATGGTGGCATATGCCTGTAATCCCAGCCACTCAGGAGGCTGAGGCAGGAGAATCACTTGAATCCGGGAGGTGGACATTGCAGTGAGCTGAGATCATGCCATTGCACCCCAGCTTGGGCAACAAGAGCGAAACTCCGTCTCAAAAAAAAAAAATTAAAATATTGTATAAAGTTATGTTCAGCTTCATGTGTATAAGCTGTATATGAAACATAAATGAATTTAGTGTTTAGACTTGAGTGCCACCCCCAAGATATCTCATTATGTATATGCAAATATTCCAAAATCCAAGAAAATCCAAAATCGGAAACACTTCTGTTCCCAAGCATTTTGGATAAGGGATACTTAACCTGTACTTGCAACTGGCAGCTGAAGTGGGGACACTGCGGGACCCAGCCCTCAACCTGTGGGATCTGACGCTATCTCCAGGTAGACAGTATCAGAATTGACTTCAATTATAGGACAACCCAGAAAGAAAAAGAAAATTAAAAAGTATAGGACACCCAATTGGCATCGGCTGGAGAATTACCTGGTGTTGGTAGGGGAAACCCCCTGACATCTGGTGTCAGAAGTACTGTGCTATGTATGAGAAAAAAAGTGTGTTTAAAAATATCTTACAGAGCAGCCTGAACTATGACATAATTTTTTTCTTTTTTTTCTCTGTCTTCATTTTTCTACTTAATAAGAAATATGCAAATAAATCATAAAATATCATAGCTGGAGGGGAACCTCCAGTGTCATCAATCCAACCAATTTACAAGTGAGGAAAAGGTGAGACCAAGAAGGGAAATAACGGGCCCAAAGCCATCAATGTGGAGGCATCATGGCTAGAACCTAGATCTGTACTTCCTGCCAAAGGTTCCTACGACGTGATTACTTTGTCTTACCAGATTTCAAAGCTACAACAACTGTGACGAAGAAGTAATCTGCATTCCTTAGAATTTAGTTTCCTCCCCTCAAAAATTGTAGTTTCGGAAAGATGAGCTATGGGATCTCTTCTGGCTCCAACAGTTAGTACCCTTTCTCACCTTCCCAGCTCTTGGTGGAGATACCTTTGAAGGATTCCCAATACTTACTTATTTCCCCTTGCTTCTGATAAAGAAAAGATGTTTTAGCTATCACAAGATGACTCTAACTTATTACAATTCACATTTAATTCCTACTTTCAATTCCCAATTAAAGCAGAAACTCTGTGTGTGTGTTTACTTACCATATCTGAAGCTTAATTTTCTTTCCATCTAGTTCTATCGTTCTGATTTTAAAATCAATTCCTGCCAGAAAAACAAAGAAAGATATGTTAAGTTTCTTCAGATGTAATCCAAGTCTCATTAGGAAGAGGACAAAGATTTCTATTGAAAAAAAGCTCTCCAACGCACTGGAAAATGTGAACACAGAGAGGGTGTGAATGGTATGTTTCCTCTGAATACAGGCTGGAGAAAGGAATGCTAATTACTCAGCAAAGAATTCCCACACATGTTAAATGCAACGTATTATATGCCTCATTATTCTGACACAAATGGATCACATCCTGCAAAGTTATATAATTTAGATAGATTGAGAACATGCCATATTTCCAACTTCCTGAAGTACATGTAAACAATGCTTCCTATCTACTCCTCAACCCCAATCCTTCCCTAAAGAAGGCTATGGGACCTCTTTAAAGAATATTCCTCCATCCTCTTCCATTTTTTTATTCAGATTTTGCAATTGACTATGGAAAAAAATCTGCATATTTGACAGTACGGGAGGGAAAGCCTGCATATCTATTTTAAACAGTTAGCAAGTATTTTATACACATTTTAATAAATGTTCCCCACAGATTACTTGCTAGAGCTGAAAACAGGCAGAATAGACTTTAGCCCTGACTGTACTCTAGAATTGCCTGGTACTATGATCTGAATGTCCTCTCCAAAGCTCACGTTGAAATTAGATTGCCATTGTGGGACCTTAGAGATACTAAGTACTAAGAGGTGGGACCTTTCAGAGCTGATTCATGTGGAGCCTGTAAGAATGGATTGTCCTTATCACAGGAGTGAGTTATCTTGAGAGTGGGTTTTTATAAAAGTGAGTCCTGCTCCTCCTACATTCTTTTCTGCACGAGCGTACTTCCCTTTCCAGTCTCCCAGCATGAGATAATGAAGCATGAAGGTCCTCAACAGATGCTGATGCCATACCCTTGGAGTTCCCAGCCTCCAGAACTATAAGCTAAATAAATTTCTGTTCATTATAAACTATGCAGTTTCAGGTATTCTGTCATAGCAGCAGAAAATGGACTAAGATGACTGAGAAATATTTAAAAAAACACACACAAAAATTCATGATTAGGCCCACCCCCTTCCCCAAATTCTGAGATCGTGACTTAATTAGTCAAGGGTGGGACCTGGGCACTGGTAACTTTTAGGTTTCCCAGATGATTCTAACCTGAAGTCAAGAGTTTTGGCTTTCGAAGGGCTATGCCTTTTGAAGGGCTCTGGCACTTCAAAAGTTCAACCCTTCCCTCACATATTTTCCCCCACTATGGTAGTTCAAAACTTATTTATCACTGTCAATGACAAGGAACCACAAAGCCCTTGACAAATATCAGCAAGCTCTATCATATATTAGGAATAAGCTTTCTGAGGAGACCAGTTAGTGAATACAACTTAGTTGCAATTTGCCAAATCCTCATCATCTGGCTACTCAGCTTTGTTTAGATTTTTCTATTATTTTGCATTCTATCCAGCAGGGGTTCTCAACCCCTGGGCCACGGACCAGTACTGGGCTGCACAGCAGGAGGTGAGTGGCAGGCAAGTGAGAGAAGCTTCATCTGTATTTACAGCTGCTCCCCATTACTTGCATTGCCGCCTAAGCTCAGCCTCCTGTCAGATCAGCGGTGGCATTCGATTCTCATAGGTGCGCAAACCCTATTGTGAACTGCACATGCGGGGGATCTAGGTTGTACACTCCTATGAGAATCTAATGCCTGATGATCTGTCACTGTCTTCTATCACCCCCAGATAGGACCATCTTGTTGCAGGAAAACAAGCTCACGGCTCCAGCTGATTCTACCTTGGTGAGTTGTATAATTATTTTACTATATATTACAACGTAATAAAATATAATATAAGTGCATAATAATAATCAAGTAATGCGCTTGAATCATTCCTAAACCACCCCCACTCCCACACCACTACCACCTCCAGTCACTGGAGGAAAAATTGTCTTCTATGAAATCAGTCCCTGGTGCCAAAAAGGTTGGGGACCACTGCTATACAGAACCCCTTAAAGTGGTTTCCAAGAAATTTCAGGAAAACATGTAAATTACGTATCCTCTAAATTGACTTAAACATTAACTCCAGTTTTGTTTGTTTTGTTTTTTGAGACGGAGTCTCACTCTGTTGCCAGGCGGGAGCGCAGTGGGGCGATCTCGGCTCACTACAACCTCCGCCTCCGAGGTTCAAGTGATTCTCCTGCCTCAGCCTCCCGAGTAGCTGGGACTACAGGCATGCACCACCGTGCCCAGCTAATTTTTGTATTTTTAGTAGAGATGGGGTTTCACCATGTTGGCCAGGATGGTCTCGATCTCCTGACCTTGTGATCCGCCCGCCTCGGCCTCCCAAAGTGCTAGATTACAGGTGTGAGCCACTGTGCCCAGCCAACTACAGTTTTTTTAGGTGGGGAGCATTCAACTGCTAAGTTACTACAATGTTTCTTCATATAAACAATGAAAGCACCCCAAAAGGCTGCTTCCTAGCTCCAGCTTTGTACAATGCATAGACATAAACCAACTGAATTTCCCCCCTTTTTCTCTGTGTGGTACTTTTCCCCCAGGGAGCCTTTTTAGATACTCTTGTGAGTCTTGAAATAGGCAACAATCACACCCAAGCTAATTTAGCAGAACACCTTCTCAATCATTATTTCCCCTCACTAACAATCATAAATTATTAATAAGTATTAGGTTGGTGCATAAGTAATTGTGGTTTTTGCCATTCTTTTTAATGGCAACCTAACACAATCTGATAACCAATATTCCCAAGTTATCTGGCTCACATTTTCTCCGTTAAGGTACCTCCCTCAGCATTTCCGGGTCTGGAAAGGTGACACAAAACTCAGCAACTCAGCATAAATATTACTGCTAGCATCTGACAAAATGTCCTGTTTCCATCACTCATGTAAGATTTAATAGACATTGATTTTTATTTTGATTTACGTTTTACATGCCACCAAATCCAGTGTAACAAAGACCCTCTAGGAATCTTCCTCCAACCTTTACCTCTCTCTGGGCCTGGCATCAAGAAGAATGCCCAGCACCTGGTATGTACTCAATACATGTTTCTTCAGATTAACATTTTAAAACAATTCATGACTTTCCAAATCCATAGAAACAGAATAGTAGTACAATGGTAGTTACCAGGATCTGGAGGGAGGGGGAAAGGAATAGTTGTTTAATAGGTTTGGAGTTTCAGATTTGCTAGATGAAATAGTTCCAGAGATCATTTGCACAACAGTGTGAACATGTGTAAAACTACTGGACTGTACACTTAAAAATGGTTAAGATTGCAACTTACATATTATGTTTTTTACCAAAACAAAAAATAATGACTTTCAAAATGCCTGCTGTATACTTGAATAAATTAATTAGAAGGCTAATGTTCAACATTTCACCACTGAAGAGTTCATTCACTTATTTTATTTATTTATTTTTTTGAGACGGGTTTCCTTCTGTCGTGCAGGCTGGAGTGCAGTGGCGTGATCTTGGCTCACTGCAACCTCTGCTTCTTGGGTTCAAGAGATTCTCCTGCCTCCTGCCTCAGCCTCCCGACTAGCTGGGATTACAGGTGTGCTCCACCACACCCAGCTAACTTTGGTATTTTCAGTAGAGACGGGGTTTCACCATGTTGACCAGACTGGTCTCGAATTCCTGGCCTCATGTGATCCACCTGCCTTAGCCTCCCAAAGTGCTGGGATTACAGGCATGAGCTAGCCTGCCCGACCTTCATTCACATTTTAAATAAAAGACATCATATACCAGAATATTTGTTCAGATTAATACTTTCCTTAAAAGATAGTAACTCCTGTTCTTTTAAGGTTGATTTTGCCTGTAATTGGAAGTCATGGGCAACTTTACCACCTTTACTCAACAATGCCAATTTGAGGCTCCTTAAAGTCTCACTCTCCATTCATCTAAAACACTTCAAAAACTTTCTACTGACAGAGGCTTTTTTTTTTTTTGGTATTTGTTAGGAACATTATCTTTCAGTTATGTGAGAAGTTCTACAAGATGGTGATACTTAGCCATCTTTTCACTGCTCAAAGGTTTTCGATGTTTGTAAGAGCTGTGAACTATGGCATTTAGCTTTTGCTTATGCTGCTGTCAAGGGCCAACTGACAGACAAGTGCTGTAGAACAAATTCAAATTAGCACAACATGGAAAAAAAAAGTAAGTGGGGACCTAAAATAGGCAATAGTTTTAGAAAGTAAGAATTTCACTAAAAGTGGTAAAAATTCATTGAAAAGCACTGAACTGTAGGTTAGGTTCTGTCACTAAAAACTTGTGAACAGGCTGCTTGACTGCTCTGAATCTACATATCCTCATCCATAAAAAAGGGTTGACAGGATCTAATTAGATAAATTAGATGATTTATGTGAACGTGCTCTGGGATCTCTGAAATTCCATATAAACCTAAGAGATTACACATTGAGAGTCTATAACCCGACAGCTCTTGTCACTTCATGCATGGATTATTTGTAATAGCTTTCCAGGATACTGTGCCAACATCTCTCCCTGGTCTAATTCCCCTATATGCCACTTCTAGAATAACTTGCAACAATCCATGTGGTAATGTCGCTGTACTATTTAAGAAGCCACGGAGCCAACTTCTTCAGCCTGGTGATACAGCCTTTCCCACCAGATGCACCATTCTCCTGACACTGCAAACCTCAGAGTTTCTCCACACGAGACCTTTTGCTTCTTTCAGTGGGCCCCATACCTCCTTTCCTTCACTCCTGCATGACCACCTCACTTTGCAGCCTTCTCTGAGGATGCCATTCCACCCATGTAATTCTCTCTCTTCTCTCCTCAGCTCTTCACTCAGCCATGCCCATTCCTACCTCAAGACCTGGCTTTTGCACAGTGATTTAATCCTGTGTCATTGGGTTTTATTAACATAGTGCCCTGCAATTGCTCTCAGATCATGCAAAGACTCTATCCTCTCTTTGCCCGTTGAGTTATGCACAGAAACATGTGTACAGTAACTAAATTAAAGGGTAAGTACTCTTACATATTTAAGTAAACATTATATACTACTAAGGGTGAAGATGGCTTTAAAAACTTTGGAAATTTGGCCAGGTGCGGTAGCTCATGCCTGTAATCCCAGCACTTTGGGAGGCCAAGGCGGGCGGATCACCTGAGGTCAGGAGTTGGTCAGCCTGGCCAACATGGTGAAACCCTTACTCTACTAAAAATATAAAAATTAGCTGGGCGTGGTGGCGGGTGCCTGTAATCCCAGCTAGCAGGGAGGCTGAGGCAGGAGAATGAATCACTTGAACCCAGGAGGTGGAGGTTGCAGTGAGGTGAGGTTGCACCACCACACTCCAGCCCAGGCAACAGAGTGAGACTCTGTCTTAAAAAAAAAAAAAACTTTGGAAATTTCTTAATATATTATAGTTACAATAGTAAGGATGCTGAGAAATCTTATTTCAATAAGAAAATAAAGACACAATACAATTAGCTTGGCAATAATATCAGTAGTGAATTAACATTCATGTTAAAATTTAAAGCAAAGATAATTTCCTGATGCTACTCCAGGGATTAAAAGAATAATTAGCTGTAAAATGATAATATAATTAGGATGCTTTCAACTGCAAATACAGAAACCCCAAATCAAACTAGCTTAAGGTAATTTGTTGACTCATCCACAACAAGCTCAGTGGTGAGCTGGGGTTCAGAGATGGCTCAATCTAGGGCTCCAGCTCCCTTCTCTGCACCTCCCTGGGCTCTGCCGTCCAGGGAGTATCAATTTCACACTCTTGACTGACAGCAGTTCCTGACCACAACAGCAATACCAGATGAAAATAGATTATTTTCCTCTGCCTCTCAAAAGTGAGAAAGCGTTTCCCCAAAGCCTCTAGTGAGTTTTCCTTCATGTCTCATTTCTGGACTTATAACCATGGGAATATCATGTTCTGGCAGGCTAAGGATGAATTCTGAACTAATCACTGCCACGGAGAATTACCAAGATTGGATTAATCTAAATCCATTCTCTAAATTTAGATTAATCAAGGCCTATCCCTGGACCTGGGTCACTCCTAGAATCCACAGGCTGCTGAAAATAGAATAGAAAGGCTATTGAGAAAAATCATAGTATCTCTATATTATATACATATTATATATCCTCTATATAATACTCAAACCTATCTCATTAATAAAATTTTATATTCATAGCTATATGAAAGGACAAATTTTATATTCATATCTATATGAAAGAGCTGCACTACTACCCTGTCATGAATGCTATTACATTTAATGAGAAACTGTAGTACTTCTCTGAAGGCAATTTCATGTAGTGTTTGGCTAAGAACTAGAAAATAAGAAAGAAAAAGGGGACAATGAGAAGCCCAAGTAGCTGCCACAACATCTCTGTGCTGAACTGTGACCACAGCTGCTAGAAGAGCCCTTGAGTTCACAACTCCAAAGACATGGCTTATCCCCTAGCCCCAGATGACTGGAGACTGGAAAGAAGGAGGGGGCTATCACACCAACAGCAGCAAGAACCAGAGGTTATCCTGGCAGTAAGGGAGCAACTTTATTTATTTTTTTTTTTAATTTAAAAGAACTATACAATCTCAAAAAACATAGTTATTGAAGGGCATTATCCCTAAGGTCAAAAAGCCCTTTGTTTAAATTATACTACAGAGCTATAGTAACCAAAATGGCATGGTACTAGCATAAAAACAGACACATACATAAGTGGAACAGAATAGAGAACCCAGAGATAAATCTATACATCTACAGTGAACTCATTTTGACAAAGGTGCCAAGAACATACACTGGGGGATAAATGGTGCTGGGAGAACTGGATATCTGTATGCAGAAGAATGAAACTAGACCCCTAACCCCCACCATACACAAAAATCAAATCAAAATGGATTAAAGACTTACATCTAAGACTTCAAATTATGAAACTACTAAAAGAAAACATTGTCGAAACTCTCCAGGACGTTGGGTTGGGCAAATATTTCTAGAGTAATACTCTGCAAGCACAGCCAACCAATGTAAAAATGAACAAACAGGATCACATCAAGTTAAAAAGCTTCTGTACAGCAAAGGAAACAATCAGCAAAGTGAAGAGACAACCCACAGAATGGGAAAAAATATTTGCAAACTACCCATCTGACAAGCTATTAATAATCAGAATATATAAGGAGCTCAAACAGCTCTACAGGAAAAAAATCTAATAATCTGATTTTAACATGAGCAGAAGACATAAGCAGACATTTTTCAAAAGAAGACATACAAATGGCAAACAGATACATGAAAAGGTACTCAACATCATTGATCATCAGAGAAATGCAAATCAAAACTACAATGAGATATCATCTCACCCCAGTTAAAATGGCTTTTATCCAAAAGATAGGCAATAACAAACGCTGGCAGGGATGTGGAGAAAAGGGAACCCTTGTACACTGTTCGTGGGAATGTAAATTAGTACAGCCACTATGGGGAACAGTTTGAAGGTTCCTCACAAAATTAAAAACAGAGCCATCATATGACCCAGCAATCCTGCTCCAAAAGAAAGGAAATGAGTATGTCAAAGAAATAACTGCACTCCCATGTTTATTGAAGCACTATTCACAATAGCCAAGATTTGGAAGCAATCTAAGCATCCATCAACAGATGAATGGACAAAGAAAATGTGGTACATATACACAATGGAGTACTATTCAGCCATAAAGAGAATGAGATCCTGTCATTTGCATCAACATGGATGGAACTGGAGGTCATTATATTAAGTGAAATAAGCCAGGTACAGGAAGACAAACTTCACAAGTTCTAATTTATTTGTGGGAGCTAAAAATCAAAATAATTGAATTCATGGAGGTAAAGAGTAGAAGAACGGTTAGGTTGGGAAGGGTAGTGGGGGGTAGGGGAAAGTGGTAATGGTTAATGGGTACAAAAAACAGTTAGAAAGAATAAGACCTAGTATTTGCTAGGACAACAGGGTGACTATAATCAAAAATAATTTAATTATACCTTTTAAAATAACTATGAGTATAATTGGACTGTTTGTAACACAAAGGATAAAAATGCTTGAAGTGATGGATACTCCATTTGCCCTGATGTGATTATTATTACTCACTGCATGCCTGTATCAAAATATCTCATGTAACCCATGAATATATACATCTACTATGTACCCACAATTTTTTTAAAAAGCCTTTTTGTATTTCAAAAGTCTTTTTGAGAGCATCATTTTTTGGCAGCACATGATATAATAATTCATGTTCAAAATGACGTCCCTGAGTCATCCTGACTCATGAGCAATCCATGACCCACCAGGAGGCATGCAGCCCACCCAGCTGGAAATACAATCCATCATCTAAGTGTAGGAGGCAAGATTCCAAAGGTATTTCCATGTTGTTCAAATATGCCTCAACATTCATTTTTTGATGGTTTTAAAGTAGTCCCAGTTTCCTCATTAATATTTATCTAGTCAATACAATAGGAAATATAAATTGTAAGAAAACATTCCCAAGGGAATGACTCAAAGACATTTTCATTTTGAATTTAAAAACTCTCTCTCTCTCTAATGGATTTTGCTTTCCTGAATTGACTCTTACGCTAAATGGTTGCTTATAACATAAGGAGACAGGGAAATAAGTATGAAAGAGAATCACGGAATTACAGACTTGAGAAGTACTTTAGAGATCATTTAGTTGAGTCCTGTCTGTGTAGCTAAGGAAACTGAGGCCGAGAGAGACGCAGCAATTTACCCAGATTCATGAAGACCAACAAAAAAAGGTTAGGTTAAAATCAAGTTTTGGCACTGAAAGATCAGGCCTTCCCAAAGAGGAATACAAGAGATACGTACAAGAATGTCCACATCTTGGTGGGGAAACCTCCTCTTTAAGGGTCATAGTATAGAACACAGGCAACAACTTAAAATGTCCACCAACTGCAGAATGCCTTGGTACACAAGAAGAGAAGGAATACTTGAGCAGTGAACAAAAGCCATATTTATCAACATAGATGAATCTAAAAAGATGACGGTAAGTGAAAAGAACAAGTCGCAGAAATATACAGTCAAACCAATTTGTATATTTCTGAAAAAATATTTAAAATACCAACACAACAGTATTATCATTCATATATATGTTTTTTTAATATATATATCCATGTATAATTAAAGTATAAAACATGGATAGGAATGATTATTAACAAATTGAGGATAATACTCAATGTTACCTCTAGAGAGAAATGGAAGAGGAGGGATTCATAGAGGACTTCGACTCTATAATTTATTATTTCCAAAATTGAGTGGTGGGTACATGGACATAGGAATGTTTTATATTAGCTATACTTTAATAGGTCTAAAAGTTTTTGAAATTCTTTTAAAAAGCAAATATTAGTAACCTGGAAAACATACATGGAGGCATGTTCATTAATGGCAGTTAAAAACCAAAGCAAATTTTAGAGATGAGGGGTACCTTACAAGATTTAGTCAGGGGAAAAGGAGGCTCTATCGCCCTTATTTAATACAGTATAAAGAGGTCCTGTGAGCCCTTGGTAGCCCACCCTATCCATCCCTGGTCACCAATGGCTTACAGCCCTTCTTTGTATCGAACAAAGGTGGTATGGCAGTGCCTGCTCTTTCCCTGACTAAATCTTCTAGGGTACATTTTATCTCTGAAATTTTGGTTGATTTTTCTACCACCATTAATGAATGCATGCCTTCACACGTCAGATTTCCAGATAACTAATACTGGATCAAGTTCAGATTGGATCAAGTTCAGAAAGTGAGGGGCAGAGCAGGGAACTGGGGTGGCAAGGAATGCTAGCTACTCTGATTTCAAGCAGGGGGTTTGGGGACTTTTCTTCTCCACCTCGTGGAAAAGGAGTTTTGACTTGGACCAAGAACAAGTGAAGAATACACATTTGGGTCACTGTTGGGAGTGGCACTCTGGCAGGAAGAACAAAGGAGTTCTGATTTTCCATTCAAGTGAAGAAGGCAGACAAGCCACTGCCCCACCCTTGGGGTGGGAGGTTTGGGCCAGGAGGCTCTTTCCTGAACCTCTGAGGAGAAGGCAGTGGGGTATTTGAGGTTTCTGCATTGTCCAGGGCAACCCACAGGGCACCAGAGCTCCCAGATACCTCACCATGAGGCACCAGTGAGGGGTAAGGAGCAAGCACTTACCCAGAGTACTGCTTATCAGCTATTTCTCAGCAACCAGTGATGTCGCTGGAGGCAGCTGAGGGGAAGGGCTTGGCCAGCAAAACAGAGAGAAGGAAACTTCCAACCTGGCCCAAGTCCATAGTTAACAGATCTAACAGGGAAAAGGAACTTGGAATGAGCAGTACTGGGCCACTTTTCATTCCACAAATTAGATATAATTGAACATGGGAAAGGGACAGATTGACAAGAGTCTTTTACACTAAAGTTAAATTAGTCAGTCAACAGATGTTAATAACATAATCTTTTCTGTTTCAAGAGAATAGGGAGGTTGCCCCTGGGTTTGTGAATGGGTGAAAGGATACCATTGCTGGAGTGTGGGAAAGAGTACTTTTCTTGGCCTTCGGAACTCTCTCTCTAGGGCCAGCTAGTTCTCCTGACCTCCAGCATGAGCTGTGACTTGATGAATTTTGGCCGGTGGGTGGTGCAGCTTAGAACACACACAGCTCTCCTGCTTTGGGTACTATCTTAGGGAAGTCTGCTGCCTGGTCCAGAAAAATCAGGGGTAGAAAAACATCAGGGACCTTCAACTAAGGTTTTCTATACCTGGTTCCCACTGAATTTCTTTTGAAAGACTAATTTGGCTGCAGTCATGAGAACCTTGAAAAAAAATTCAGACTTCTGGGTCATTCAGCCTTTCAATGAATGATAACAATGAAAGATTTCAATGCTGGGTTTACTCACAGCACTGCACATTTTTCTACAAAGGTTATCTATCCCCTTTGACCCACTTTAAGAAGCAGAAGTTAAATACTGTGCTTTTACAACTAAAAAGGAGAAAAAAAAGGACTTTGTTTCAAAAGTACATTTGGAAACATGTGTGATCCCAGGCTATCTGAATATGGGTTACGTGGTTTGTCTATTTACATTTCAGAGATCTTCCAGAAATAGAAAAATAGTTTCTCAAATATTGAAGTCTACTTTAAAGAAATGCTACATTCACCTCCTTGCTTAAGATTTTTATTAACAATAAAGATACAGTTCTTGCCAGTTTTGAAACTTTCTTTGACAATCAAATTTTGCTTATACTTTTTTTGGTGTGAATTTAGATTAATGAAATTTTAGAGTAGCTGATTTTAGGATAATTAGTTGAAATCTCTAATTAGAAAAATTGACTACTGAAATTTTAAAAAATGAGTTATAAACTGAAGCTTTAAACTATTTTTTTCTCAAAATAAAGGACTTGGAGAAAATGTACAAGTAGAAATAAATTAAGAATGTTACTTAGATCGAGGCTGGGAACAGTGGCTCATGCCTGTAATCCCAACATTTAGGGAGGTTGAGGTGGGAGGATCACTTGAGGCCAGGAGTTGGAGACCAGCCTGGGCAACATAGTGAGATCCCATCTCTAAAAAAATAAAATAAAAATTAGCTGGGTGTTGTGGCACGTGCCTGTGGTCCTAGCTACTTGGAAGGCTGAAGTGGGAAGATAGCTTGAGGCCAGGAGTTAAAGGCTACAGTGAGCTATGATCATTGCGCCACCACTCCCCAGCCCTGGCATGGCATGAGACTATTCTCAAAAAAAGAAAAAAAAAACAAAACACGTTACTTAGATTGAAAGAAAAGAGTTCAAGGCATTGTTCTTTCACAAATACACATCACATTAAGTTATAAAGCTATTTTCACCAAGTACAAGTTATTTTGCTGGATATATTTAGAACTATTTAAATTTGGGTTTATTTATATTAAAATTGACTGTTGTTTGAAAATTAGAAAGTCTAAAGTTTAAGAGGAAAAACACAATAAAAGTAAGTTTAGAAAACATTTAACAACAGTGTGAAATGATCACTGGCAGCCAAATATGTTTATGTTAGCTTTGTTCAACCCAACAGAGGAAAAGGGGGCATTTTTTTTAAGGGGGACAAACAAATGGTCAGCAAATATAACTTGCCCTTAAAAAAAATACCTGATAAACTAAGAAGACGGACTAGAATTTTCTGATGTGTTTGGTTCTTACATCCTATGAATAGGAAGTGGCAAATTAAATGCCATTTATGTATAAGTCAACAGTGATACACATTACCACTTCCTGCTGAAAAAGCTGAACGGCTTTACACTGTTTTAGAATTTTCTATTTGTTACTAAATTAAATTCAATTCTTGGCATTCTTCATATGACAGCTGTACCCATAAGATCTAATCATACCAACAAAATATAACAAACTCATAAACTAATTCCAGAAATTAGGAAGAATTTACTAATTTCTCTTTGAGCCATAAACATGCATTACAGATATACAAATGGTACAATTAAGAATAGTTTTAAATAATGTCTCTATTTGAGTCTTGAAGGGCTTTAATTTGTAAGATTAAAATATAATGATCTAATTAACTCTTAACATATCTCTGGGAAATAAATGAGCAAAATAAATAATTATATATCAAATGATAACTACCAAAATATGTGTTGAATCACAAATAAAAGGTTTCTATAATGCTAGAATTACCAAAAGTCAAGAAAGACAGAAATAGCAAACAAAGTGTAATAACACAGCTACAATTCAGATAAAGTATGCAGAAACAATTAGGAAACACTAAGAATTTTAAATCTGATTAAGGAGCCAGCAGAGATTACCCAGCATTCAGCTCACCATTTGAGCCACGCCAAAAGACTTCATGACAAGTCTCTTTTGCAAATCTTGCACTTTGAAAAGGAAATGTGTTTCAAGTGTTACTCAATCTAGAAGTAGCAATAAGCTTGACGATGTCAAAATGTGGATTTTAGAGATTCTCAGTGAACAGATGTTTTACCTTCAATAAAGTCTCTTTTCACAAAGGGGCTAACTGGTGAACAGCCTTTAACTCCTGGCCTCAAGCTATCTTCCCACTTCAGCCTCTCAAGTAGCTAGGACCACAGGCACATGCCACCACACCCAACTAATTTTTAATTTTTTTTTTTTAAGAGATGGGGTCTCACCATGTTGCCCAGGCTGGTCTCCAACTCCTTTCCTTTTATTCTTTCTTAAAGAATAAAAGTTCATCGGGAGGCTGAGGCAGGAGAATGGTGTAAACCCGGGAGGCGGAGCTTGCAGTGAGCTGAGATCCGGCCACTGCACTCCAGCCTGGGCGACTGAGTGAGACTCCGTCTCAAAAAAAAAAAAAAAAAAAAGAATAAAAGTTCAGAATGCTTCTGAGCTTCCATTTCTTTCCCCATTATTAATTCATCACTATCTCAAGAACCAAACTGCTCCAAAACAAAACCAGTTGTGTCTCTCCTGCCCCATCCATTGTTTCCAATAAAGTGTACCTTTGTAGCAGGAAAACCCCTCTAGTATGAATCTCTATTACTTCCTAAACCGAGAATTTCCTTGTTTGAATTCTGACCGCTCAGTCAGGTCTGTTTCTTTTAAGGGTGAGGTGAATACTCTGAAGACATTCAAAAACTGAAGTTGAAAAAAAAAAAAAAAAAAAAGAAGAAGTAAATCCCTGATTTTAGGCACTAAGGCACTATTGCTAAGGGAAGACCATATTGCCAAATCACTGGAATTATCACTGGAAAAAATTACAGCTACATTCCAATGATGCTGCACCAAAAATGCAGTGAAACTGATTATTTGGCTCTTTCCAAGTATTGACCATGTATCATATTTTCCATTCATTTAGAGGTAAGTGAAAGCTAAAAAAAAAAACTAATAGAACTAAGTAACAACACTACATAGTACAACTAACTAAAAACAAATGATATATCTTTTCCCTTTTAGAATGAACTCTTAAAAGAAAAAATAAAAAAGATTGTTATCCACATAATATATCAGATAGCAACCAGGGTTAAAACAAACTTTAGCTATATATACTTTTTTTACTTTCCAGGAAAATTCCCAAGTCACTTTGTTCAGAAATATTTCAGCTTATATTGGTATGAACTGTAAAATTTGGTAATTTTCCCCACCCAGTTAATACAAATAAACATTTTAGCAGAGAGGGGAAGAGGAAGGGTCTTCACCAAATTACTAGAGGCAGTAGAGAAAAATCTAAAGTCATACTCTCCCAGCCTGGGCAACATAGTGAGAGCCCATCTCTACAAATTAAATTAAAAATTAGCTGGGCATGGTGGCACATGCCTATAGACCTAGCTACTCAGGAGACAGAGACAGGAAGATCATTTGAGCCTAGGAGTTCAAGGTTACAGTGAGCTATGACTGTGCCACTGCACTCCCACCTGGGAAACAGAGCAAGGCCCTGTCTCTAAAATAATATAATAATTAGTAAACTCATATTCTTTCCTGCAGGCCTGCCTCTTCCTTCTCTCATCCTCTTATCCCCCTGACTTTTCTCTAAATAAAAAGTGATAAGAGGCCGGGCATGGTGGCTCACGCCTGTAAGCCCAGCACTTTGGGAGGTCAAGGCAGGCAGATTACCTGAGGTCAGGAGTTCAAAACCAGCCTGTCCAACATGGCGAAACCCTGTCTCTACTAAAAATACAAAAATTAGCTGGGTATGGTGGTGCATGCCTGTAATCCCAGCTACTCGGGAAGCTGAGGCAGGAGAATTGTTTGAACCCAGGAGGCAGAGGTTGCAGTGAGCCGAGATCACACCACTGCACTCCAGCGTGGGTGACAAGAGCAAGACTCTGTCTCAGCAGCAACAACAACAACAAAAAAGTGATAAGAGATGATAAAATAAACAAACATAACTGCAAACTTCCAGTGTTCTGAATCTAGTTAACAAGAGCCTTTTCTTGATCAAAACCAACATCAATGCCACAAAAGTGTATGAAAATTAAGCAGCACTTACAGTTAACTGTAGCCAGTGTGATGGAAGGATAATTATAATAAGCTATTGCTGATGAGTAAAGTTATAACCAACGGAGTAATGCAGGTAAGAGGATGAGTAAAAAAATTAACATTTTGGTACAAATGCCGTATTTTTGCCAATCAATAATGAAAAACTACCAGTGACTACATCCTCCTGATTTGTAAGCACAATCCTCTATGATAAAAAAGTTTGAAGGTGACAACACCTTCATGGCCAATTACACTTATCTATATATGTAGCCATTCACCTTAAAATAAAGACACTCTTCTAACTTTACAGGGTGCCAAAGGATTCTGTCCTCTATTACTTCCTTGGTTTGGCTTCTTTTTTTTTTTTTTTTTTGAGACAGAGTCTTGCTCTGTCACCTAGGCTGGAGTGCCGTAGTGCGATCTCGGCTCACTGCAACCTCTGCCCCCAGGGTCCAAGAGATTCTTGTGCCTCAGCCTCCAGAGTAGCTGGAATTACAGGCACGCACCACCACGTCTGGCTAATTTTTGTATTATTAGTAGAGACATGGTTTCACCAGGTTGGCCAGAATGGCTCGAACTCCTGACCTCAGGCAATCTGCCCGCCTTGGTCTCCCAAAGTGCTGGGATTACAGGTGTGAGCCACCATGCCTTCTTTTCAAATACTGGAGAAATACATTAAGGATCACTGAATGTCTGTGAGCACCTATCTTCCTCAGGCATATTTTTCCAAGTTACAAAATGCTTTTCAAACAGGTCATCATCAGGCGGTCACCCCAAATGACTGACATGTAAGATACTGAAGACTCATTTGGAAATCTCGAGCTTGACCTTGAGTCCTGAAGGGCAATGACCCTTATTTCTATAGCAGAATACCTGGGAGTGTATATGCCTTTTCTTAGGCATGCATAGAAATACTTCCTGGAAAATAGCTTTCCTCCTCTCCCCCACCCCTTATTTCCCAATGCTGGGGTAGCCACTGAAGCCTTTGTGTCTTATTTACCATGAAGGAATATTTTGAAGCTATTAGAAGTGATCCTTGATTGTTACCAAGGTTATATAGAGATCTCAAAAATACTTATGTTATCATGTTATAAACGTGGCAAAATATAAAATGCACTGTCTGCAACTATGCAGAAAATACATGCACATACGGAAAGCAACGTGTAAAACAATTAAGTAGCTATGTTAGGCTAGGTATATTAATGTGAGATGATTTTCAAAATTACAAACTAAAATTTTCACTTATATTATTTTTGCATTAATACGTTTTGAAGCAAATATTATACATACGATAGTGAAAACAGTACTCGCTATAAGTATACTTCAAATTCTGAATTAAAGAAGCTTTTAGGGGCTGCCCTTGCAAAATCTTAGCATTTAGTATAACGTTGTTTCTATGGGGAAAAAAAGCACAAAAAATGGCACCAAACAACTAATTCACACACTCCATCAAAAGAGCTGGTGTTAAGTGGGGACTGCAATCATTATCTACCAAACAGCCCACACAAGTTTGTTCCTCCTTCTCTAATACTACAGTTCCGGTTTATTTGCTGTCACCTGCAAGACAGCATGCGGGAAACAAAGAAAGGGTTCAAGATGTGAACTTGCTTTCACGCGCTGTGTTTTATGACCATCTGCAGAAACAAATCCAGGAGGAAAGGCATCGTTTGCAGAATTCATTTTTCCAGGCTATCCCTGTCCCTAATTAACACAGATAATTCTGAGTTTGCCATATCATAATTTATTAACCATATTAAATTAATCTAATCAGCTGTAAAACAGGAGAGGGCAACAGTACAAGTTTTAATAAAATGAGCTCACTGGGGCAGGGTTCTGTAGCTCACACCTATAATCCCAGCACTTTGGGAGACCAAGCAGGAGGATCGCTTGAGCCCAGGAGTTTGAGACCAGCTTGGGAAACATAGGAGACTCTATCTCTACAAAAAAAAAAACCAAAACAATTAGCCAGGTGTGGTGGTGTGTGCCTGTAGTCCCAACTACTTAGGAGGCTAAGGTGGGAGAATTGCTTGAGCCTAGGAGGTCGAGGCTGCAGTGAGCCATGTTTGTGTCTCCAGCCTGGGTGACTACACTCCAGCGTGGGTGACAAAGTGAGACACTGTGAAAGAGAAAGAAAAGGAAGAAAAGGAAAGAGAAAGGAAAGGAAAGGAAAGAGAAAGGAAAGGAAAGGAAAGGAAAGGAAAGGAAAGGAAA
>NW_012100320.1:1042010-1054086 GCF_000951045.1 Mandrillus leucophaeus | reverse complement strand
AAAGGAAAGGAAAGGAAAAGAAAGGAAAGGAAAGAGAAAGGAAAGGAAAGGAAAGAGAAAGGAAAGGAAAGGAAAGGAAAGGAAAGGAAAGGAAAGGAAAGGAAAGGAAAAGGAAAAGGGAAAGGGAAAGGAAAGGAAAGGAAAGGAAAGGGAAAGGGAAAGGAAAGGAAAGGAAAGGAAAGAGAAAGGAAAGGAAAGAAGGAAAGGAAAGGAAAGGAAAGGAAAGGAGAAAAGGAAAGGAAAGGAAAGGAAAGGAAAGAAAAGAAAAGAAAAGAAAAGAAAAGAAAAGAAAAGAAAAGAAAAGAAAAAAGAGGGTGCTCACTGGATTTTAAAAGCTGCTCAGCTGAGGATCATGGTGAATTCCCACACAAAGGGCAAAAGCACCCTTGGTGAACAATTTGATTTGTTATATTTTTAACTCATCTATCTGTTTATAAAGCCCCATAATACAATGAAGTTAAGAACAAAACAAAACAGCAGGTATGTACAGATTATTTTAAAAATAAATCCAGGGGTTCAGAAGGTGAAGAATTCTGGGTTCCTGGGTGAACAGAGCCAGAATGTTTCCATATATGAACAGTTGAGGAAAACAACCAAAACTAAACAAAACAAAATTGAACATCAAGTTGTAAATTTACCTCTGCAATTGAAAAGTTAGTATTTTACTATGTTAACTTCATTTACCCAGTTTCTGACTGATTCAAAAGTACTTCTGCAGCACCCTAACAGTAACCCTAAGTTACTAACATGAAAAACAAAAACAGAACTATTCACTCACAGATAACTTTACAGACACAGTGTCATTTCAAAGATGTCCTCAGGCAAGCCTGGGGCAGGATTTCCACATCTGGTGGTCACAGTGTTGGTGTTCTCAGTTTGGTCCTCGTTGTCATTAGGTCAGGAAATACATACAACAATGGATGCAAATGTCAGAGGTGTGTGAATCAGAGCAACTCCATCTTAAACAAGAGCAGGGTAAAATGAGGCTGAAACCCACTGGGCTCCATTCCCAGATGGCTAAGGCATTCTAAGTCACAGGATGAGACAGGAGGTCAGCACAAAATAAAGGTCAGGAAGACCTTGCTGATAAAACAGGTTGCCCTAAAGGAGCCAGCCCAAACCCACTAAAAACAAAATGGCCACGAGTGACCTCTGGTCATCCTCACTGTTACATTCCCACCAGCACCATGACAGTTTACAAATGTCACGGCAACGTGAAGAAGTTACCCTATATGGCCTAAAAAGGGGAGGCATGAATAATCCACCCTTTGTTTAGCATATCATCAAAAAATAACCACAAAAATGGGCAACCAGCAGCCCTCGGGGCTGCTCTGTCTATGGAGTAGCCATTCTTTTACTCATTTACGTTCTTAATAAACTTGCTTTCACTTTGCACTGCAGACTCGCCCTGAATTCTTTCTTGCATAAGATCCAAGAACCCTTTTTTGGGGTCTGGATCAGAATCCCTTTCCTGTAACACAAAGAAGTCAAGAAATGTGAAAACACAATGACTATGTATTTTTAACCTCAAATGGTCTATCAGCAGAATGAGAAGTGTGAAGGAAAATGTCACTGGCCATTTTAGGAACAGATCACAACCATAGATGGCAAATCTTTGCATGAATTTCTGAGGGTGAGAGAAGAAAGCAGGAAAAAATGTGTGCATTCTGAAAAATTGATATTTAATATATTTTGGATAGGTAATATACCTTTGCAGGCCTCAAAGTTGAAGGCTGAAGTCTGTATTTGGAGACTATGATACTGAAGTCAGAAAAGTGGGAGATTTGGCCCCTTACCAGATTTACAACCAATTCCTTATCCTACATGTGAGTATAATCCATTTATCAAATTGTAGATAAATACATATATATATATAATCCATAGATCAAATTGTAGTTTTCTGTTCTGAAAACTGACGGAGGCTGCTTCATTCTAGCTATGTAACAGATATGGCTAAAGAGTGCTCAACCACACGTGATAGATAGAATAAGGTTTACCTGAGTCAAATGAAGTCAAATTTAGCAAAAATCAAACTGACTAATGAAAGGGCAAATTTCAAGATTTAATTTGACAAAGAATGAGTGGCTGGGCACGGTGGCTCACACTGTAATCCCAGCACTTCGGGAGGCATAGGTGAGAGGATCACTTGAGCCCAGGAGTTCAATACCAGCCTGGGAACACAGCAAAATCCTGTCTCTACAAAAAATACAAAAATTAGCCGGGCAGGTGGCAAGCGCCTGTAGTCACAGCTACTGGAGAGGGTTGAGGTGGGTGGATCGCTTGAGCCCAGGAGGTCGAGGCTACAGTGAGCTATGATCACGCCACTGTACTCCATCCTGGGTGAAAGAGCCAGACCTTCTCTCAAAAAGAAAACAACAACAAAAACAAAAACAAAAGAACAGAGAAGGAAAAAAATAATAAATTATTCTTGTCAATTAGCTAAACAAGAAAAAAGAAAAAGAATTAGTGGGCACCTCCACGAGCCTGACACTAGGCTAGGCACTGAGGAATTCAACAATGAAGTTATGAGTCTCAAGGAGCTCCTACGCTAATAGTCATTAAAATTTCATCATGTGAAAATCCTACTCCATACTGGTGTCTTTGTTAAAGACAATATTCCAAGGTTCGCTGTTCAGGAGCAGGAATTAACAACAGATGACAAACTAACAAAACCATGATTTCCTAAAATGTGACACTGTCTGCTTTAATCCTGCCATTTCCAGAAGCAAGTATGTATTTATCACCCAAAAGGCTGAGAGTAAGCAAGTGGCATTTGTCTGTCACAAATGGCAAAAAATGTAATTAGTAACTTTTCATGTTGTTTAGAAACAAATTCGGCTTAAAATATATGACAGCAATAGAAATTAAAAGTACTCAATACACCACCACTTTTGCATTCTCTCCTAGCACTCCAGTAAATAAACTCTAGTCTTGGTCAAGTTTGAAATTCTGACTTTTAAGAGCTTTGATGACTAGCTAAAAATAAAAATTATCAAACATATTTATAAGGAATGGTAATACTAAAAACTCCATCACAGTTAAGTTACATTAACAAAGGCTAAGGGGCTCAGCAAACTTTGGTAGTGCAGCTGCAGTCTTGAATCCTGACTCCAAAGTCCTTTGTTTGATAAGCATGATGATATTAGATTAAAGATATTATATTTATTGTGTACCTACTATGTGCCAGGTAGAACTATAGGAAATAGCCATCCCTAACCCTCATTTCACTGATAAAGAACCTACAGCTCTAAGAGGTTGAGTAACTTATACAAAATAACAAGAAAGTGGCAGAGCTGGGGTTTCAGCCCATGTCTGCCCATCTCTGACGTCTGATTTTCCCTTGTTGGGCTAAGGATGAGAATTCTGTGTCTCAAGTGACTCTAACAGGAGAATCAACCTTTAGAGTCCACCCTGGAGGTGGTACTAGCTCAGATTATGGAGGATTTGGGAGGAATCTGTTTCCAATACACCCCTTAAAACTGAACCTAACTCCAGATTATGTCGAGATCACAAAAGGAAAATTGGTTCTTTCCTGGTGGACCTAAACATTAGGAATTAGTTCTTTGAGCCTCTGAGTATGCTTAGCATAGCCATTTTATTATGAAATCCTTATTTCTAGATTAATCTGAAATAGATCTGATCATCCTCACAAACTAGAGAAGACCCCATCTATGTAGGTCTGGTTTGATTCAGAATGAAGCTATCTCCCAAGGCAAGGTTCAAAATAAGAGATGTTAAAGAGATAGGGCAATAGGTAATTTTCCACTCATATGATTGAAATCCATCCCATGTCAGCCTACGTGACAGGGACTGTGACACTCATGCTGCTCCAGGAAACATGATCTTGGTTCTACAGTATGGCTAGGAAGAACTAAAAAAGTTTGGATACCTGGGGTATTATCAGTGGTCAAATGTACTTGGCCATTTGAAGCATACCTTTTAAACACACATAAATATCTTCCAACATGGAATGAATGCTTTCTATAACTTTTCTCTATCTAATTATAGTAGCATCCTCCAATTCTGAGTTTATAATGAGAAAGAAACTATGTTGGAAACAACTACAAATGATAAAAATAAAATAAAATACGGCCAGCTGGCAGACTGTTCTACAACATCATTGAGGCTCCCTGCATCACTTGAATAAAGCCTGATAGTTTATAAGCATTTCCTTGTTTTGATCATCACAGACAACAACCCTGAAGATGTGGGTATAACAGGAATCATAACCTCCACACAGAGAGAATGAGTGACTTACCCAACACCACAGTGCTATAAGTGACAGTGATTCCAAATCCAATACTCTGTCCACTACATCACACTGCTTCATTAGGAGACATTTTGTGGGATAATAAAATGGGTTGCTTTTATTCCTCTATCTGAGGCCGCACTATAGAAGAAAACAATATAAAGACAAAAGAAAAACTCCTTTTTTGGAACAGTGTATCAGTCAGGGTCTAGTCAGGAAAAAGAAATCAAATACAGTCATGTGTCACTTAACCACCAAGTACAGTCATGTGTCACTTAACAACCAGTACAAGTACAGTCACGTGTCTTCAAGTACAGTCATGTCACTTAACAATCAGTACAAGTACAGTCATGTGTCACTTAACAACCAGAACGTTCTGGGGAATGCATTGTTAGGTGGTTTCATCTTTGTGCAAACATCATAGCATGTACTACACATCTAGTCTACGTGGTATAGCCTATTTATTGCTCCTAGGCTACAAACCTACATAGTATGCTACTGTACCAAATACTGCAGGCAATTGTAACACAGTGGTATTTATGTATTTAAACATATCTAAACATAGAAAAAGTACAGTAAAAACATGGCACAAAAGATAAAAAATGGTGGCTGGGCCCAGTGGCTCATGCCTATAATCCCAGCACTTCGGGAGGCCGAGGCAGGCGGATCACCTGAGGTCAGGAGTTCGAGACCAGCCTGGCCAATATAGTGAAACCCCGTCTCTACTAAAAACACAAAAATTAGCCAGGCATGGTGCAGGCGCCTGTAGTCCCAGCTACTCGGGAGGCTGAGGCAGGAGAATTGCTTGAACCCAGGAAGCAGAGGTTGCAGTGAGCCGAGATCAAGCCACTGCATACCAGCCTGGGCAACAGAGCAAGACTCTGTCTCAAAAAAAAAAAAAAAAGTAAAATAAAAATGGTATACCTATATAGGGTACTTACCATGAAAGGAGCTTGCAGGACTGGAAGTTGCTCTGAATGAATCAATGAGTGACTGGTGAGTGAATGTGAAGGCCTAGGACATTACTATACACTACTGTACACTCTATAAACACTATACACCTAGGCTATACCAAAATTATATTTAAAAAATAAGGTAACTGTAGTACAACGTTACAATAGTTATGATGTCACTAGGCAACAGAAATGTTTTAGCTCCATTATAATCTTATGTGGGCTGGGCATGGTGGCTCACACCTGTAATCCCAGCACTTTGGGAGGCCAAGGCGGGTGGATCACTTGAGGTCAGGAGTTCGAGGCCAGCCTGACCAACACGGCAAAACCCCATCTCTACTGAAATTACAAAAAAAATTAGTCGGGTGTCGTGGCACATGCCTGTAGTCCCAGTTACTCGGGTGGCTGAGGCAGGAGAATTGCTTGCACCCAGGAAGCAAAGGTTGCAGTGAGCCGAGATTGTGCCACTGCACTCCAGCCTGAGCAACAGAGTGAGAATCGGTCTCAAATAATCACCACCACCATCATCATCATCATCATCATCATCATCTTATGGGACGACCATCATTTACCAAAATGTTGTTATGTGGTGCATGACTGTATTTACAACAGAAGGAATTTAATAGAGGGAACCAGCTAGATAAGCCATTAAGTTGCTGCAAACTATACTGGGGACGGTAAAAGGTTTAACAACAGCAGGGAGCCACTACCACCCCTTAGCTGGAGAAACAAAAGGAGGAGATGGTGTTACGGGAACTGAAGACCTAGAGTCACTTGACAAGAACTATGATGGTCCTGTCTAGTGAGAGCTAAGGCCAGAGAGAAACAGTCTCTGCTACAGAAGCCACCCAAGGCAGGAAGGGAAAAAGAGAAATATCTTGGTTTCTCCCTTTCTCCTCTTGCACTATTTCCTGCCAGTTTCTCTAATCGGCTGAACCCAGTCTGAAGCTAGCTGACCCAGGAGCCTGGGTGGAGAAAGAGGGAAGAATGAAAGTTAGAGAAAACTGACCGAGGGCTACAGTTAATCCTCAGCTGCAATAATCAAATATGTGACTGTTACAAGCAACTGAGATTTTGGGGTTGTATAACTGCAAAAAATAACTGATACACACCTCCACAAACATCAAGCAGGTAAATAAATAAGCAGACAGAAGTGAAATAAATGGAGAATCAAAAGTGAAATCACAGCAATAATTACTTTTAATAATTGCTTTGAAGGCATTTCCACTACTAATTTGTGAGCCCAGGATGGAAGGCAAGCACATGTACAGACCCCCAGCCATGCCCCAGTCCTGAAGGAGAAGTCCATTCAGGAACCTGTCTAGCAATGTGGTAGGATCCCCAGCTAGCGGTGGAGATGAGCCCTGGCCAGGACTGTCTTGTAGCTTCACAATTAACTGGGCAGTTCGGGACAGGATAACCCGGTGAACTAGGAGTGTCATGCTGGCAACTCAGGAGCCAGGACTTCCAAAAAGGAAGTTTGTCACTGAGTCAGCGATGTTGCCAAGCCCTAAGCCAGAGCAGTACTAATATAGCTCAAAGGTAACCACTGATATGGCCACTCAAGTTTTTTGCTTATAATACTTCCAGCACAGTACTAGCTTCCATCATAATACACACAGCATAGCTTCACTAGTTATTTATAATCCCTCCCTTCTCCCAAAGTAGACTGTATGCACCACAGGATACTGGATACCTTTTTAGCTTATGTAACTCTACAATTACCCATCTTAAAATAAATGGCCCCATCCAACATATCCAATGTTACTTTTCACAATTCCTCAGCAAACAACCTCAGAAATGCCCCTTTCATGCTCTGTGGTATTCCCTGCCTCTAAGCATTTTTCAAGATCTCCCCATTGTCTGATACATTCTCCATCCTTTCCATCTAAATCCTGAAAGTGCTTCAAGATTCAGAAACTCTACCTCCTCTGTCCTCCAGTTATCCCAGCCAACTCTGCTCACTCTCTACCCTAAACTCCTACAGAATTTAGAATGCATATCGTTATGCAGGCGGCATTTAATTATTTTTGTTGTTTCATATTAGTTTTACCTTCCCAATTACACTTGAACAGAGGATCTAGCACTGTATACAGCTGATTGAGTAAGTGCCTGATAAATGTTTAAAGGGATAAATGAAAGATAAACCCTTTTAAAAAAAGCAGGAGCCTCATCTTTTACTTACAGTACTTCATTTGCAACCTCCCTCCTGTTTGCCAAGCAAGTAATAGGCACTCAATGAACACTTCTTGACATTGATCAATTACTTTGGAATACAATCAGGTTTACATATGTCCAAATTGATCCTACTGGAATGCATCTTAATGGCTGGCAAACGAAGTTACATATTTGGGTAACTTTAAGAGATAAAACAAAAAAGTGAAACACAAAAAAAACACTAAAATATGAAACCACTGAAAGTTTCATAAAATAGCACTTGACTCTTACTCCTCCTTACTCTTATATCTGCAGTGAACACTACTCTGTTTTCTATTTTCATGTTCATGTCCTATTGTCTTTCACTCCATTAAAAAAAAAAAGTTGGTCTGTACACAGTTGACTTCATGACCCAATAAAGGGTTGTAATCCATATTAAAAACACTGCCTAAAGATCATTCTAGAACAATTTTCTTAAATTATTAAGAAAAGTACAAATGACAAAACAGTACTAAGCATACATAAAGTAGATGTCTTCATTTTAGAACGAAGAAAAGGCAACAATGCAGTCTCTTCTAGAGAAATGAAATAGAATGAAAGGTTCTGCTACCATTGTCTCAATTCTAATCACATGTTAATTTAGACAGGTTTAGGCGTTCGGATGATTTTTTAAAATTCCACACACTGAAATAAATACCAATTCTGTAATTATATTAAAAGGCCTGATATAAGGGCTACCACTGAAGTGGAGGGAAATAACTGGATATTTCATATTGGTTAGAAAGTCTTACTTTCTTCAGAAACCATAGTTTTCTTGACACGTGGACAACAATCACAAAACCAAATGTTGCGGATGTCTCTATGGTGTGTGGGAACTTCTACCATTTTCCCAACAACTAGAATGGCTTCCAGAGTTCATGTAGAAAGAGTAGAAAGCAGAAAACCAAAAAAGAAGAGAGACAATAGACTCATTACCCAAGTGACTCTCTCAAAAACACAGCCAGTGAAGCCAGGAGCAGAAGCCTTCTATCAATATAGGCTCAACAGTAAAAGACCCACTTTTCTTTCATGGAAAAAAAGGGATCTGTCTGATCAAATACAGCCTCCATAGAATTGGTTTTTCTAAAAAATGAGACAAGTCTTCAGTGGCAAACTGCCCCACAGCAGTGGCTTTCTGCCTTTTTTGACCCGCTGGTAAGAAATAATTTTTCTATAATAACACATTCCACATATATACATACTTACATAACTGAAACAAAAGTTTTATGAAATAGCACTTGACTCTTACTGCTCGTTACTCTTACATGTGCAGTGGACTCTGTGTTCTCTTATCTATTCTCATGTTCTTGTCTGTTCTCTTTCAATTCATTAAAAAAAAAAAAAAAAAAAGTTGGTCTGGACACAGTAAATTGACTTCATGACCCAGTAATGGGCTGCAACACTTACTGACAATAATTGGCTTAAAGAACATTCTGGAAGTCAAGGTCACATTCTCTCTCTCAAGCTCTTTCTCTCTCTCTCTCAAGCTCTTTCTCTCTCTCTCTCTTTCTTTTTTTTTTTTTTTTTTGACAGAGTCTCACTCTTTCATCACGCTGGAGTGCAGTGGCGTGATCTTGGCTCACTACAACCTCTGCCTCGCGGGTTCAAGCGATTCCCCTGCCACAGCCTCCTGAGTAACTGCGACTACAGGCACACGCCACCACTCCCGGCTAAATTTTTGTATTTTAGTAGAGACAGGGTTTCACCATGTTGGCCAGGATGGCCTCGATATCCTGACCTCGTGATCTACCCGCCTCAGCCTCCCCACGCCCAGTGATTTCTCTTTCAAAACAAAACAAAACAAAACAAAAAAAATCCACTGCTGGAAGAAAAGGTCATTTTAGTTTCACTTTTTAGTGAGAGAGAGGAAAATGACAACTTCAGGGTCTTGTATATAGTTGCCCCTAAAATATTTGTTAAACTTAGGAGGCTATTCTAAAGTATTTTTTTTCTTCCTATTTTGTGAGTAAAGTAACATATTAAGGAGCAGGGAGGCTAAGATTTAAAGGAAAAAAGGAGAATTCCAATAATGGAAATACTGCTTGAGCAACATGCCTAATATTTTGAGTATGACATTGCCAGGAATTCCTCTATCACCTGAGATACTTTTCTTGATTTATCAGCCTAAGGTCAAGAAACAAAAGAGAAAAAGGCCCATCACAAAAGGCCAGAAGACCTCAGCAGTTTGGTAACTGACCTCATTTCAAATGAATGAAGTGGGACTATGCCCTTTAAATGAGGAAATAATTGCCTGCAAAATCAATGACTCCAGCTTATAACAATCCAGAATGGCTAAAGCACAAACTTTTAGAACAAAATGCAGCCAAACAAAATGAGCTTCAGATTAGATAACCCCGTATAGTGGAGTCCAATGATATTCTTTAAGATACTCTCCTGAGATCCCTGCTCAACAGATAATGATGCTGACAGCTATAATGGGATAGGCTATCATTAATAAAAATAGCTATCACTTCTCAAGAGCCCACTTAGGGCCAGGCACTGTGTTAGGTACTGAATATACCTTATCACTATTCTCGTAACAAGTCTCCAAGGGGGCTTTAATCCCCATTTAACATAAGAGGAAACAGAGGTCCAGATAAGTAACTTGCTTATACTTGTAGAAAGTGATAAAACTGGGATAATGAACTCAATTGTTATATTTTAAACCTTCACCTCCCATTGGTACATTTCTTTTGCCAACATAAGGGTAGAAGCATAAAAAAAAAAAAAAAAAAAGAACAGATAACCACATGTACAACATACATGAAGCAATAGGAAGGAAGGGAGGAAGGGGAAAAAAGACAAAAAGGAACTGGTCCTTTTAAATAAGAAAGACACATTACTTCAGAAAATGGCAGCTTCCCTTAGTTTGGAACCTAAGCTTTAGCTCTATAGTTCTAAGTGTCTATTTTAACAGCAGTTATTACTATGTGAGCTCTGTACTCTCAATCCAGGGAAAAGAATCTTGCCACTAGAAGAATAATTTTAAAGTGAGAGTCTGCTTTTGATACAAATATTTGATACAGATACTAAGTGGAATAAACATAGCAATCTACCCTTCTCTCTCCTGAAAAACTGTCTTTATCACATTTTACTTTAAATTTAAAGACAGTTTAAAAAACTGTCTTTATCACATTTTACTTTACTTTACTTTAAATTGTTTAGATTTTCCTCAAATTAAAAAGACAAGCTAAAGAAAAGGTAATAAAATATTATTAAAGGCAATGCTTTAATTATACAGCATGGAAACCACTCATTTGCACAATGAGCATTTTATAGCTGAATGAAACTCTTCTCAAGCTTGGGGAAAACACTCAGAGGTATTCAAAATAATTAGTCCTTTGATCCTTCATTTGGTTTCAAACGGCCATAAGTGACTCTCCAAACTTGGTCAAGGATCTGGAGTTATTATACACAGTACCGCCCAACAATCGTCTTGGTTAAGGCTTTCTCACTGACCCAAAAACATGGCACATAGTGAAAAACATTTTCCTTAAATGTCTAAATTGCTGCTGGAATAAATACTGGAAAAGATTAGAAACTTCCAATGGAAAACCCCCATATTCCATTCAATACTTTTAAATGTAAAGGACATTTATTTTTACATCTTTTACACAAAAAGAAAGTAATCATATAGAACAATCCTAACTCCATTATGCTTATTCCTCAAACCATTAGGCCCCCATATGTACCATCTTTTCATCCATCTCTTCAAAGTACATTTGAATTCCTTTTAACTGGCTAATCATACATTAATCATATATGATTTACCTAATGAGATATCTGATTATTCTTTCTAAAGATGAAGGAAACTACCATGAGCTCAGAGGATATAAGGAAATGAAATGAAAGAAAATTAGATTCAGTGGAACTAAAAGAAACACAGATGTAATCAACCCATGTGCATCTAGTCAGAGGCCAACTTCTCCCTGGCAAAAGTCCCCCAGTGTGTGAGCAACAGAGACTACTGCACTGATACCACTTTATGACTAAAAAAGGAGGAATACTTTACAAGTCAAAACTTTTTTTTTTTTTTTTTGTTTTGAGACGGAGTCTCACTCTGTCACCAAGGCTGGAAGGCAGTAGCCCAATCTCGGCTCACTGCAACCTCTGCCTCCCAGGTTCAAGTGATTCTCCTGCCTCAGCCTCCCAAGTAGCCGGGACTACAGGCTCACACCACCATGCCCGACTAATTTTGTATTTTTAGTAGAGACGGGGTTTCATCATATTGGTCAGCCTGGTCTCGAACTCCTGCCTTGTGATCTGCCTGCATCGGCCTTCCAAAGTGCTGGGATTACAGGCGTGAGCCACCGCGCCCGACCATAAGTCAGAACTTTTAAATCAGTGGCACTGAACATTTAAAAGCTGGATTGAGGCCAGGCGTGGTGGCTCATGCCTATAATCCCAGCATTTTGGCAGGCCGAGGCAGGTGGATTGCTCGAGCTCACGAATTCAAGACCAGCCTGGACAACATGGTAGAATCCCATCTCCACTAAAATACAAAAAAAATTAGCCAGGTGTGGTGGTGTGCACCTGTAGTCCCAGCTACTCTGGAGGCTGAGGCAGGAGAACTGCGTGAAACCAGGAGGCGGAGGTTGCAGTGAGCCAGGATTGTGCCACTGTACTCCAGTGGGGGAGACAGAGCAAGACTCCATCTCCAGAAAATAAGTAAATAAAT
>NW_012100320.1:1038598-1041960 GCF_000951045.1 Mandrillus leucophaeus | reverse complement strand
CAGAGGCCAACTTCTCCCTGGCAAAAGTCCCCCAGTGTGTGAGCAACAGAGACTACTGCACTGATACCACTTTATGACTAAAAAAGGAGGAATACTTTACAAGTCAAAACTTTTTTTTTTTTTTTTGTTTTGAGACGGAGTCTCACTCTGTCACCAAGGCTGGAAGGCAGTAGCCCAATCTCGGCTCACTGCAACCTCTGCCTCCCAGGTTCAAGTGATTCTCCTGCCTCAGCCTCCCAAGTAGCCGGGACTACAGGCTCACACCACCATGCCCGACTAATTTTGTATTTTTAGTAGAGACGGGGTTTCATCATATTGGTCAGCCTGGTCTCGAACTCCTGCCTTGTGATCTGCCTGCATCGGCCTTCCAAAGTGCTGGGATTACAGGCGTGAGCCACCGCGCCCGACCATAAGTCAGAACTTTTAAATCAGTGGCACTGAACATTTAAAAGCTGGATTGAGGCCAGGCGTGGTGGCTCATGCCTATAATCCCAGCATTTTGGCAGGCCGAGGCAGGTGGATTGCTCGAGCTCACGAATTCAAGACCAGCCTGGACAACATGGTAGAATCCCATCTCCACTAAAATATAAAAAAAATTAGCCAGGTGTGGTGGTGTGCACCTGTAGTCCCAGCTACTCTGGAGGCTGAGGCAGGAGAACTGCGTGAAACCAGGAGGCGGAGGTTGCAGTGAGCCAGGATTGTGCCACTGTACTCCAGTGGGGGAGACAGAGCAAGACTCCATCTCCAGAAAATAAGTAAATAAATTAATTAATTAATTAAAGTAAAAGTTGGATTGAAACATTTATATGGATGTTAAAAGAGAGGAGAAATCACAGTAGATAATATATATGAAAAATTATAAAGAAGAAAAACACATTATATGGTACTAAGATACTAATTATGGACTCTTGAAGAGGGTAATTTTCTTTTATTTTTCTTTTTTTTTTTTTGAGACAGTGTCTCATTCTGTTGCCCAGACTGGAGTGCAGTGACGCAAAAAGGCTTACTGCAGCCTCAACCTCCTGGGTTCAAGTGATCCTCCCACCTCAGCCGCCAGAGTAGCTGGGACCACAGGTGCATGTCACCACGCCTGGCTAATTTTTAAAATTTTTTACAGATACAGGGTCTCACCATGTTGCCCAGGCTGGTCTCAAACACCTGGGCTCAAGCAATCATCCTGCCTCAGCCCTTCAAAGTGCTGGAATTACAGGCATGAGCAGCTGTGCCTGGTCTATAGGGTAAAAATTTTAAGGGCAAATATAATACAGTTCCTCTTTCCTCTGTATGTTCTGCCAATTCCCACTTCAACTTTCAGTAAAAAGTAAAGGGTTGTGAAAATAAGACTGAGTTGACAATTTTAAAACTGGCTAAAATAAAAATGAAAATTATGAGGACCTCAGGCATTTTTCAAAATAAACTAGAAAGAACTTTCCTTCTGATAGTCCATTTACGAGTAGCAAAGTCTGTCATACAGGGATTCTCAATTCCTTCAAAGACTACAAAGAAATACAGTATGACAAAGATACAGTGTTAATTGGTTAAATTTTTACATAAGCATAAAAACTACTTACTCTTTACAAACTTGATATTGACCAGAAGGCAGTTTTTCATCTAATATCTTTGAAAAATCAGCAGTTAAGTAAAAAATATCAAGACGATTTTTGCAACACTTTAATCAGCAGTATAGAAGCATACAAATGAATTTTAAAATAAAATCAATGCATCAGTGAGTAATATCTAATATAAAAGTACTCACATTTCACGATGAGACTATGATCAGATGCAGAAAGGCAAAGGTCTAAATCCCAGTAGAGAACGGATGGGTATGAGGGACAAAGGGCCCTTGGACTGAATTATCAAGAGTGATGTCTTCAGCTTTCAGATTCCCAAAGTCCCTGTTGGTAGTTTGTGATAAACATGGTATTTGGTCACAAATAGCAACAGCAGGTATCTCTCGTGTCTAGAATGGGAAAGGAGCTCAGAATCCTGTGGAGACTGCAAATTCCTGATTCCATAAGAATGAAGTGGAAGGTCTGAGAACAGATGCCCTATTCAATTTTAAAGACCTTAGTAAACAAGAAAAATAAAATTAAATACTGTATGTGTATTCCACAGGAAATTATTTTTATTTTTTCTTTTTGCGGGGGAGAACACCACTATATGCAGTTTTAGGAGGAAAAGATAAGAAACATGAATTCTCAGAAGCAGATTTTAACCCCCACAGCTCAAGGGTTACATCAAAAAAGAGAAATGAACTGCTGCTGAAATTAGAAGCAAGAGAACCCGCCCTGGTCACATCCACTGTCAGATGCAAAAGCTTTGTGAAGTGTTAGAAACTGGGCTGGGCATGGTGGCTCACGCCTGTAATCCCAGCACTTTGAGAAGCTGTGGTGGATGGCTTCTGGGCCTTTTGGCTAAGATCAAGTAAGAAGCTGTGGTAGGCGCATCATCTGACATTAGGAGTTCGAAAGCAGCCTGGCCAACGTGGTGAAACCCCATCTCTACTAAAAATACAAAAATTAGCCAGGCGTGGTGGTGTGTGCCTGTAATCCCAGCTACCCGGGAGGCTGAGGCAGGAGAACCGCTGCAACCCAGGAGGCGGAGGCTGCAGTGAGCCAAGATTGTAGCCCTGCACTCCAGCCTGGGTGACAGAGCGAGACTCTGTCTCAAAAAAAAAAAAAAGAAAGACAGAAACTGAGCATACCCATTTCCAAGGAATTCAACACCATTGGTGAACTCTTTTTCAAACTGAAATCAAACACTTAGATAACTGCATTAGATCCTTTACCTCCCACACTGTAATACTCTGAAAGGAAGAGCCAATCAGAATTTTTAAACACTGGAAATTTCTACATTTTACATGTTGGTATAGAGAAGGAAACCACTTTTTTTTTTTTTTTTTTTTTTTTTTTTTTTTTTTTTTTCCCCCTGAGACGGAGTCTCACTCTGTCACCCAGGCTGGAGTGCAGTGGTGCAATCTCGGCTCACCGCAACCTCCACCGCCTAGGTTCAAGCAAGTCTCCTGCCTCAGCCATCCAAGTAGCTGGGATTACAGACACATGCCAACACACCCAGCTAATTTTTGTATTTTTAGTAGAGACGGGTTTCACCATATTGGCCAGGCTGGTCTCAAACTCCTGATCTCGTGATCCGCCCGCTGCGGCCTCCCAAAGTGCTGGGATTACAGGCATGAGCCACTGCACCTGGCCTGGAAACCACTTTTGTTTTGTTCTTGAGAGCAGACATAAGAGATGGGAATAAATGGAAAATGTAGAAAATTATTTGGAAGACAGAATTTACTCACTTTAAGTTTCAACACTCATATAAACAAAAGCAGTTGGAAAGAACTCATGTAGGAATTC
>NW_012100320.1:1021182-1038548 GCF_000951045.1 Mandrillus leucophaeus | reverse complement strand
AGATGCAGAAAGGCAAAGGTCTAAATCCCAGTAGAGAACGGATGGGTATGAGGGACAAAGGGCCCTTGGACTGAATTATCAAGAGTGATGTCTTCAGCTTTCAGATTCCCAAAGCCCCTGTTGGTAGTTTGTGATAAACATGGTATTTGGTCACAAATAGCAACAGCAGGTATCTCTCGTGTCTAGAATGGGAAAGGAGCTCAGAATCCTGTGGAGACTGCAAATTCCTGATTCCATAAGAATGAAGTGGAAGGTCTGAGAACAGATGCCCTATTCAATTTTAAAGACCTTAGTAAACAAGAAAAATAAAATTAAATACTGTATGTGTATTCCACAGGAAATTATTTTTATTTTTTCTTTTTGCGGGGGAGAACACCACTATATGCAGTTTTAGGAGGAAAAGATAAGAAACATGAATTCTCAGAAGCAGATTTTAACCCCCACAGCTCAAGGGTTACATCAAAAAAGAGAAATGAACTGCTGCTGAAATTAGAAGCAAGAGAACCCGCCCTGGTCACATCCACTGTCAGATGCAAAAGCTTTGTGAAGTGTTAGAAACTGGGCTGGGCATGGTGGCTCACGCCTGTAATCCCAGCACTTTGAGAAGCTGTGGTGGATGGCTTCTGGGCCTTTTGGCTAAGATCAAGTAAGAAGCTGTGGTAGGCGCATCATCTGACATTAGGAGTTCGAAAGCAGCCTGGCCAACGTGGTGAAACCCCATCTCTACTAAAAATACAAAAATTAGCCAGGCGTGGTGGTGTGTGCCTGTAATCCCAGCTACCCGGGAGGCTGAGGCAGGAGAACCGCTGCAACCCAGGAGGCGGAGGCTGCAGTGAGCCAAGATTGTAGCCCTGCACTCCAGCCTGGGTGACAGAGCGAGACTCTGTCTCAAAAAAAAAAAAAAAGAAAGACAGAAACTGAGCATACCCATTTCCAAGGAATTCAACACCATTGGTGAACTCTTTTTCAAACTGAAATCAAACACTTAGATAACTGCATTAGATCCTTTACCTCCCACACTGTAATACTCTGAAAGGAAGAGCCAATCAGAATTTTTAAACACTGGAAATTTCTACATTTTACATGTTGGTATAGAGAAGGAAACCACTTTTTTTTTTTTTTTTTTTTTTTTTTTTTTTTTTTTTTTCCCCCTGAGACGGAGTCTCACTCTGTCACCCAGGCTGGAGTGCAGTGGTGCAATCTCGGCTCACCGCAACCTCCACCGCCTAGGTTCAAGCAAGTCTCCTGCCTCAGCCATCCAAGTAGCTGGGATTACAGACACATGCCAACACACCCAGCTAATTTTTGTATTTTTAGTAGAGACGGGTTTCACCATATTGGCCAGGCTGGTCTCAAACTCCTGATCTCGTGATCCGCCCGCTGCGGCCTCCCAAAGTGCTGGGATTACAGGCATGAGCCACTGCGCCTGGCCTGGAAACCACTTTTGTTTTGTTCTTGAGAGCAGACATAAGAGATGGGAATAAATGGAAAATGTAGAAAATTATTTGGAAGACAGAATTTACTCACTTTAAGTTTCAACACTCATATAAACAAAAGCAGTTGGAAAGAACTCATGTAGGAATTCTCCATAAGCAGAAGAAAGACTGTTTTGTTTTGGGTTTTTTTTAATTGTCCATATTACAACTTAAATTTACAACTTAAGCTTTTATCATTATTTTAAAAAAGAGAGCAGTATCATCTATAGTCATAAATGCACAGCCTACTGAATTTAAAAGAGGCGCACATTCCAGTTTTAGGCATAAGTACAGTAACTACATAGACTTGAACAAGAAATTCCTTATCCAGTACAGATTTTCTGAGCATTTGGCACCATACAGAAAACCATGATTTACTAAGCACCAATCAACTGACCTAAGTTACACTGTAACAGCACCCCTAGCCTAACCTCTGCTTTGCACCATGTCCCCCTCCACACATATCCACCTGGTTTTGGTAGTGAAATAGTACCTAGAAGACATTTGTCCTCATCGGATTTTATTTGAAGGAAGAAGTCAGAAAGGAATCATCTAGTAATAACTTAGTTACAATTTCAGGTACCAGCAGAGAAGCCGAAAAATGAAAATTAATCTGTGTACAAGCTAAAATTGTCCCTAGTTCTGAAAAGAGAATAGTCAGAACCTAGAGAGTTCCTTTTTGATTCCAAAGAGGGAGGGAAGGAAGGAAAGAAGGGAGGAAGAGAGGGAGGGAGGGAGGACTTAGACACTAAAACATGCTTTAGGACTCTGCCAAAGTCTTATAAAAAAACTAAGACAAACCTCATAGTTAACTACTGACAGTGGCATGTGCTTTTAATTATATTCTGAAAATGTGCATGCAAGCAAGGCAAAATTATATCATGGTTCTCATTTACATTTATCATTGCCTCACTATGGGAATATATAATCACATACGGACATCTGTGGATGATTATATACGAAGATGGGCCTTTCAAGATCGAGTTTAAGAGTTCTAGTGTCTTGCTATTCATACACCAATCATGAAGCAATTCACTAGAGCTGTTTTAGGGAATACGGAAATATTTGGGGAAGTCCAGAGGCTGTCTCCTCATCACGTACGAAAATTTTGTAATAATTTCCTTCACCTCCCCCTCTTCCCACAGTAAAGCTCAGCAGTGACATTTCCTTTCCCCTGTCTAGTTATATGAATCACTTTGTACTTTACAACATTTTTAGGGATCCTGTGTTTTTACCTTCAATCAAAAGTGATGCCAAATTATCACTAATACATCTTGACTCTTCTGACCCCTAATCAGAATTTCCCCTCCCCTAACTGAAAGTGACATTTTCTAGTACAAAAATTTTCACGCAAAATGAGGTTAGAATAGAATAAATATGAGTCAGATGAACATGAACTGAAACAGAAAAATGTGCTGGTGCAATCCCTCCCTTAACAACTTTATCTCACAACCCAAGATGTTTAAAAATGATAAACATGGTGACCTATCCAAGAACAACCTGGATATCAAGTTTTCGTTGTTTGTGTTTTGCTGTGAACTAGTTCAGCATGCTTTGCTTGTTATACACCAAGGATGCCTCTACATCAACTCAGAAGGAAAGACTACAATGCACTGTTCAGGAAGATGGGGCTTTTAGGCCAGGCACTGTGGCTCACACCTGTAATCCCAGCACTTTGGGATGCTGAGGCAGGAGGACTGCTTGAGCCCAGGAGTTCAAGACCAGTCCAGGCAACACAGAGAGACTCTCTCTCTTAAAAAATAAAATAAAATGAGCTGGGCATGGTGGGACACACCTGTAGTCCCAGCTACTTGGGAAGCTGAGGTGGGAGAATCACCTTAGCCTGGGAAGTCGAGGCTGCAGTGAGCCGTGACTGCGCCACTGCACTCCAGCCTAAACGACAGAGTGAAATCCTGTTTCTAAAAAAAAAGAAAAAAACACGGGGCTCTTCATGATGATGAATGATCAACTAGGGGCAACTCCCCTTCAGCCATGACAGATATGAGATGTCTATCAATATCTATCATGACCAGTCACTAGTCACAATTGACTAGTGTCAGTCAATATGTGACAATATTAAGAAAAATGTGGTGCTTGGCAAAAAAGTCCACCAAAACTATGACTACATTTAACTGGAAGTTAATTTTGAACTCTATCACACTACCTGTACTTTTAAGAAAATACATTTAAAGAAAGTAAATACTAAACACAGTATCAGGAAGCTTTATAAAGGAAATATCAAACTACGGCTCTCTCTAAAGTCTTCCTTAAACATTCTTTCCTATTCTAATGGCCATCAAAGTTAAGGATATAAAAGGGTTAAACAAGAATCTCAATGAGAGAGATGGTGAACATATACAGTCTGGGGTAGAACACAGTTACAATATCCCAGGACGTGAGACAATAATCTCCCAACCTCCCAACACAGAAAGGGACAAGAATTCACTCAATCTGGCTGTAGTTTCAGGAACATCTGTGAAGCATTTCCCAGTATTCTCAGTAATTTCTACACTTCCGATCTACAAAGGATATTCTACTATTTGTTCTCTTGTCAAAAAAGAAAAGTTAGGCCAAAAGAGATTTTAACACAGAACACTTAAGCTAATAAAAGCAGAGCTGGTCTTTCACTTTTATTTGGGTTTTTGCAGATAAGACACACATCTCAAACCAACCATAGAATCCTCCCCCAAACTCTTTCCCTGCTGTTTATCTTTTGATATGGCAAGAGCTCTGATGGGTCCCTTATGTAGTGGTCTCTTCTGGCAAAAGAGTTTCCTCAGGTTGAGTTGAGCTCCGGCTCTTCAAAGCTAATCAGAACCACACCACACAGTATCTCGAGTATGCTGCTAGAAAATGCCTGTGGTGTGATGTTAAGGAGACAATTAAATTTCTCTTTGTTCTCTTCAGAAGACAATTACATTTCTCATCTTTTATCTGCATACCAGCCACTCAATAAAAACGAGCCTACAGCCTAGTGAAAAAAAGAAGGCCAAGAATGGGCCTTGCCCACAGCTGCAGCTACCACCCACTACTTGCCCACCCCTTTCTCAATAGAAAAGTCAGGGGGAGGCCATGACACACACCTCCTCCTCCTTTCAGGGTCTTCCATGTCAGAAACCCTGCCACATTCCCCACGTCCAAAACTGTCTCAGTGCTTTGGTGGGAAAAAATTGAAAAATGATCCACAGACGGTTGGGAAGCTGGAGGTGGAAGGTACTTGGACAGCACCGAAGGTTCCCTTGTGCAGACAGCAGGAGGCCTAGCTGTGGCACTACCTATCTCTTACCCAGGTTTGCTTTCACACAATTCAATCTCAGTAACAAAAGATTTTAGGGGAGAGAGTAGAGGTAGACAAAGCAGGAAGAAAAAACAAATTCATTAAGGAAACATTTTGTAATGAAGAATGAAAGTGACAGTGCTGTGCGCAGCACAAAGATGGCTTTCTCAAACACACAGAGAAAGCCTCATTGTCTAAATCAGGCCAATGTTCACAGGGCACTGACAGCTCTAGAGAGGGCCAGAGGCAAAGAAACTGTAGCCTCTTACCTGGGGAAAAAGAAGATTGTTAGGGCCTCTTCTGTCAAAATAAAATAAAAATCAACTTTTCACAAAAGAAAGCCAATGAAACATGCAACTTCTCCACTTCACCACCACAACCACAGCAGGCCTGAATCCCACTCTGAGATGTCTAGAGTTGCAGTTTAAGATTATTTTTTCTTTAAAAGATAAATGGTCATTCTCAGCAAACTAACACAGGAACAGAAAACCAAACACTGCGTGTTCTCACTCATAAGCGGGAGTTGAACGATGAGACACATGGACACAGAGAGGGGAACATCACACACTGTGGCCTATCGGGGAGTGGAGGGCAAGGGGAGGGAGAGAATTAGGAGAAATACCTAATGTAGATGACGAGTTGATGAGTGCAGCAAACCACCATGGCACATGTATACCTGTGTAACAAACCTGCATGTTCCGCACATGTATCCCGGAACTTAAAGTATAATTTAAAAAAAAAAAAAAGATAAATGAGCAATCATTCCTAACATGTTTCAGTAAGCAACTATAATTCTAATTTCAGAATCATCAGAAAAAAAATTCTAAGCTAGTACCTTTAAAGGCTCCCTTCTCCAGAAAATGACAGTTTTATTTCATCAAATTATTTCTTTTTTTTTTTTCCACTTTTTGTCTCACAGGCTGGAGTGCAGTGGGGTGATCTTGGCTCACTGCAACCTCCGCCTCCCGGGTTCAAGTGATTCTCCTGCCTCAGACTCCCCAGTAGCTGGGATTACAGGCGGCTGCCACTACGCCTGGCTAATTTTGTACTTTTAGTAGAGACAGGGTTTCACCATGTTAGCCAGTCTGGTCTCAAACTCCTGACCTAAGGTAACCCACCTGCCTCGGCCTCCCAAAGTGCTGGGATTACAGGCGTGAGCCACTGCACCCGGCCTCATCAAATTATTTCATAATATCATCCTGAAATTTCAGTTGAATGACAATTTTTTCAAGCACCACATATATACCAAGTACAGTATTTGGCAATGTAAAGAACACAAAGACAAAACATGTTTCTGTCCTAAAGAAATTTATTGTGGCTCCCAGCACTTTGGGAGGCTGAGGCCGGTGGATTGTGCGAGCTCAGGAGTTCAAAACCAGCCTGGGCAACATGGTGAAACCCCAGTCTCTACTAAAAATACAAAAAATTAGCCAGGTGTGGTGGCGGGCACCTGTAATCCCAGCTACTTGGGAGGCTGAGGCAGGAGAATCGCTTGAACCCAGGAGGTGGAAGTTGCAGTGAGCCGAGATTCCGCCACTGTACTCCAGCTTGAGCAACAGAAGGAGACTCCCTCTCAAAAAAAAAAAAAAAATTATCGTGGGAGTGGAGGGTTGGGAAAGCAAAGGAAGACAGTTCTACTTACAGGAACAACGTGTTAAGTGCCTCATGAGAGACCAAAGTACTACAGAGTACAAAGTCCCACTGAGGAAAGAGAAAGCATCTTGGTGGTTGGGTTGGGGGTAAAGGGAGACAATTCTGAGATAGCCTCATAAAGAAAGTGACGTATGAGGAACATCAGGAAAGACAGATGTCAACAGGCTGAAATGAGGTGTGTTCCTGGAACCTGCCATTCTGGGCAGAGCAGTAGAGCAGTTAATCTTACACTTCTTAATTTTGTGAATTAGTAAAATGCGCGGGGGAGAATAAAAGGTGGTGACAGGGAGAATGAAAGAAGGTGAAAGTCAGGCACTATCTATTCCATAAAGTTTGCTTAGGGAGAAAACTTATCTCCCTTAGAGAAACAAAATAGCAAGAATTCTATTACAATAGTTTTTTTCTTTCACAAATGACAGTGAGATAATGACCATCTATTACTACCAGCATTTTATAAGTAAAGGACCATTTTAATTCCAAAAATGTAAGAAGCACATCATCTCAGAGACTTAAAAATGATATTTCTTCTCATGTAAGGGCCTCTAAAACCCTTACACTGGTCAGGTGAAAATGTGGCCACAGTCCACCCAGCACAGATGTTGAGGGTCCCTGGATGAGAGTTTAGGATTCCTGTAAAAAGCAGAGAGAGAGACAGCTGCAGCCACACTGTAGGGAGTTTGGAATGATAGGCCAATGATGATATATTCCAGTGGACAAAGTAAAAAATAAGATTTTTAAGGGAGGGATAAGGGATTAATATGATCATCAGAGCTATGCTCTAAAACTAATTTGCTTGAAGTATATAGAATGGAATTGGGGAAGGACACTGCTCAAATGAGACTGGAAGTGCTCGGGTCACTTAGGAGGATACGGCAAACTCCAGAAGAGAGGTATTGAGGGCCTAAATTAGGGTGGCAGAAGAAAGAACGGAAAGGACTTGGCAACAAATTGTACATAAGAATTGAGGAAAAGGGGCCAGGCGTGGTGGCTTACGCCTGTTATCCCAGCACTTTGGGAGGCTGAGGTCCGCAGATCATGAGGTCAGGAGATCGAGACCATACTGGTCAACATGGTGAAACCCCATCTCTACTAAAATACCAAAAAAAAAAAAAAAAAAAAAAAAATTAGCTGGGTGTGGTGGTGCGCGCGTCTGTAGTCCCAGCTACTCAAGAGGCTGAGGCAGGGGAATCGCTTGAACCCGGAAGGCAGAGGTTGCAGTGAGCCAAGATCACGCCACTGCACTCCAGCCTGGTGACAGAGCTAGATTCCCTTTCCAAAAAAAAAAAAAAAAAATTAAAAAAAATTGAAGAAAAGGAGAGTCAAAGATGACTTCCAAGTTTTGAGCCTAGATATCTGAAAAAAAAAAAATGTTAAAAAATATATGACAATTCATGAAAGGGTACTAGATAAAAAGGGGAAATGAACCAGCTGTGGGGTGGGATGCACACAGAGGGGTCTGAGAGAGGCTGGGAAGAGGAGGAAACAGAAAGTTGGGTAGTCACACATGGAAGGGAGCAAGCTTAGCTCTACCACCATGTGGGAGCTTTTGAGCACTTCTACGTGCCCAGCACTGCGCTAGGAGCTACGGATATGATGAGAACCATGATAGATCTGGTATGTGCACTCGCAGAGTTTACAATCTGGCAGGAGAGACGGACATTAATGCAATAATCACACAGACGGGTATAATTACAAATTTTATTGAAGTGTCTAGTTCCTAAAAGAGAAAAAAAGGAAAACATAGAGAACAGACACTTGGAAGTGACTTCCATTAAAAGGCAAAATGAGAGACTACCCATGGAAAGGGGAGGCGTGGTTAGAAGAGTAGGAAGTATGCTGGAGCAGACAATTCCTGGAAGCCGAGGGAGGAATGAGTTTCAAGGAGCAGATAATAATAAACAGTGTGAAATGCTGCTGAGAGGCCAAGGATGACAAAGACTGAGAAAGGACCGCTGGACAGTTGTTAGTAAGCAAGTCATGATGACATGAGTGCAGTTTTGAAGGGGGCAGAGCAGGACTTTGAGGGGTTAATGAGTGAGGAGATGGGGGACAAGACTTACTCTTTCAAGAAATCAAGGAACAAGGAAGGAGAAAGGGGAGATGGGTGACTTGAGAAAGCAATGGGTTTACGGGATATTCTATTTAGAATGAGGATGATTTCAACAGGGTTGAAAGCAGAGCAGAAAGGGCAAGCAGAGAACTAGACAGAGAAGACAGAGGATGGAGGAGAGGAGGGGAATGACTGTCAGGGCCAGGTCCCAGGAGAGTGGGAAGGTATTATTACATCAAGCATACCAACCAACAGGTTAGCACTGGCTCCTTGGGGAGAAGGGCGAAAGAAACAAGGAAAGGTGAAAATATCCAGAAATCAGAGATGGAAGAAAGGATGCTGGGGAAGCACTTGTTAGGGAATAGGGGATCTTTTCAGGAAAATGAGGGGGAGAGGGGAGTCTTCTGCTATGATTTCAGTGAGACACCAACAGCTGGGACTTAAGGCGATTGCTATGGGCAATCAACTGCACAATCATTAAAAAAACATTTACTGAGGGCCTTCTCTGCACTAGGAACTGTACATATTTATGTGTGGCATAAATGAAGTTAGCAGGCATTTGCTACTATAGATAAACACTCTGGGTAAAAAAAGAAATGGGCTGATTTTATTGCTTTCACATCTAGAAAAAGACTGTAGGCAATAATAGGTGATAATTACACATCCTTTGAAGCGCATGTATGTGCTAATGGAGGAGATATCACTACTGCAGGAGCCCAAGAGCCATTCCTCAGAAGGAAATACATGGTGTTAGTTCACTTATTCCAAAAACAGATACTGTGTGCCTCAGCACCAGATAAAAGAGCTCTGAAGATGCCAGTCATAGTTCCTGTCCTCCGGGAGCTTCCAATTGGGTATGACAGGCCCTGAAAGCTCCTGCTCTTCCACCATGAAGGCACATTTCACTGCTTTTACTGCCCATGAACTAAACTCCCCATCACAAATCTGTATGTTTTATTAGAAAGTAAAACTCTCACCATCTGAACATTTTTTACAATATGCTTTTCTGGGTACATCAAAATTTTAGGGAACAGACTGGACCCGAGAGTTTCATGGCATGGGTTTTCAGTGCCATTAAACTTCAAAATAAACTCTCTTAAAACTGCTTTTAAAATTATAAATCAAATGTGTCACTTCTTATGAACCTGACATGTTTTCAGAGCAAAGAAATAAAATAAAATGTGTCACTTCCCTGAACGTAACTATAGTCAGAATAAAATCTGTCCTCCTTACACCGCCCCCCTTCATGCCCTTGTCCCTAGTGGGTATTTTTTTTTTTTTTTTTTGAGACAGGGTCTCACTCTGTTGCCCAGGCTGGAGTACAGTGGTGCCGTCATAGCTCACTGTAGCCTCAACCTCCTGGGCTCAAGTAATCTTCTCACTTCAGCCTCCTAAATAGCTGGGACTACAGGCACATGATCACACCTGACTAATTTTTAAATTTAATTAATTTATTTATTTTTATTTATTTATTTAGAGATGGATTCTCACTCTGTCACCCAGGCTGGAGTGCAATGGCACGATCTCGGCTCACTGCAACCTCTACCTCCTAGGTTCAAGCAATTCTCCCGCCTCAGACTCCCAAGTAGCTGGGATTACAGGCGCCCACCATCATGCCCGGCTAATTGTTTTTGTAGAGACAGCGTTTCACCATGTTGACCAGGCTGGTCTCAAACTCCTGATCTCAGGTGATCCACCTGCCTCGGCCTCCCAAAGTGCTGGGATTACAGGCATGAGCCACTGTGCCCAGCCAATGTTTTTATTTTTTGTAGAGATGAGGTCTCCCTATGTTGCCTAGGCTGTTCTCTAACTCCTAAGCTCAAGCGAGCCTCCCACCTCGGCCCTCCAAAGTGCTGGGATTATATACATGTGCCACTGCACCCAGCCCTCATCCTAGTATGAGAAAAAGTGTTAAAGGAAGGAAATCACACTTGATGTTCACTTATGCACATTTATTTTCCTAAATCTCTTGAGACAGTTTAAAGATGAAAAAGAAACTAACAGCATGTATTGATACTGTAAAAGTATGATTAATGACTTTTTTGAGATGGAAGTATCACCTTGATTATTAGGGAAAGAAAAACCTATTAACTAACTTTCAAGTTGGGTAATTTACTCCATTAAAATCAGCTTCTGTGTTTTAAGATTTAATGTATTGTTCAAATTCATGTATGCAAACAAACTCATTAAAATTCAGGAGATTTCACTCAGAAACTCACTGTACTTAAAATTCAGGGCCCTAACAGAGGGTATTGAACTAGAATATTTAAATGGAAACATTTGTCCCTTCTAGACAGGGTGTTCTACGCTGTTTTTTGTTTATGTTTTCACCCAAAGTAGGAATTCAAGATGCCCTGAGAGTGTGCAGCAATTGGAAGAACTTGCTCCTTATATTACACTAACATGCTGCACCCGAGGTCACGGGCTGATTTTCAATGCCTCCTTACACCCGCTGATGTAGGGGATAATTATCATCACTCTGGGGATGAGTTTAAAGACAAATATTTCTAATTCTAGCTCTGTAAAATGCATGTAGTCCTAAACTTTATTAAGAAGTAATCTTCTAGAAAACTTACATTCCTTTAAGTAACCAAAATGAATGCTCCCGCTCATATTTTGTAGGGAACTCATGCTAACAGGTGCTTCTTATGTTACCTGGATTAAAAAAAAAAAAAAAACTCTCACCATATACTGAGCCTGACCGCGTGATAGGCCCTGTGCTTCATTAATGCTTTACCACAGTACTTCATTCAACCTCCTCATGACAATCCTCTGCAGAGAAGAGGAACTAAGGGACCACGCAGGTTAAAAAACCACATCGAGGTCACCCAGCTGGTAAGGAGTGGCACCCACAGTTCACCCTGCACCGTACCACCTCCCTGAAGATTATGAATCAGAAAAAATACTTCTGAGTCACTGTTGGGATAGAAAAAAAGAATGGCGGTTAAAAATGGATTCTGGAACTAGACTACCATTTACTAGCTATATGACCTTGAAAGGTTATTCAACCATTCTGTGCCTCAATTACCTCATTTGGAAAATGGGGATAACAGAACACAACTAAGACGCTGTTGAAAGAATTAAATGGGTCAATAACATTAAATAATGTTAATGTCTAGAATTTGGTATACAGTAAGCATTCAATAAATGTTAGCTCTTATTAAAATCAAGGGCTATAACAATGAAGCCCCCAAAGACTACCAAGGTTCTTATAGCTGTCTGGACCTACCCTCAGTGAACTAGGGACTGATTTCATTCATATGAATTTACACACACTTTTTGTGTGTGCTTCCCATGTGCCAAACATATCACATACACAGTAACAGCATTCAATTCTCAAAAAATAAAATAAAATAAAAGTCCTACAAGGGAGTTACTATCCTTCTCATAATAAAGAAAATGGCTGAATAATTTGCCAAAGGCTCTCAAACAGGAAGTCATAGAATCAGAATTTGAACTTTGGAGTTTCTATCTCAAAAGCCCAAGTTCTTTTAGCTACACCATTATTTTGAGTCCTTATATCTACTTTTTCCATTTTGTCAGTGAGTCCATTGGCTATAACTTAGGATCACAGTTTGGACAGAGACTTTGTATCTAGTGTATCTAGCACAACATTTCCTTTTCACACATGAAAAAATAAAAGCCCAGGAAGTTTACTGTCGACTTGTCTGAAGTCATATAATGAATGTCTTCCATAGTCCCACACTGCCACTTTTTCCTCTCCGATGTTGGTGGCCTGCCTCCAAGAGGCCCTCAGCCCTGCTCCTAATCCTTTGGGGCCATAGAGAAACCAATGACCACTGCATAAATCAAGACTATAAAGGCTAAGAGAGGGCTCAGAGACTTAACTATGAGGCAAGCTCATGCATTTTAGCAAGTGGACTCTTATATCAAAAGTTGAGTTGCTCGGGCTTCCCTACTTTCTGGATCACACTGGCATTACGGAGACTCAAACAAATCAGGTGTTCATCTAGTCTACAGTGCTACTGTGTCTGTAAGGAAAACTTTGCCAAATAAGGTTTTTACAAACAAAAGCTATAGTAGATAAAATTTCACCCTCAAATAAAAGGACAGGCTGACATGAAGTTTAAACTTAACTTGCCAAAGGAAGGAAGCTCACAATTAAGGTAGCTGTTCCTAGCACTTAGTAGTCTAAGGCCAACAGTATAGAGCATAACAAACCAACAGTCCCCATGTGGACAGACAACACTGAGATTTCTGATATAATTAGCTTCTTTTTCACAAAAGAGTCAGATTCATAATTAAACTCTGTCCCCTCCTGTTCCCATTCTGCTGTACACATATTTGATTGCTTCCTAAGGGCCTGAGTTAGAAACCAGGAGACAGCCCCAAATCATAAGTCCACTGACCTCCAGGGGCCAAGAGGGAACTTGATGCATGTTTGCATTAGCTATTACTCAGGCTTGTCCAAAGAGAGGTTGATTTCATCTTCCCACTCAACATACTGTTCAAGGGTTTGTTGGTCAGTTTTAATAGTTCTTACAGACCACTGAAAGGGACTGGTCCTATGGCTAAGTGCCCAACACACTGAGTCCCGTGGAAAACTCCAGCACCTGTTTTGAGAGGAACAGGTTGTTGCGGCTAGAGTACAGCCCAGAACTGAAGTGCAAGGCTCATGTGTTGGCCCCTCTAGCTTCTTACTTGATTAATCAAGTCAATTACCCTCTCAGAACTTTAGATTCCTTGTCTACAACAAGGAGATATCCATCTCCTTCTACCTTATACGATTATTGAGTAGTTTACATGAAGTAATAACGTAAGTGAAAGTACTTATGAAAGTGAAAGTAAACCGCAAAGGTCCAAGAGAAGCAAATGGGCAAATGATGATGTCTCTTAATGTCCTAATTGGCCTCCCCATATATGATCCTACAGTGGCTCCCTACTGCTCCAGGATAAAGTCCAGACTCTTGAATAAGGTTAGAAGCCCTTCTGCCCTCTAATGACCCAACTTCACCTCTTGTCAAATCCCCCACTTCCCTGAGGCTTCAATCAAACAAGATGTCTTCAAGTTCCTCCTTCAAGGGCTATGCTATCTCTCTGGTAGGCAGGAGTGGCTCTGCCCGGAGAGCCTCCCTTCCTTTCTCTCTTCCATTCTACACAACTAACTCCTCCTTCAGGGTCCAATCTGAGCTGAGACGTAATTCCCTCCTAGAATCTTTCCCCGACCTCTCCTCTGCACGCTTTCATAACACGTAGATTTACTCCTTTGTAGCCTTTTTCATCATTGTGCTAAAATTGCCTGGATACTCATTAACTCTTGCCCCTTTCAAAATTTTGCAGACCAAAAAGTGTTGAATGAGTGAATTTAGTGAAAATGATAATGACCTAATGTTTGGCATGAGTAGCTGACTGACAAACCAATAGAGTACCCCCACCCCCAACTTCATAAGCAAGGAGGAAAGAGGTTCTTGGAGATCTAGTTAAAATCTCACCCACCCCAGCCACTCCCTTTTAACCCTAAAGCAAAAGGCTAATCAAGGGCCGAATATGTACTTGCATCCCAGATCTCCTAGTCCAATTCCTTCCTTTTCTCCCACAAAATGTTGACTATGCCCAGACTGTATGCCAGACCATCAGTGTCTTTTCATAGCAAGAGAAATGAAGGCAGATGGGGTATAAGAGAAAATAGATTTGAAATTAAAAAACAAATGCTCAATGTCAGGCTTTGTGTGACCTTGGGCAACTCCAATGCCTCTAGGCCTCAGGCCCACCATCTGTCAAATGGAAATTTAGCACCAGCAAAGGGCTTCCTATTATTTTAGACTATTTTTCACCTACCTCAGCACGAAGTTTTTTTTTTTTTTTTTTTTTTTTTGTCTTGTATTGCTTTTTCTTTTTGTGGTGACGCATGTCTCACTATGTTGCCCAGGCTGGTCTTGAACTCCTGGGTTCAAGGGATCCTCCTTCCTTGGCCTCCCAAAGTGCTGGGATTGCATGCGTGAGCTACTGTACCTAGCCTCATCATGTTTTATAGGAAGAAAATGAGACTATTTGAAAATGCTTTATACATTTCTTCTCAAATAAATAGTTTTACAATTTTCAAGAAGTTATTTTTCTGGGGATGTTTAGCTTTATTACTCAAACCAAAGCATTTTAAAGAATAGGATTCAAAAACATTAAGCAATCTCTTTAGTACAACAAAGATTTTAGCCAATTTACAAGATCAATACAGGCTTATTTGAATTAACTAATACTACTTCTTCTTCTGTCTTCATGTCATCAAAACACTAGCGTCTACCAGTGCAAAGAATCCTCATCCACAATCATTAACTGAAGAAAGAAAAGGACAAACCCTTTTATAGACACTGTTTGATTTCACAGACTCACAGAAAGCTGCAGCCAGAAGAGACCTGAAGACCATCGAGGCCTGCACTCACCCTTCATGATCAGAAAACAGTTCAGTCTGATGTTTTCAGGAGGGGCTTGTGCCATGAATAATTCAAAACACAAACCAATTTTTTGTCACAGGCCTACGTACTTTTTAAAATAAGAATTAAGAGATAACTTGAACAAAAAATGGTAAATCATATAATAAGATCACAACATAAATTTAAAATGTAATAGTGCTTATCAAAGTTGAAGGCTGGCCGGGGACAGTGGCTCACACCTGTAATCCTAGCACTTTGGGAGGTCGAGGCGGGCAGATCGCTTGAGCTCAGGAGTTCAAGACCAATCTGGGCAACATGGTGAAGCCGAGTTTCTACAAAAAATACAAAAATTGGTTGGGTGTGGTGGTGCACAAGAGGCCACTAATTCCAGCCTGATGACAAAGTCTCAAAACAAACAAACAAACAAACAAAAAACCCAAAGTTGAAGGCTGAAGGGCCAAAATGAAGACACAACTCTGATGATATTATATATACTTATATATGCATGTTTTTCAACTTAATTATAATGGAATTTTGTGTATGTTAAAGAAATTATTTCACTTTTTCCACAAATTTGTCATCCTTCTATAAGGTTGGAAATTTTCAAAATGATGTAGACAAAATAGCGAAAGGAACAACTCAAATTATTTTGTTTGTGGACAACACCCTGGTCTGTGTTCATTACTGGCTATGACTGAGACAGGCACCAATTTTTAAAAATTATCTAGTTCTAAATGTAAGAGAAAAATAGAAGTCAAAGGTCACTATTAATTCTCAAACTATTTTACAGAGACATTTCTAACTCTTCACCCAGTAGTTTACTCCAGCTGCTAACAAAAGCAAAAAGAGACTGAACCAAGTAGCCAAAGAAACAGACAGGGGAAGGGAAATGTTTTCATTTTTCTCTTCCCAACCCAATCCCCTCTCCCTCAGTCTTGGTACGGGTGAGGTGCTAATGGACAGCGAAGTAAGAAAGTGGTTGGAGTCATTCCAAAAGGGGAAAAGTTGACTTTCAATAAAGAATTGTTTTCCATGCTGTATCAAGATTTTACTCAGAGCTATTTAGAAGAGAAAAAGTAAATGATTCCTTGTTGAAAACCATAAACAGCGATCACATCCAAATTCATAAGTAATAGACAAATTACAGAAGGGTTAGTTACTGACATCTCACAACACAAACTCTTTTTTTTGGTAATGGATTTTGTGTATTCGTATGTATGTGTGTATAAGGAGATTAGAGTATGCTGCAATATCCATTCCAGATAAACAAATATTGCATAAGAAATGCATTTACAATTCAACTTCTAATATATCATCCAATACTTCACATGAAAACTTGACCATACATCTTCAGAGACTGTCTTTCCACTTTATACATCAGAATAACATCTATGATTTATTAAAATAATTACCGCCAAGTTCTTCGCCAAAATATGCAAAATTATAATGTGATATGGGAAGCCACGCCAGTCCTAGCTCTGCCAGCAGAAGGCCATGCAATACTACATGTTGCTTAACAGCTCTGTGGATGGTTTTTCTCATGATGAAGTGGGATTCCATCCCCAACTGAGCTGTTGCAAAGTGCTTTGAAATCCTGCAATACTGTCACGAGACCACAAGTAGCACCATTATCCAGGCTTTCTCAGAGGTAGCAAGCCTAAATATGATGAACATGATAACAAGCAGAGTGTTAGCACTTTCCCTGAGAGCCAAGAATTAAAATTCTGGGCTGAGGAAGATGGGAGCTCCCTGGAAAATGTCCAAAGTTGCAGTAACAGGTAAATACCAAAGTGCCTAGTTAAACTAACGCTAAATGCTACAAGTAGGACAGCAAGAAAATACTTTCATCACAGCTAATTGAGCTGCTGTGGAGAACCTGGTTTCCAAACTATTTCCACCACTTTATGTGGCCTCCCAAAGGAAGTCCCAAGCAACTAAGTAACTTTTTTTGAAAAGTAGATTTATTTCTCCCTCTAAGGACAATCATGTACCTACCTCCTTTCGGGTTCTTATTAATTCAACTCGAAATAAGAAAAATCCCAAAACACAAAACTGAACATAGGAAAAGGGCACCTCTCCAGACATACTATATCTAATACTTATTTACTAATATTACTAATACTGAAATTTAGCCATAACATATTGGACAGCAAATAGCTACCTAATCATTTTAGAACACAGCAAATGTGTAGGAAGTTGCCACCCTCCCTCTCTTTCCCTACTGTCCATGGCAGACATTAGAAATCCATCACAGCCCTCAGCCTTGCTGAGCTCAGATGGGACCTCAGAACTCAACAAAAAACAGCATTCCTGGCAGCCACTATCAATCCATCAGGATTGATATTTTTCATCCTAGCTTTGCATATTCCTCAACATACTACGCCAAAATATTGAAATGGGTCTTTAAAGAAAGCCACTGCAGCCAGGTGTGGTGGCTCACACCTGTAATGCTAACACTTTGGGAGGCCGAGGCAGACAGATCACTTGAGCTCAGGAGTTTGAGACCAGCCTGGACAACACAG